>NC_137206.1:4439688-4559688 GCF_960531495.2 Zeus faber | reverse complement strand
GTTTAATACGCTGCGGTGGGTGATGAAGCTTGTTTCCCCCAAACTCAGAGAGCAAAGAAACTGGTTCCAGGTCAAAAGAACGTGCAAGCTGTCTTACTGGTTATACTGGATATATACCATCCGTCTGGTTATATGAACATCCATCTGGTTATATACCGTCTGTCTGGTTATATACCGTCTGTCTGGTTACAGTATATACTGTCCATCTGGTTATATACCGTCTGTCTGGTTATATACTGTCTGTCTGTTTACAGTATATACTGTCCATCTGGTTATATACCGTCTGTCTTGTTATATACTGTCTGTCTGTTTACAGTATTTACTGTCCATCTGGTTATATACCGTCTGTCTGGTTACAGTACATACCGTCCGTCTGGTTATATACCGTCCGTCTGGTTATATACCGTCTGTCTTGTTATATACTGTCTGTCTGTTTACAGTATATACTGTCCATCTGGTTATATACCGTCTGTCTGGTTATCTATACCGTCCGACTGTATATACAGTTTTCCAGGTGTTGACAGTTTTCCAAAAAGGAGTTTGGGAGGATCCTCGGGTTCTGACCCTGGTTCTGGTTGTCCTCCCCCAGATCTCCATGGGTCAGATGCTGCAGGAGTTTGGGAAGTTCCTGGGGCTGTTCCTGCTGGTTCTGTCCTCCTTCACCATCGGCCTCACGCAGCTCTACGGAAAGGACCAGAAAGACCCGGACAAACACCCGCCCAAGGACTGCGAGGGGATCTTCTGCCAGCAGCAGAGCAACGACGCCTTCCACAGGTGCCGCCACGCCCGCTTGGACCGCCGCCTCGGAGCTCAGCTGATTTCACTGATTTCACTGATTGGCCCACGGTCAACTAGTGATGCAAGACCATCGCACCAACCAATCATTCATTGTGAAAGATGAATTCGCAGCAAACAAATCTTTAAATGACTCCGGAGTCTGGAGTCTAAGGAGTGCAGCCAGGCACGGAATCTAGATTCACAGAGTGTGGATCTGGATTCACTGAGTCTGGATCTGGATTCACAGAGTCTGGATCTGGATTCACAGAGTCTGGATCTGGATTCACTGAGTCTGGATCTGCATTCATGGAGCCTGGATCTAGATACACAGTATGATCTACATTCACTGAGTCTGGATCTGGATTCACTGAGTCTGGATCTGGATTCATGGAGCCTGCATCTGGATTCACTGAGCCTGGATCTGGATTCATGGAGCCTGGATCTGGATTCACTGAGTCTGGATCTGGATTCACGGAGTGTTGATATAGATTCACTGAGTCTTGATCTAGATTCATGGAGCCTGCATCTGGATTCACTGAGCCTGGATCTGGATTCATGGAGCCTGGATCTGGATTCACAGTTTTGATCTACATTCACTGAGTCTGGATCTGGATTCACTGAGTCTGGATCTGGATTCATGGAGCCTGCATCTGGATTCACTGAGCCTGGATCTGGATTAATGGAGCCTGGATCTGGATTCACTGAGTCTGGATCTGGATTCGTGGAGTCTGGATATAGATTCAGAGTCTTGATCTAGATTCACTGAGTCTGGATCTGGATTCATGGAGCCTGGATCTGGTTTCATGGAGCCTGGATCTGGATTAACTGAGGCTGGATCTGGATTCACTGAGGCTGGATCTGGATTCACTGAGGCTGGATCTGGATTGATGGAGCCTGGATCTAGATTCATGGAGCCTGCATCTAGATTCAGAATCTGGATCTTGTCCCTCGCTCACTATGCGTTACACCAACTGAATCAACCAAGGTTGTTGTTGTTGTCGGAAGACAACATCAAGAACCGAATATTTAAAAAAAAGAGTTGAATCTTGCACCACGGGGGTGGAGCTGTTCATTGGAATCAGCTGCTCTCCTGTTTGATAGAACTGCACATGGCTGCCTGTGTCTGGGATGGAGTCCAAGCGTGGCACCTTTTTCAGTTTTTCTCCTCATTTGTAGCGCCTCTCCAAAGCACCAGGGAAGCATCATGTGGTTCTCCAGATGTTCCCCTGAAAATCCACCTTCTTAAATCTCTTGTGATGTTTGAACATAAAACTACTGGACTGCAAAGTAAAACCCTGAACCCCAGGTTATGGATATGAACATTATTCCTTTGTCTTGGTGTGGTGTTCTGTCGTCTCCAGCTTCATGGGGACCTGCTACGCCCTCTTCTGGTACATCTTCTCACTGGCCCATGTGGCGCTCTTCGTCACGCGGATCAACTACGCGGAGGAGCTGCGTTCCTTCGTGGGCGCCCTGATCGTAGGAACCTACAACATCGTGGTGGTGATCGTCCTCACCAAGCTGATGGTCGCCATGCTGCACAAGAGCTTCCGCCAGATCGCCGTGAGAAACAGCCCTTATCTCTTGTCCAGCTTTTATATATCTATCTGTGCTTCATATATCCGGGAACAGCCCACAAGAGCTGTGGTTGTGGAGATGCTCTTGCCCAGTCGTCAAGCATCACAATGTGCTCCTTGTCAAAGTGGCTCAGATCCTGACGCTGCTTCAACATCAACTTCAACAACTGACACTTCACTTGCTGCCTCATATAATAATAAAATATAACACCAAATATATTAATTAATAATATATATCACTATATATATAACACTATACATATAATAATAATGTATAACAGAACATATATAATAATAATATATAATACTTTATATATAATATATATATTTATATAATATCTGACAGTATATATATATATAATATCTAACAGTATACAGTATTTTGAAATAATATATGATAGTGTATATATATATATGATAATAATATATAACAATTTATATATATTATTATACTGTATAACAGTATATATATAATAATAATATATCCCACCCCTTGACAGGTGCCATTGGAACCAGATTATCAATCATTCACTTCACCTGTCACTGGTTTAATGTTGTGGCTGATCGGTGCATATCTATGCTTTATAAAGTAGAAAGTAGAAAGTAGAAAGTAGAAATTCTTCAAGCAGCGCAGTCGTTTTTTGTGTTGTTTTTTTTTGTCGGTCAGTGTTTATTACAATAACAGGATGAAATGTATAGAAGCTGATGAGAAATGAGGAACGCCACACCCCTATCGCCGTGACCCGTTCCTCCGTGTTGCCCTCGTTCCTCTAATGAGGCCATTTGATTAGTTTGAGGAGCGGGTCGCTTTGTGATATCATTCCCACAGTTATATAAGTCCAAGCTTCCTCTCTCAGTACTCTTTTGCATCCGGCCACTTGCAACACATAGACAGACAACCTGAACCAACACTACGTTTACCCTGTGTACTGCTGCCTTTATTGCTATTATTATATTTATTATTATTTTATTTTTTATATTATTATTTGTTATGATTTATTTCTATTTTATTTTATTTTATTTTATTTTATTTTATTTTATTTTATTTTATTTTATTTTATTTTATTTTATTTTATTTTATTTTATTATTGTTATTGTTATTGGTATTGCTATTGTTATTGTTATTGTTATTGTTGTTGTTGTATTATTATGATTTATTTATTTATTTTTATTTTATTTATTTTTTTATTTTTTATTATTACTATTATTATTATTATTATTTCCTGTGAGACATTTTATATACTGCTGCATACTGTACAGACATTAACATACATGTATATTTAGATCATGGATCATATGATCACATTGTGGAACTAAAATGCTGATATTTTTATTGTCATTATATTATTATTGTAATTAAATTATTATTGTAATTATAGTTATTTTCATTATATTATTATTCTAATTATATTTTTTTCTTATTATTTTATCATTCTTATTGTATTTTACAGAACCATGAGGATAAGGAGTGGAAGTTTGCTCGGGCGAAGCTGTGGTTGAGTTACTTTGACGACAAGTGCACGCTGCCCCCGCCCTTCAACATCCTGCCCTCCCCCAAGACGCTGTGCTACCTGCTCACCAGCGCCTCCAAGTGGGTCTGCTCACACACCTCCAAGGGGCGTGTCAAGAGGCAGAACAGCCTCAAGGTGAGGGGGGATGGGGGTGTGTGTGGGGGGGGGGGGGGGGTGCTCAAGGGGAGTCTGAGCTCTCAGGGTGAGTGACAGCGACTGGAGGGAGTCAAACCGATATCTTTGTGGAGCATAAAAACACCTTCACTCAGAAGGAAACATGGCACCAACCCTGGTTAGGCCCTAGTTAGTTAACCCTGACCCTTGTAAGGCCCTAGTTAGTTAACCCTGACCCTTGTTAGGCCCTAGTTAGTTAACCCCTACCCTGGTTAGACCCCAGTTAGTTAACCATGACCCTGGTTAGGCCCTAGTTGGTTAACCCTGACCCTGGTAAGGCCCTAGTTAGTTAACCATGACCCTGGTTAGGCCCTAGTTAGTTAACCCTGACCCTGGTAAGGCCCTAGTGAGTTAACCCTGACCCTTGATAGGCCCTAGTTAGTTAACCCTGACCCTTGTTAGGCCCTAGTTAGTTAACCCTGACCCTGGTAAGGCCATAGTTAGTTAACCCTGACCCTTGATAGGCCCTAGTTAGTTAACCCTGACCCTTGTTAGGCCCTAGTTAGCTAACCCCTACCCTGGTAAGGCCCTAGTTAGTTAACCCTGACCCTTGATAGGCCCTAGTTAGATAACCATGCCCCTTGTTAGGCCCTAGTTAGTTAGTTAACCCCTATCCTGGTTAGACCCTAGTTAGTTCACCATGACCCTGGTTATACCCTAGTTAGTTAACCCTGACCCTTGTTAGGCCCTAGTTAGTTAACCCTGGCCCTTGTTAGGCCCTAGTTAGTTAACCCCTACCCTGGTTAGGCCCTAGTTAGTTAACCCTGACCCTTGATAGGCCCTAGTTAGTTAACCCTGACCCTGGTCACCTTGGTTACACCCTATAAAGTCAACCCTAACCTTTGGCAGTAAAAGGGTTCAAGTCTGAGTTGAAACATGTCTTTGACCTGCCTGCATGTTGGTTGGTATGTGTGATATAACTTGTACCTGGATCTTCTACGTTTGCTGCTGCTAAACATTGATTTCCCCAAAGAGACGATGAAGGATCTTGTCCTGAGAGCAGCTCCGACCTAACCCGCTCGGTGTCTCCTGCCCCCACCAGGAGTGGAGGAACCTGAAGCAGAAGCGCGACGAGAACTACCAGAAGATCATGTGCTGCCTGGTGCACCGCTACCTGACGTCCACGCGCCAGAAGCTGCAGAGCACCGACCAGGCCACCGTGGAGAACCTCAACGACCTGCGCCAGGACCTGTCCAAGTTCCGCAACGAGATGAGGGACCTGCTGGGCTTCAGGACCTCCAAGTACGCCATGTTCTACCCCCGGAGCTGAGCGCTACGCCCCGCCCCCTTCCCCACCTCCCTCACCGCCCTCCCAGACCCTCCGCCAGCTTTCTCCTCCGGCCGGGACGCATGCTGACAACTCTGCCGTCACAAAGGCCATCTTTAAACCCTAGAAGATATATACAACTCATATACAGTATATGTATGTGTTTGTGTGTGTGTGTGTGTGTGTGTGTGTGTGTGTGTGTGTGTGTGTGTGTGTATTGTGCACCAAAGCCCCAGACTCAGACATGCGTTCTTCTGCTATTTAACCGGTTTTGTAAGGAAATCTACCTATTCAGCCAAAAAAAGCTTTGAGTTCCTCTGCAGTTATTTCGGTGTTTGTATAGTTTCTACTTGAAGCAGAAGGTTCTTTAAAGCAGGAAGCAGCGATCTGCTTCCCCTGGTGGACTCTGGGAAGGAACCGTCCTTTATGCAACTCATATTAAAGTCAAACCAATGCAAGAAAAAACACGGTTATCCGGGACTTTATTCAGGCAGAAAACAATAGAATTATAAATAATAAAAATTAAAAAAAATTCTCGTATGAAAATACAATTTTTTTTATTTAATCTTATTTAACTTTAAAAAACAGAGGAAAATGAGTAGAGAAAATGACAAAGGCCTCTCGGGGCTTGGCGTCCATCTAACTATTGCACTTATTACCACATACGATGATCCCCAGACCACGTTCAGATTCATCACGGGATATTAAAGGCACTTTTTTCAAACATTCAGTCAGATTTACTCTGTGAAGCAGGTGGAAAGAGGGTTTGTTCTGTTTCTAAGGAAGTAGAAAGTATGACAGGAAGTAGAAACTAATTTCGATGACTTGATACATTACAACTGCGGTGCTGCAAAACAGGAAGCAGGTGGGAAGTTTGCACGCGGACAATAAGAGCGACATCTAATAAATACAGTATAAACGGAATGCTCATTTTGAATATTATATGAATGATACTAGAGCCACTAGGGGGCTTTTCTCCCTGTTCAGCAACAGTGCTATTTAAGTTGGACGCCTCTGGAAAAGTAAAAAAAAGCATCGTCCAGGAAACTCCACCCGGTCGGACACCCTCCGAACACCGACCCAAAGAGACAGGAACAACCACAGAGCTGAGAGTCCACGATGCCCCGAGCACCAGGAGGTCGCGGAGCTCGTGGGAGATCTTCCCCGGGATCTTATTCCCGAAACCCCACCGCTTCTCCAAAAACTCCCCATAGGGGGGAAACCTCGGAGTGCCGCTCAAGCGGCTCCGCCCAAATCCTGTGGGAGGGGGGTTCCTGGAGATGTTGGAGGCTCCTCGTCCTCAGCAGCGTTTGTTCTTGAGCACGTTGAGGACCTTCTGGTTCTTGGTCTTGAAGGCCATGACGAAGTGGTGCGGGGCGATCTTCCCGTGGCCGTCCTCCTCCACCTGGCCCATGAAGATGTAGTTCAAGCCTGGTGAGGTCACACACACAGAGCCTGAATGCAGTGGCAGGTCGGCAGAGACATTCAGGAGGCCGGGGATCAGTCAGCGCCACGGCGGGGGGGTCCCATGTTTATATGCAGGAACGCATACAAACATGTTCCGAGCTCTGCACCTCGGGTCACACCTCGGGGGCGCTCCAACCGCTCAGATGGGAGGGAACTCGTTGCCGTGGAATTCACCAAACACACGACCGGTGACTTAAAAAAATACATTTTAAGATAAACTACCATTTTGTTAATCATCAGAGGGAAATAATTCTGTTTTTCCCAGCATAGAATATACGATTCACGGTGTATAAGGCATGCTTTGAAAACAGGAAATACATCAACTCAATAATAACAATAATAATAATTATTGTTATTGTTGTTTGGGTGTTTTGTGGACTCACCTCGTCGCACCAGAGGACACTTCCTGCACAGCACGCTGATCTTGGTGCTCATGGTCTTGCCGGCCTGCTGGATCGCCAGGTTCCCCTCCTTGTACACGTTCAGGATGGAAACGGTGGCCAACAGGCTGCCGCCCCTGGTTACCGTGGTGATGACCGTGCCCGTGATGACTGCCACGCACCCACACACACACACACACACACACACACACACACACACACACACACACACACACACACACACACACACACACACACACAGACAGACCATAATGAATGGATGTGTCACCATTTGTGCTTGTGTATTCCAAAACCCTGTTCCAGAGATTGGTAACACTGAACTGAGTCTGAGATCAGAGCTGAACTGCTCTTTCTAATACAGGCAGAGAGACAGACAGACAGACAGACAGGGGGAGAGACAGACAGGGAAGGACAGACAGACAGACAGATCAGAGATGAAGTCGTGTCTTCACATCCATTGTCGTGACGATATGACAACATGATGATACGCTGAACAATGATATAGAATTAAAGTGTATCAATTAAAGCAGCACTATGTCACTTTTGGGATTTGGTATTTGGCGCCCCTACTGTACCGGAGTGCAATTACACTTTTACACCACGGTCGTAAAACCCGGTCCGGTGTCCGAAAATAATAAATTTTGCCGGATCAAATTTAAACCTTAAAGGTCACGTTCTTTGGGAGGCACCCCCTGCTGCAGATGAAGGTACCAGATGTAGTTTCCAGATGTAGGTACCAGGTGTAGGTACCAGGTGTAGGTACCAGATGTAGGTACCAGATGTAGGTACCAGGTGTAGGTACCAGGTGTAGGCACCAGATGTGCTCAGCCTGTCAGATCAGCTTGCACGTGCGTGTCAGAGGGTGAAACAAACCCGGTGGTGCAATGAGGTAAACAAGGTAAACAAGTTCAACTGTGTTGCTTCGACGTCCGTTTCAGTAATTTCTCACCAAAGTTACTGGAGCAGTAACTGGTTTCCAGTGTTCCCATTCGCTTACACTTCTGCTGGCAGAGCGCTACGGAGTACTTCAGGGCTGAGAGACAGACAGGCAGAGAGACAGACAGGCAGGGAGAGAGGCAGAGGGGCAGAGAGACAGACAGGTATTATATAAGCTCCAGACTGAAGCTACGCATTTCCACACAGGGAGGAAGTGTTAAGACATCCAAGATGGCTGCCAAACATCATCGGTGACTGTTGGGGAAAACACACGAACCAAACGTTGAGAACAACAGAACAGAACAGAGCAGGGCTCCTTCCTCTCTGGGAAGAAGGGTGGGGCGTAGTGAGCAGGAAGTGATGTCACCAGAGGTCCTGATGTTCCTGCTTCTTCTTCTCTCTCTGTGGAGGCTTTGCAGCCTCATGTTTTCAACACATTCATTCATTCACATCCTCTTATGACCCTGCACCAAGCCACGGAGCGGTGCAAATGAAACCATTTCAGGGTTTTCTCAGGAAGCTCCACCATCCAATAACCAATAACCAATAACCAATAATCAATAATCAATAACCAATAACCAATAATCAATAATCAATAATTCTTCAACCAATCTCTGCAAATTTGGGAGAACTGGAAATGTTGCTCAATTGTTTCACATTTTCTGCATTAAATGAACAAATCATCAGAACTAAAGGTATCGCTCTGAGAAGACCCCTAGGTGGTGGTGGTGGGTGTGTCTACCTCCGTATGGGGCGGATGGTGGCAGTGGGTGTGTCTACCTACGTTTGGGTCGGGTGGTGGTGAGTGTGTCTACCTACGTTTTGGTCGGGTGGTGGCGGTGGGTGTGTCCAGCTACGTATGGGTAGGATGGTGGGTGTGGGTGTGGGTGTGTCTGCCTGTGTATGGGTTGGGTGGTGGCGGTGAGCGTGTCTACCTACATATGGGGCAGATGGTGGTGGTGCGTGTGTCTACCTACGTATGAGTCTGGTGATGGTGGTGGGTGTGTCTACCTACGTATGGGTCGGGTGGTGGCGGGCTGGGTGGGGGTGGGTGGAGGCACGGTGGTTGTAGAAAACTTCTTGGGTCTGAACTTGTAGTGAGCGATGAAGCCGTCGGCCGTTAGACTGAGATCCGACAGGAACTGGATCAGGAGCTGGTTTCCGTCTGAAAGCACTGGGCTGGAGGAGGCAGACAGACGGGTGGAGAGACAGACAGGTGGAGAGACAGACAGGAATAGAGAGAGACAGAGAGAGAGAGACAGAAATAGAGAGACAAGACGAGAGAGAAACAGGTAGAGAGAGAGACATACAGAGGCACACAGGAAGAGAGACATTATCAGTAATGTATATTCTACTGGTGTACAGTACACTGTATGTGTAGTACATACTGTGTGCAGTACTCCCACAGTACCAGTACTGCACACAGTCTAATGCAGTACTAGTACACTGTGTGCAGTACTAGTACACACTGTGTGCAGTACTAGTATACACTGTGCAGTACTAGTACACACTGTGTGCAGTACTAGTACACATTGTGCAGTACTAGTAAGCTGTGTGCAGTACTAGTACACTGTGTGCAGTAATAGTATACACTGTGCAGTACTAGTACACACTGTGTGCTGTACTAGTACACATTGTGCAGTACCAGTACACATTGTGCAGTACTAGTATGCACTGTGTGCAGTACTCACGCTGGGGGACTGTCTCCGCAGAACTTCCCGATCCTCTTGGCGTCGTTGATCTCGGCTCCATTGAAGACAGACACGTGGTCGTAGCGACAGTAGTTGTCTCTCTCCACGTCGAACTTCTCGAACTTCACCTCGACGATCTGACGGAGACACCGATTTACAAATTGTGGTGTGGAGGCGGTGTGGTTTAAGCAGCCACACCTGTCTTGGGTCTTGGTAATTGGGCCCGGGATCGGGGTGGCTGTACGCCCGTTGCTGGTCAGAGCAATCAAGGGGGCACCAGGTAAAGCCACCCCACCCCCCCCACACACACACAGGGAGAGCCCTGTCATGACATGTGTCCAGCTGCTCCCGGCTTGTTCCATCCGTCCCTTCTCTACAATAAACTGGTGTTTGTAGCATCACTGCCCGTGTCTCTGTGTCGGAGGACCCTGAAAACACCACTGGGGTGGCGTGTGGCAGCGGAACTTCCACAACGAGTATTTTATATTAGAATCTGTATAAATATTAGTATGAGTATTAATATTTGTATTAGTATTCAGCAGAGTTTCTGAGGTCTTAAAAACCTTTCTTCTAATACTGTAAAGTGATGACAGCATGAGTTTTATGACTAGTATACCTAGTTTATAACTAGCACGGCTAGTTTTATGTGGGTTCCACTAGTTCCCAAGCTACTGTTAGCACTGAGCATGTAGGTGGAGTGAGGGAGGTGGGAGCTGGAGAAGCGGTTTGTTATTATTAACCACGGCCGTCGTTATTAACAGATCAGTGATGGACTGACCAATTAGAATCCAGGATCCCAAACCTCGCTGGTATCCCTGTGTGACGTTGCGATGTTGAGGGACATTTGGGATGACAAACTGAAAAGAGACTTTGGTTTACTGGAAGTGAGCGTGTGAGCGTGTTACCTGGTTCCTGGGGGCCACGATGTGCCAGGAGCAGGTGACCCCCGCCGGGTAGTCCTTGTCGGGCCAGTTGGGGGTTTTAAACGATCCAGAGGGTTTGTCCAGACGCCCTCCGCAGTACTGCTCCCCTGGGAAGTACAATGGTAAGGCTGAACAGCAGTATCTCAAGACATGATGCCCAGAGCTCTCTACTTCACTTCAACTCCCAAGTGACGTATTGTATTATATTTCACGACTCTGTGGAATAAAGGATTCTGATTGGTCAGTAGCACCGACCAGTAGTTATTTCTGATTAATGAGAACGTTCTGTTGGGACAGCCATGGGCGTAGGATTTGCTTCTGCAACAGCTTATAGTGGTTGTTGAGTAATCAGCGGGAAAGGGCTTTTATGTTGAGGCCCATGGCCGCTTCTCTGTTGTCACGACGCACTGAAGGAACCTCAGAGGATTCATGGAGGCTTCATGGAGCTGAAAGCTCATCTGGAACAGCGCAGAACCCCCTCTGACATCTGCAGGTTCTAGGTTCCAGCCCAGCAGCTCTTCTCTCTCAGTCAGCCTGCAGATGGACGAGGTCGAGACTTAACTCCAGGACTCTGTGGTCCGATGGATTATGACGCAACAATTAATCGCTGCTGTTACCAGGATGACCCTGGTGAGACTCAGTGGCTCATTGAGTTGAACCACTGACCCCTTGAGGACATGTTGAAAAGCTCCTGCAGGACGGTGGTGCGGGGAGGTTCACTCAGGATGATGTCAACCCACAGAAGCTCTAACCTGGCAAGAGTTTTACTTCACTTCTGAGGTTCCTTTGAGCAGATGACTGGAAGACGCCACCGCAGCAGCAGCGAAGACCCGGTGACTCAGAGAGATGAACCGTTGGAGGAAACCTTCAGGTGGAAGGTTTGAGTCAGCTTTCAAAAGCCAACGGTCCCAAAATAAATTGAAAAGCTCAAGGGGGGGGACCAGGCTGGAGAAGGGGGGAGACCAGGCAGGAGACCAGACGGGAGAAGGGGGGAGACCAGGCGGAGAGGCCCCGGTGGCCTGACGCTGTAGAACAGACCCTGAAGATGGCTCGGGGTGGCACGTGCCACCCGGGTACACGAGGTATGAACGTGAAAAAATAACATTTTGGGGCAAACTATCTCCCTTAACAACATTTTCTTCAAAGAGGTTAAAATCCAAGAATGGTTTGGTAATCATCATTAAAATGGAGTCATTTCAGTCACTACCTGCTTTGTCTGCTGAGTCAGGGGGAGCAGTCGTCATTTGGGAGAAGTCATTTCCCCTCGAGGGATTAAGAAGGTCCAACCCTGGAACATTCCTCCAACCACAGCATCAGTTCCTCCATGAAGCACCTCTTATCTCCCCTGCTGTGAGACGTCTGACATCATCGTGGAATTCAACTCTTTTCCCGTTTAATTGCGGCTCTTAGACCCTCAGCGTCTGTGATTATACACTGAGTCAGTTCTGCTTTAAGAGGCTCCTCAGGGTTCCAGAGCAGAGGCCCGAGTCCTCCTGATCAGTGCTCCAGGTCCTCCTGATCAGTGCTCCAGGTCCTCCTGATCAGTTCTCCAGGTCCTCCTGATCAGTGCTCCAGGTCCTCCTGATCAGTGCTCCAGGTCCTCCTGATCAGTGCTCCAGGTCCTCCTGATCAGTGCTCCAGGTCCTCCTGATCAATGCTCCAGATTGAAGCCTCTCTCCAACGTGCAGAGCTGTTGCTCTGTGTGAAGTCTGCGTGTGTGTGTTTCTGTGTGTGTGTGTGTGTGTTTCTGTGTGTGTGTGTGTGTGTGTGTTTCTGTGTGTGTGTGTGTGTGTGTGTGTGTGTGTGTGTGGTGGGGGGGCTCTGTTTACCATCGAGCTCTGAGAAATTCCACATTGTCCTGCAATGAAGGTTCCGATGTTGCTGCTGTTCTATCTATCTATCTGTCTGTCTGTCTGTCATCTATCTATCTGTCTGTCTGTCTGCCTGTCTGTCCGTATATCTATCTATCTATCTATCTATCTATCTATCTATCTATCTATCTATCTATCTATCTATCTGTCTGTCTATCCGTCTGTCTGTCGGTCTATCTTTCTATCTATCTGTCTGTCTGTCGGTCTGTTTGTCAGTCTATCTATCTATCTATCTATCTATCTATCTATCTATCTATCTATCTATCTATCTATCTATCTATCTATCTATCTATCTATCTATCTATCTATCTATCTGTCTGTCTATCTGTCTGTCTGTCCGTCTCTCTATCTATCTACACATTATTCATGATCCAGATTACATGTTTCTTAATAAATAAAATAATACACATTGTAGTTTCTATGTGGCGCCACCAGATGTCGCCAGTGGTCAGTGTTAGCATTAGCATGTAGCGGTGATATGAGGGACGTGAAACCAGTTAAGTGAAGTCATTATCAACAGATCAGTCATGGTTATTCAGAAATAACTGACCTCTGATTGCCGCTATTGACCAATCAGAATCCAGTATTTCACCGAGCCATGTGATAAAATATGGATATTAAGTTGATTATAGCGATGTGCTGATAGGATGACCGATCAGGTGTATCGATTACCTCTCTCGTGGGGGAGGGCGGCGGAGTAGACGGCCAAGAAGCCGCTGCCCGCCGTGTTGGCATCAGACACCATCTGCAACAACATCTTGTTGCCCGTGGCAACCAGTGCGCCGGGCCGGAAGGTCCCGCAGAAGCGACCCAGCCGCTGGCTGGTGCCATGGCCGCTGTAGACATCAACGTAGTCATAGCGACAGAGGTTGTCGCTCTCCAGGTCGATGAAGCGGAAGGAGAGGACGACCACCCGGCCCTCAGGGACCTGGGGGGTGGGGCACTGAGTATAACTGAGTATTACAGAGTATTTAATATATATTACTGTAGTCACTGTATATTACTAAGTATTAACTGTAAATTACCATGTAAGTGCTGTACATTGTTGCATATTTTCAGGACGACCACCCGGCCCTCAGGGACCTGGGGCACTGAGTATTACCGAGTATTACAGAGTATTTAATATATATTACTGTGTACTTACTGTATATTACTGAGTATTTACTGTAAATTACTATGTAAGTACTGTACATTATTGCATATTTTCAGGACGACCACCCGGCCCTCAGGGACCTGGGTGGGGGGGGGGTGATTTATGAGGGTGTCATGGAGGTATTTAGAGATAGAGGCAGAAAACCACCTACAGTACTATGTATTAGCTGTACTTTAATGTGTGTTAACTGTATACCACATAATTTAGTGTACTGTGTGTACTGTGTACAGAACATTACTTTGTGTGTACTGTGTACAGAGTGTACTATGTACTGTACATTCCTATGTGTGTACTGTGTACTGTACATTACTATGTCTGTACTGTGTACTGTACAGTGTCTCTACAGCTGAATGAGTAACAGTTGTGTGTTGCATGGATTCTAATTTTATTCTAATTCTAATTTGATTCTATTTCTCATGTAACTCCAATGTAATTCTAATGTAATTCTGATCTAATTCTAATGAAATTCTAATTCTAATCGAATTCTAATTTTAGCTTCATCTTTCACATTTTCTTCTCAGGGAGTTTGCTGAAACGATTTTAATTTCAAAACGACGCAAACTGTATTTATTGATAGAGTTCCAACGACCGAAGCAGGCGACCCGCCACCAGGGCCGGAATATGATCCGTGTTCCACAAAGTCCTGCTCACCGTGATCCTCCAGACGCACTTGGTGTTGGGGGGATAGACCCCCGGGTAGCCCTGGCTCCCGATCAGCCCGGACTCCCCCGTGATGTTCCCTCCGCATGTGAACGAGGCTCTGGGGGAGGAAAGGAGTTTTTATTTAAATGCTTGAATATAAATTGATGGAGTGGAGGTCGGACCTTCCTCCGGAACGCGGGCCGTTAGTTCAGGACACACCGGGTGTGAACGGGGTCTTCCAGCAGAAATACTAAATCAGCTCTGAGAGTAAAAAGTTTTTTACCGCCGCTCGGACTGCGCGCACACGGTGAGGAACAACGCGCTGCAGGCGCACAGAACTCCGCATGTGGTCCACATGGTGTCCCGGGACCCGTGGCCTGAAGATCCTGGATCCTTGAAGGAGAAGTAGCAGCAGGTCCCGGAGCCTGGAGGAAAAGCACCGTCCCGCAGGAGGCTCTGCAGGGCTCTAGTTCTCCAGCAGGGGTCTGGGTCTGTGGCGGGAGCCTGGCTCTGCAGTGGGCTCTGCATCCACAGTGGTCTAGATCTGCAGCGGGGGTCTGTACCAGCAGTGGGGTCTAGTCTGCACGGGGGTCTGGACCTGCGGCGTGGTCTGGTCTGCAGGTGTTTGCTTCTGCAGCTCGAGTATGAATCTGCAGCGAAGCCTGGCTCTGTAGGGGTCTGGTTTCGCAGCGGTGTGGTTCTGCAGGGATCTATCTCTTTAGGGGTCTGGCTCTGCAGAGGCCTGGTTCTGCAGGGATCTAGTTATTCAGGGGTCTATTTCTCCAGGGGTCTAGCGCTGGGGGAGTCTGGTCTTGCAGGGGTCTGGCTCTGCAGGGGTCTAGTTCTTCAGGAGTCGGGCTCTGCGGGGGTCTAGTAAGGGCTGGTCTAGGTCTGGTTCTGCAGGGGTCTAGTTATTCGGGCGTCTGGTTCTGCGAGGGTCTAGTTCTGCAGGAATCTGCTTCTGCAGGGGTCTGGTTCTGCAGCAGATGAATGCATGGCTTGTTGTGCAGGAGGAGGGACCAGGTCTGGTCTTCAGGGGGGAACATGACTTGGGAGCTGTACAGGATGGAGTATATTACAGGAGTTTGTATGGACCGGGAGAGGATTAGGGCCACGTGAAAGAAACCACTGCCACGTGAGAAACCCATTGAAGTTCTAAAATAAGATCAGGAGGGTGAAGATGTTTGACCGGGGAGGAGGAGGAGGAGGAGAGGGGCATGGCGCCACCTACTGGTTGAAAACATGAGGTGTAGGTATGGACACCATGAAGTCCGTGCGTCCTTCTACAAGCACCACCAGTCTAATAGTGTTAATAATTCCCATTTTTGTTTAAGATTTTTATCTCAAGTTGCCAAGGAGAAGATTAAAATCGTAATCGAGACTTTGATTTAAGTTTACATTTGCGTTAATTGAGCATTTCTACAGGTATGCATTTATTATGTTTGTATATTATATCATACTATATTGTATTATAGTATATGAAATTGATTGGATTTTCTGAATGGAGAATGTTACGGCGTAAAAGCAGAGTTTAATGACTCGATGACTCCGTGTTCGACTGCTCTTCCCTGGGCTCCTGTCCAACGCTCATCTGCTGCTCGGGGATCGTTCGGCCCCAGTGCAACAAAAGATGGCGGACCGAGCCGCGGGCTCCCAGAAGGCTAGCGCGAAGGTGAACTCTCATTTACTGCTCGTCCTTCCCTCCGAATGCGTTGTCACAAAAAGGTGTTTTTTTCGTGTTTCTGCTCCGCCGCCGTGTACCCTTCCCGGGGCCCTGTGGCGGAAACGAAACGAGTGAAACGGAGCCGCACGTCCAGCGCACGCAGCGCTGCTAGCGGCGGCTAAGCTAACAGGCTAAGCTAACCGCCGCAGCGCGCAGGGCCAGACCCGGGAAGAGAAACGGGTCTTACGTCGACCACGGGTGGATTGTTCCGCTCGATAACCGTGTGATATATGATGTACACGAGGTGAAATGGTGTGATGGCTGCCGGAAAAGGGCCAGGTGGTGCGCGCGTTGGGTCGGTTTGGTTAAGCGCGGTGCTAGCAGTAGCCTGCTACTGCGCGTGCGCGCAAGGCCGCGAGGCCTCCGCTCGGCGCCTCCAGAGCGGCGATAAACACACGAAACACACCAGCACAAGAAACTCAAAAGCATGTGCCCGCACTGCCCTTCACAATATCTATCTGCATCACTTACAAAGATCCGAATGCGTAATATCCTGTTTTGTACAGTATTGTGTTTGTTTTGTGGTGTATCTCGCTCATTTACGTAATCCACACCGTTCACCGCCATTCATTCACGTCAAAGGGGATTTAAGGGACAGTCCGGAGTTATGAGCAGCCGCCAGTTAAACAGGCTTGAGTCACTGGATCTGTTTCAGTAGTAGTAGTTATTCACACACACTGCTCTTATAGTAGATCACAGCAGCGTTGCAGAGTTATTCTATTCGGGTTTAATAGAATTCCTCTCATCTTGATCCCCATGTGCACAAATCTTTATTTGTGCAATGTTACCAAACTATTTCTACACTGTCTATAGACGTTTTTGCAGGGTGTCTGCAGGTCCCCCAAATGTCTTAAATTCTGTTTTACGAATAATAGGCCATAAAAGTCTTAAAATAGTACTAGTTTAAGTATGGCTCAAACTACTGACATTCTCCGTGTTAGTACACATGTCATCGTACTTCAGCTAACATGGGTCCCATTGTTCGCGTTCTGAAGCTGATAGATGGGCTGTCCTGAGTGTACAGCACCGGTCACGCGCTTCTCATCTTTGCACCTGTGGACTCTCCTTCTGAGCACAAGTCTTTATTTACTGCCGGTCATAGTTACTGTAGGGCGAGGCATCACTTGAGTCTTGAATCCCGCGAGACGCCAAATGGTTTTCCTTTAAAACACTTAACATGATCCTGACCGGGACTGTCTCTCTCGCTTTGTCCGTGCATGAACATTTTGTTTTTCTTTTTTCTTTCTTAAGCAGCTCTTTATTTCTCAGAATACAATCATCAAACGACAGTTGAACCCAAGTGAAGAACTACGTTTTACATCCAGACTTTCTTGCCAGTCTGTCCCTGCCTTCATCCACAAATTATGTAGTAAATAATAATAGCGATTAGTTTGCTCAATATTGTGATCAGGATTATTCATCCATTTTAGGGAAAACAATTCATTCATTCTACTTTTTTAAATAAACAGAAAACTGCTTCCACAATAATATTTTATAAACCTATAAATACACTCATATACAAATCTTTGGATCAAAATAGGACTTTGTTCGCCTGAATTCAGTCTAGGGATGCATATTTAAAGGAATTTCCTAATCGATAATTTCTACCCTTAAACAGTCGTTGATCAATTGACTAAGACTGATAATTTGTAAAACAGGTAAATGTAGAGCAGTGGTGTATGCGTAAATGAACACTCCAAAAGGCACCGCCACTCCGCTGTGTTTCCTGTGTCTGCACTCCACAGCCTGCAGTGAGCTCCCACTGGCGCACAAATTATTTACTTTTCCACATGAATAATTGCGGTCAGACAAAAAATTAAGGGCAAATTGCACTCAGCAAAAAAAACTTTATGGGAGTGTTGGTGCTGGCATATCATAAGCGCATTATCTTTTGTGAATCGGATGCTACACTGCACAGATAGCGGGCGCAATTGGGGTTAATGTGCGGTTATTTGTTCAGTTCAATGTTAATAACACATCGCCTTTCATCGCGAGAACCTCCGTGTTTATGTCTCATACTGGCTCTTAGACAGATTGACAGATACTTAATTGATCCCAGGGAATTCAGGGAATTTGCGGTGTTGCAACAACACACATCAAAACAAATAGCAGTAATAATGAAATTAATAAAAGTAATTATGAAATGATCAAAATGGCAATGAAGCTTAAAGATTTGTTTTGCATGCTGCTCTGCTTTTCTGAAGGCGCTGCTGGAGAGCAAACTGAAGTCCTTCAGCATCGGAAAGATGGCCGTGGCCAAGAGGACACTGAGCAAGAAGGAACAAGATGAAATGAAGAAGAAGGTCAGATGGGTGGAAGACGTGTTCCACATTTCTATCACCTTTATTTCATGGTGGCCGTGTGGTGAGTTTTGTGCCGCTTGTGTCTTTAGGAGGACGAGCGAGCGGCGGCGGAGATCTACGAGGAGTTTCTGGCGGCGTTCGAGGGAGGAGGCGAGGGGAAGGTCAAGGCCTTCGTCCGCGGGGGCATCGCCAACGCATCCAAAGGTGAAACACGTCTCATCCCAGGAAGCTCACGGCAGAATCTACCAGGAACAATGTGTAGTGACGCAGATACTGAGTACTCTTGTACTTGCTGCTTTCAGTTAAAATAACATTGAGGTCATTGAGTCACCCGCTCTGTCTGAACACGATGAGCTGTTACAGTTTTTATACCATTGCATGATAAATTTGATGGTTCAATTCTCGAAGTAAATGTATGGCTGTTTTGCAGCAGCCATAAAGTGAAGGGAAAAAAACTTGTCGTGATTATTTGCATGACAATTAATTAGACCTTGAAGGTATCAAAAATGGCAAAATATGCTTCAGTGATTTCTGAATCAATGAGAAAATTGTCATATTGATTCTTTGTTTGGAAGTTAGCAACTGTTTTCCCATACATTAAAAACCATCATAGTCAAAAAATGAATTAAAATATAACAATTCTATATGAGACTCAATTTGTTGTGTGAAATATCTTGCTGGTTCACGTCAGTTGGCCCAACATGAACCAGATCTCTGCTTTCCAGTTTTAATGTTCCTTCTGTTGGTTCCCTCAGAGGAAGCTGCCGCAGACGACAAGCGGGGGAAGCTCTACAAGCCCAAGTCGCGCTTCGAGGCGCCCGCCAAGAGCTTCCTGCCGCTGGAAACTCCACCACAGTTTTTAGCCTTAGACAAAAAACACGTAGGTATTACCACTGTTCAGCCTGTTGGGTGTTACTCTCCTGGAAAATCTAAACTCGGTTGAATTTTCATGAGGTTCCTCATTTCTGCATTTCAGCAACTGAAGAAATCGACTGAAAAGGAAAAAAGGAAAAGTAACCTGGAGCTTTTTAAGGAAGAATTGAAACAGTAAGTCGCAAATTATTACGTCCAGGTGTAAAGCTGGAATATGGAATAATTTAATTACAATGCTAATCTCTGCGTGTTATAATCACATTATCTGCTCATGAATTCTAAATCCAATCATGAACTAGGGCTGTGCCATATGGCCAAAATCTTCTATCTTGATATAAGTCATTTAATATCTCCATAACGATGTATATCACAATATGCATGTTTTCTGTATATTTAATTAATAACTAGTTTGTATATTAAAAAGGACATGGTAAAGACTATTTGTGATGCAGCGCAGCATGGGCGCTTGCCGGGGCTCTAAAATTCAGAGGAGGGGCAAAATAAGCTGAAAAGATGAGCAGTGTATATATGTATCATAATCCTACTTTTAACATATTTGCAAAATTGGAGATGTCATCTTTAATCCAGTGAAACCTTGAACGAAAACCCAGCCGACAAACAACAATGTTTTTTGGTTGGGCTCAGTAGTCACCCTCGCCTGATGTTGTCACGGCTCAGTAGCAGACTGTACATGATGTAGAATGTCGTAAACACAGGACGGTCCGTGCAGCCTCATTGGTCCGTGAGTCATTTCCTGAAGTGCCACATTCCTCCATGTTTGTTTACATTCGCTCCAACATGCAGATAGTGCAAAGCAACGTGACATCACATCTCGCCGTGAGACTGTTCTGCCGGTGGTTTGCAGCATAGCGATGGGAACGATATAAAAAAAAATAGATATACGATAGTACTATATACGATATACATTTTTCTATCATCTTACGATATATATATTATATTGCACAGCCCTTTCATTAACTATAATCAGGGTGTACACAAAGTTTTTTAAATGTGTTAAATTCGATTTTACAAATCTAATGGCTTACAAATCAGATAAATACACTACTTACCTGCAATGCTTTACTGAATAAGAGGCCGATGATTTATCAAAAAAATCGGTAAATAAAGCATAAAACGATCATCTGGGTCATATTCGACCCGTGCATGCTGGGGCTCTAAAATAGGTCTTAAAAGCTTCAATTTGAACTCTTGATACCCACAGACCCCCTGACAATAATTGAGATATCATTTATTTGAAACTCCAAAACTTTCTTTCAAAAACTTTGAGATCTCATCTCCTCCTTGTTAATCTTCATAACTTTGTCTCTTTCATAATATGAAAGATGCCAACGCCGTTCTGTTCCAGGTTTCTGTTATGTGATTCTTGTGTCTTGTCAGAATCCAGGAGGAACGAGACGAAAGGCACAAGATGAAAGGACGTGTCAGTCGTTTTGAGCCCATGTCCGGAGGGGAAGGACGCCGCTCATGTAAGTAGCGACAGTCTGCAGGAAGAGTAAACTAGCAGCAGTGCCCTTAGAGCCTGGCTGCATAACACACCTTAACCCTGTAAAGCCCAAATATAGGAAAAAAATGAGCAGACATTTTTTCACCTTTCAGATGTTGTTGTAGGAGGCTTTTGGTGCAGAAATTAAAGGGTTTTAAATTTTTTTCTGTTCAGTAAGTTTTTAGAGAAATTATTTAATATTGAATCGTTGGCGCAAGTTGGGAACAGAATTTTTGTAGTTGTCCTCACATTGTCTGAACAAATAGACAGAACAGAGGGTTCATTTGCTGGGTTGATTGTTTATTTAGGCCCATAACAGTATATATCATGCACTGTTTCCCACAGTATTAGATTATATTTGTTTTTTTTTATTTACATTACGAGTGGTACTTTTTTTTGTTTCGTTCAATAAGGAAATTGAGTAAAATAAAATACATCGGCACCTTCTCCAATGTCTCATTACACATGGAGAGAGAGACAGAGGAGCCCTGATCGCTCCCACAGAGGACCCTAAACGTACTTGTGTTTTTTGTCAATGATGATATTATTTTTGAGGGCTTGGATGCGTGATTGGAATGACAAATAAATAGATCTGGGACCTATTTTAATTTATTATTGTTATTTTTTTGTTCTTGTTTTATTGTTATAATTATTTGAGATCTGGCTAGGCCTGCATAATATGAGGGATATGGGATAGCATTGTTCAATATTGCGATGACTTTACCGCTTGCGATTAATAATCAAATATTGAAGTGTGCTGTTAGCTATACAGTTCCTATGTCTTTCTGCTTTAATAGGTACGCTGATAACATAGACTCCAAACATTGAAGAGCCTATGCCTATTGAACATAGAAATTAAATTATTTCCAACATGCTTTTATTGAACAAATTGTCCAACCAATTAAACAGAACATTAATTCGAATAAGACATAACTATAAGAAATATAAGTTTAATTTCTCCTGCTCCCATTAAATTATTTTATTCTAAACTCAAAAACATCTCTTGAAATAAAAAAAATATCTTACATAAATTACAGTTTTCAGAGTGAACTTCTCATTCATGTGAACGCAGCATCACTTCCCAGATTTCCGAGTTCCCTGAACGCAGCATCACTTCCTGCTTTTGCAGCGCTTTCAACCGGAGAGCCATGTGTCTGTGTCCTCTAGCAGAGAACTAGTTCAATGATGGTGTCGTTCTCTCGGTTTTATTTCATTAAAAGATTTTTCTTATTCATCGCGTTTTGTCTTTTGCAGTGTGTTTATCGTGCATGTTCAAATTGCAATGATGTTGAAAATACGATTTATGGGTTAGCGCTAGATCGGGGGCTATTCATAAAACATCCCACGCATGCTCATGTTTTGATTCAGAGTGTTCACAGAGAGGAGGGTATTCGCTGATGGGTACGTTGTCAATGTGTTTGTGAGAGAGGGAGAGCGGGTCAAGGAGGGGCTGAGCCAATCAATGCACTGCACACAGATCTACAATGAAACAAGATTTTACCCATTTTAAATACTAAAAAATAATATAAATCTTTGCGGTGGTCAATGATAGATATTGGCTTGGGCAGATTTACAATTAAATCCCAGATTGATGGAGTCGATCGCGACATTGACAGGCAAATTTTTTTTATCCGCAGCAAAAATCCGAGCACTGTAGCGGTGTAATTGCAGTTTACTGTGTTTTGAAACTTGGGCGGAGTGGGGGCGGAGGCTCTCACCCTCTCGGCTCGGACCTGTCGAGAAACCAATTGTGAGCCGATCTCACTTCCCCACTCCATTTGCAAATCTTGTGATTCTAATATAGCAATATATAAATATCGTTTCATAGAGAACAATTTATTTTATTTCATTTGTTTCTTACTTGTATGGAAAATGAAAAACATAAACCTAACTCAGAGAACTGGAGCGGAGTTTCTTTTTTTTTACGGTGCAGTGTGCGCACGGCGCGGCCTCTTTCTGTCAAGTTCCAAAAGAAAACCGACACATCTCCCTTTGGCTTTCCATTGCTGTGGGATTTTAATTTAGTAAAAACTGAGAGTTTTTGTGTCAATACTTAAACAAAAAAAAAAACCTCCTGCCCTTCTGTACCAGGGAGACACAGAAGGGCAGGAGGTTTTGTACCTCCCCACCCCTTACCTATAAAATCATCAATTGTCCAAGCCTAGCAGGCCACCACAAACAAATCAATGTATGGGAAACACTGTCATGATTAATAATCACACAAGTCATTTTTTTATGAATAGTCATTTATTAATAAAAAAACAGGATAGAATTGTACTGTGGTCAACCGCTTCTAAGGATCAAAAAGCTTGGAACAGGATCACCCCTTTACAAATGCTGTTTAAATCATTTGCTTATAGCCATTAAGTAGTCCCTTTACAGTGTTCAGTTTGGGTCTTTCCATACATATGGAAAAAAATACATAAGTAAAATACATTTAAAATACATTTACCATCGGATTGTAGTCTGCATGAGAAATAAAGGAGAAAAAAAATAGTTATAATCATCCACTTATAGTGATCAATTTGACTTGAACTGGTGTAATCATTATAAGAGGTTTCCTCTGAATTTACAAAACGGAATTTCATCTTAATTTAGTGCCAGTGTTCAGCCATCTTCAATTGCAACGATAGTCTCAAAGACAGTTATTTTCCTCTGAAAATCAAAGACAGTGATGACACTTGCTGCGTAGCGTTCCGGTGTTTCCTTTATTGCAGTGTGTGCAGCATCCTCTCCTCCATAACACTTACATCCCTACATGCAGGAATAGGGATGTAACTGTACCCTTTTAAGGTGAACCGTGGTATCAAGCAGCCACTGTTCTGAAACGAAGCCTTTCCCTGTAATACCGTGCCCACAGTATAAATTTATGTTGCCAAATTAAAGATGTAAACTTTTATTTGCTCTCACCTTATGTTGCCCCCACGCAGTAGCAGACGACAAATGTTGTAATAATCCATCCAATGACTATTTTGCCTGAGCACTGCCTTCCACAATCTTTGTCTACACGTGCACCCATGCACGCACAAAATAACAAAATATTTTCGTAAAGTAGTTCTGCTGGGGAAATGACTGTTGGATGGATTGTTACAACATGTTGCCGTCTGCTACTGCACAGCGGCAACATGTGGTGAGGGTGAGGTTTACATCTTCAATTTTGCAAATAAGTTGGATTTTGACATGTCCTTGTCTTGCCTCTCCTGTGAATTTGAGAGCCCCAACAAGTGCCTTCCTGTGCCACGCCGCGTCAGAGGCTTTACCATGTGTCTTTCTTTTTTGACATCAACTTTTTAGCAGATACCATACTGTACTGTGAAATTTGATACCGTAACATCCCTATTGAGGAACATTGTCACCTGTCCCTCATCAGTGCAACAAGCATCCCCCAAAACATTCCACAACATTCACAACCGGTTTCTTTCTCATGCAGCAAGCCGCAATGTTTTCAAACAAAGCCCAGAAAAAAATCCCAGGATCAATTACATTTATTTTTTTATCTGATAAAATGCTACGGATTGTTTCAAATACCGCAACCAGTAAAAAAAAAAATTGAATTCTGGTCCAAACTCAAAATATTAACGGTGAAAAATTATTTAGAACTAAGTTCTGAAGTGTAAATCATCAAAGACATTTCTATTATATGAACATGTGAGAAGCGCAACGTCCCTGTGTAAGGTGCACATTCTATTTTGACTACCAACCTCACCCACAGACATAAACTCAATCAAATATGATGAATTATTCCACAATAACTAAATTGCCACATGTTCTAGATATGGTTATATGGTGCATCCTATTAAAACCCATTACTTAAATACTTGGAACATCTTAAAAGTCCACACGATACGCCCGGTCACCATAGCAACGGCGACCAGACCCATGACATGGCATTAGCTTTGTGTAACTGTATAAAAACTCTGAGCACTAAACGTTAACGCTGCTTGACAACAGGGGCGGGGTCATGTTCTAAACACATCAACGCTCCCAACTGAGCTCCAGCTCTAGTTGAAGATTTCATTAAATAAATAAATAAAAAAATTCCCCCTTAACACACGATGAGCCGTAAACTTAAATCTAAAATGAATCTGCCCGCAAGCACCTTTCTTAAGGGAACAGGAAGTTTAAAGGAAAGCTTGACGTGTTTTATTCCAGCCCCGCCCCCACACACTCTGCCCCGCCTGCCTTGAACAAAGTTTTACACTGCTTTTCTGCTTCTTTTAGCGGATGGTTCTTCCAGAAGAAACCGTCCGTCCAGTGGTAATTCTGCTTCATAGTGACCTTCAAACATCTCAATCTTCCTAAAAACAAGAAAAAAAAAAAAAAGAAAAAAAAACCCAGCTGTCGTCCAATCAGAGCGTCTGAGGTTGTGTGTCCTCTTGTCCCTCCCTCTGTCTGTCTGTAGTTCTGGACGACTCCGCCCCCGGGTCCCACGATGTCGGAGATCCATCCACCACCAACCTGTACCTGGGAAACATCAACCCACAGGTCTGCTCCACAGCTGCAGTGGGGGAACATGAGGGAGTGTCAAAAAATATTAATTTTAATTATATAATAATTACCTTAATTTGTACAGCACATTTCATAAATGACATTTCACACTAAAAGATCATCAGATAGTGACGATAAAGACAAAATGCATTTACAAAGTAGAATAATGAAGTGATTTGAAAACAGCGTAAGAAGCGTTCTTCAGCAAATTATTTTGTGATTTCAGTGGAGTCGTGGATTTTACTATCCTGAAACCTGAAGTAACTCATGTGCTGACTTTACTTTCTTCCTACTTCCTGTTCCTCATCTACTTCATAGAATCCCAGACACACAAACGCTCACCATGTTGGCCAAATACCTCTCCTTTAAAAATATACTTATACCAATTTTTTCCAGATCATACACAATGATCTTCATCCACAAATAGTAACACATAGGACTTTGCAAAGAAAGCACTCACACAAGGCATTCCCCTGGATTATACACAAGTGTCTTAAACATTACCCCTGGGTTTCTAACACTGTTGGCCAAAAATCACATCCTGTCTCTTTTCCTACCCTCCTTACCTCTATCTTACCATACCTAACTTTTTAAAATTCCTCTTCCCCCCCCCCCCCAAGACTTAACTTTTTTAACATGAAAAGAAAAAAAATCTATTTTGAAACAACTATTGAAGGATGTATGACATTAAAAGTGAAATTGAACCTGCGGGGCTGATATTATTCTGTTGACGTCGTTTCTCTCTCTCTCTCTCCGTGCTGCAGATGAATGAGGAGATGCTTTGCCAGGAGTTTGGGCGCTACGGCCCGCTGGCCAGCGTGAAGATCATGTGGCCGCGGACAGACGAGGAGCGAGCGCGAGAGAGGAACTGCGGCTTCGTGGCGTTCATGAACCGGAGGGACGCAGAACGAGCGCTCAAGAACCTGAACGGTACAAAGAGGGAAAGGAGACCTCCTGTGCAGGCGGGTTTTTTTTTTTTTTTTTCCTGTGCGGGCAGTGAAGAGTGAACTCACAAATGAAATGTGATCTCACTGTCGTGGTATTTACAAACCGCAGTATTAATAAATTAACTTGCTACTCAGATTAAGTAGGTCCCCAAGAGGGAGTCTTTTGTCCTTGTTATCCCCCCCGCCCAGCAGTAGGATTTGACATTTGCAAACTCATTTACCGTCTTACATGTCGAAATGTTTCAAGTATTTTCACTTCTAATGAGAAAGTGTCCAAATTGAATGTTAGAGATTAAGAAATTTTTTTACACCACGGGTCCTACTCTACAAAAGCCCTCACTGTGTTGGCGTTTGTGCGCTGTTTTCAGGAAAGATGATAATGAACTTTGAGATGAAGTTGGGTTGGGGTAAAGGCGTCCCCATCCCCCCCCACCCCATTTACATCCCCCCCTCCATGATGGAGCACACGCTGCCCCCCCCTCCCTCCGGACTGCCCTTCAACGCTCAGCCCCGTGAGCGCCTCAAGAACCCCAACGCCGCGCTGCTGCCCCCGCCCAAAAACAAGGAGGAGTTCGACAAGGTAACTCGTCAGGCCAGGCTAGGCTAGGCTGGGATAGGCTACTGCAAGGCTAGGCTAGGCTAGGCCAGGTTAGGAGGCTCACATGGTACTATACTGATGTTTTTTGTTAAGTCTGCTGGTGAGAGGTTAGCTTTTCAACTTGTCTGTAAATCATAGCTTTTGTCCTGTTTTGCAGCGTATACTTGGGGCTGGGCGATTGGTGGTGGTATAGTTTTGCTGACTTTTTGGCAGAAATAGTCACAGACATGTCATATAAAACACAGATTTTTAGTCTAAATCAAAAGGTTTGGTCCAAATTATTCTGAAATGTTTAAGGGGCTTTATTGTGATCTGATATCATACTTTAAGCTGGCCTGTAAACAGTAATGATAAACCTGGGCAGACAGTGTTCTGTTCTTAGTAGTTTTAGTATATTGCCCAGTCCTACTGTATACTGGGGGGGGGGGGTTACAGTATTTGTACTGTTGTGAGGAAGCTGCTAGAGAGGGGTTTTAGGGCTCTTTGGCCTGTTGTACAAACTGACAGCAGTAAAGGAAAGTTGTCTATTTTATAGTTTTTCAATGCAATTTTCATATTTTTTTCACCTGTTGCCTTTTAACAATACTCACATATTCTATGTTTTATTATCTGATGTGACTTTATATACAGACTCTGTCGCAAGCCATAGTCAAAGTGGTTATCCCAACAGAAAGGTACATGCTTTTCTTTTTTAATTGGTGTATGAAAACTTAGAAAACAAACTAAAGAAACATCCCATAATGACCCCAAAAGGCTAATTCATTTCTCAGACTGCATGCTACAGCGGGCCGTTCCGTGTGGGTGAGCAACGGTCCAGTCCGACATGGAGGAAAGGGGAGACTGTTTCTTCACTTTAATCATGCAACTCTAATTGTGAAGCGTTAAATATATATATATATTTTTTCTAATTTTTTTATGTGACTTTAGTTCTTGTTCTTCACAACTTTTCCATTCATATATCCACACTGGTTCATTAATTCAAACGCTGTTGGACTGTAGTGACCTGCAGCCCGTTGCACCAGTACAGCTTCACTTAGACACAACATGGTTTTATAATTTAAGTAGAATTTTAAACCAGTAGTTCCAGTGAGTTAGGGCGAAGATGCAACTCAGAAACATATACACGTATATCTTTATACTTTCTTTTCATGCACGCAACATCCATTGGAAAGGAAAAGGGGTAGGGTCTCTGACTTCATGTTTGGGGGTAGGGTCTCTGACTTTAGGACTAGGCGTCTCTGACTTAAGGACTAGGGTCTCTGACTTTAGGGTGAGGGTCTCTGACTTTAGGGTGAGGGTCTCTGACTTTAGGGTGAGGGTCTCTGACTTTAGGACTGGGGTCTCTGACTTTAGGACTAGGGTCTCTGACTTTAGGGTTAGGGTCTGACTTTAGGACTAGGATCTATGACTTTAGGGTTAGGGTCTCTGACTTTAGGGTGAGGGTCTCTGACTTTAGGACTGGGGTCTCTGACTTTAGGACTAGGGTCTCTGACTTTAGGGTTAGGGTCTGACTTTAGGACTAGGATCTATGACTTTAGGGTTAGGGTCTCTGACTTTAGGACTAGGGTCTCTGACTTAAGGGTTAGGGTCTGACTTTAGGACTAGGGTCTATGACTTTAGGTTTAGGGTCTATGACTTTAGGACTGAGGTCTATGACTTTAGGGTTAGGGTCTATGACTTTAGGACTGAGGTCTTTGACTTTAGGACTAGGGTCTTTGACTTTAGGGCTAGGGTCTCTGACTTTATGGTAAGGGTCTCTGACTTTAGGGTAAGGGTCTCTGACTTTAGGACTGTGGTCTGACTTTAGGGTAAGGGTCTGACTTTAGGACTAGGGTCTCTGACTTTAGGGTTAGGGTCTCTGAACGTTGCTCACTCGGACCGGCGGCCCTCTTGGCCTCTGTCGCTGAAGCAGAGGCTCAGTAAATCTGGCCCCTGCACAAACCCAAAGTTCCCATTGGTAGTGTCTGTGACCTTTGACATTGGCCTTGGTGAGCAGCACAAGTTGAACTGTCTGCAGCAGCGAGGGATCCTGCAAAGCATCATGGGATGGATTGGGAAAGTATACAGAATTTTGACCCCGTCATTGGTACGATCGGCTCCAATACAAGTAAATGTGATCTGTGTTGTCAAATGAAGGACATCCTGTGTTGGTAACATCCATTAAACCAGTTTAAACATGAACAATCCTATACTGCTTTGGTTCCTCTTTACACGGGACGGAGCCGGAGCGGCTCCTCAGAGCTGCTGGACGTCCGGACGCCCTCCGGTCATCCGGCCTCTCTGAAGGGCCGCTCTCCTGCTCCAACCATCTTATTCAGATTGACTTGAACCCCATTCAGTGGAAAACATAGATCAAAGAGTCCCAGCAGTTCAAGATTAAAGCCAAATGCTCTGAATCCTGTTTGATCACTTTAAAGCTCATAGAAACCTTTTCAAACCACAATATTTTAGACTTGTAACTTTAAGCTCTTTAATTTAACTGTTTGACTATAAAACCTTTTTAGTTCTCATGGAGGTGTAGCTTGTTAGAATTCATGTTGTGTAGTTGCTCATAGGCCCAGAGGCAGACTGAGAGAACTTGAACCGGCAGCTCTGAATCCGTTTGCTTTAACTGTGTTTTTCTTGTAGGAATTTGCTCTCTCTGATCCACCGAATGATCGAGTTTGTGGTGCGTGAGGGCCCCATGTTCGAAGCCATGATTATGAACCGAGAAATCAACAACCCCATGTACAGGTGAGTGAGCGTGACGCCCTGTGGCGGGATCCCTGTCAGTGGTGCAAACTGTGTGAAGCAGGTTTAATGCACAGATTTAACGTTTGCATCTGTGTCTTGCAGGTTTCTGTTTGAGAATCAGAGCCCGGCGCACGTGTACTACAGGTGGAAGCTCTACTCCATCCTGCAGGTGACCTATGTGCACACACTGGTTTGCTCGTGCACGTTAATAATTTAGTCCACCTCCAGCCTGTTTCCCCTCCTTCATTCCTCCTTGTTTTTTTTTTTTTTTGCCAATCAGAAAATGGGCGTTTGGTTAGGGATGGCAAATCACACATTTACCTCATCATGGCAACCAGTGGTAAAGGCCACCAGCCGTGTCAGTGATGAAGGGTTCAGTTGAAGTGCAGTGTGAGACAAAATGAATTAAATTCCACTGTCACGTTCAATTTCTCACATTTATGACAAACTAAACTTTAGGAAAATCGTTTCAGAGTTCTCAATTTACATTGTATGTTGTTTTTACTTGCGGATCTTGACCGCTCCAATATGTGTGTCCGCCATATTGGAGCAGAGCTAAGCAGACTCATGATGTGTTGTCGTGTAGCAGCAACATAACGCCACGTACCGTAAACCAATCATTGTGCTTCAGAGTAAAACAGCAGCATCCGTCTTGTCTCTTCTTTTCACTGCAACTCTGCCTCCAGATTTATAGAATTATGGCTTCAAAAAGCAACAGCGTCAGTAAAGCTGTATTTCACTACGATGGATAATTTTGCAATTGATCTGCGGTTGACATGCAGAACCATGGGGGGGCGACCCATACATATCGACTACGTTCCGTTACACCAGTGTAATAAAGTGCTGCTGACCAATGGTTTAGTGAAAATGAAACACATTTATTGAACTGGCCGAGATCCCACCGTGCCTTCTGCAAAACCTGTCTGTCTGATATCTGTTGAAGAGCTGCTGCTTGTTCAGTATTGTTCAAGTAGACAGCAAAATAATTGGCAAACACTAAAGTTCTTTCACCAATAAATTAAATAAAAGATTTAAATATAGTCAATAAAGGATTTGTAAAATAAAGCCACCAGTGTCTTATCCACATTAAAAGTATTCAGCTTGCGCAGAGCGACTGAACTTCAGAGGTGGAGGATTTTTCTATGGAGATTTGACTCAGTACTCAACAGTCAGTCGAAAAGAGCCGAACGTGGGCGAAGAGCTTTATTTCACACTGAGCGGGCGTGGCTGCTTCGAGAATATTAAGAGAATTATTGTGCCAAATTCCTTTTTATTTAGAACCTCTACTTGGTGCACAACTGATAACTGTGGAATTAATGTGAAAACGCGAAATTACCACATCACAATGATCCTTTAAACTGGGTTGAACAAGTTGTGATGGTGCTTTGTGGTGTCATTTCCCTTTGTCTGCTCAGGGAGAAGCTCCTGCAAAATGGCGGACGGAAGACTTCCGGATGTTTAAGAATGGCTCTCTGTGGCGGCCCCCGCCACTGAACCCCTACCTCCACGGTCCCTACGACGATGGAGAGGAAGAGGAGGAAGAGGAGGAGACCAGCAAGAAGGGCTGCTTGAAAGAAGAGTGAGGAGCGCACACCGCCCGTACAGTCTGACAGATCAGCTCCCGTACAGTCTGACCGAACAGTGTTTCTGGGTGTTCCCTCAGTGAGCGGGACAAGCTGGAGGAGCTGCTGCGCGGCCTGTCGCCCAGGAAGGGCGACGTGGCGGAGGCCATGTTGTTCTGTCTAAGCCACGCGGAGGCGGCCGAGGAGATCGTGGAGTGCATCGCCGAGTCGCTGTCCATCCTCAAAACACCGCTCCCCAAAAAGGTAAGGACTGTCACGCTGTGTTTATCGTTGTCACAATAAATACTACATTGAATATGAAAAACCTGAATATCCCCCCCCGGGGCGGTAATTAAGTGTTATGAATTATTTTTGGGTCTCATCCTAGGCGATCATATTTTAATTATGGAATGAGACTTATACTCTTAACAAGATGTATCTAGAGGAGTCATCTTTAAAAATATTGTATCCCATTACTTTCTAATTGATTCTGTAAAAATAATAATAATTCAGACAGATTATTTGAATAATCTACAATTTCAGGAACTCCTTTAAGTTGTTTTTGAGGATTTTATCCTTTTATTTAGTTAAATAATATGGACAAAGTTCTTTGTGAAAAGAGAAGTAGTTATATGATGGGTCGTGCATTGAAGAGGTGAAAGTGGTGACGTTTCTGTAAATGTCTGTTTGGGAACTTGGCAGTGAATTCTTCTTCTCTCTTTCAGATCGCTCGCTTGTATCTGGTTTCTGACGTTCTGTACAACTCGTCGGCCAAAGTCAGCAACGCGTCGTACTACAGGAAATAGTGAGTGGTTCCGTGTTGTTGACGTTGTGTAAAGGCGCTCCAGGTGACTCGCTGCCATCACACCTCACTCCTGCTTCTTCTCCGCAGCTTTGAGAACAAACTGTGCCAGATCTTCTCCGACCTCAACGCTGCCTACAAGGCCATCCAGGGCCACCTGCAGAGCGAGAACTTCAAGGTAAGAAGTCTCCGGCGTTGGACCTCTGACCCCGGCGTCTCCAGCTTCCTGTCCCTGACTCTGACTTCCTGTCTCTCTCTCTCTCTCTCTCTCTCTCTCTCAGCAACGCGTCATGTCGTGTTTCCGGGCCTGGGAGGACTGGGCGGTCTACCCCGACCCCTTCCTCATCAAGCTGCAGAACGTCTTCCTCGGTCTCGTCAACCTGGCGGTGGACAAGGAACCGCCGACGCCGCCCCCTCCGCCCCCCGTGGAGGTCAGCACCGCCCATTATTTTATTCAACACACACACCACTGTGTAGACAAATAACAAGACAATTACAAAACTTAAAAGACTTGAATGTGTGCATACGTTAGGTATGAGGCCGTGAAATTGAAATATGAAATAGTTCATAAATGTACCGTAAGACTGTGATAGTAAATCACTTCCACATGCAAAAGATACTTTCATGCGTGAACCCCACACGATCCAACGAGCGAGTGATACAACAACATAACAATCACGACTGAACAATATGTTCATGTGGGAACTCGCATGTGAAGCCTGCTCTGCACCGTTTCCAAAGCCCTGCGCTGTGATCGATATCATCTTTTTTGTACAATAATATTTTAATTTGATGTGATAAATTAAATAACAAAATAAAAATATAAAAAATGACATTTACCGTTCACCATTATTTACATGAATATTTAAATAACATGGCTACTATTTTAAATATACAAATAAAAAAAAAAAATCTGCAGAGCCATAAATAAACAGATTGAGTGGTAAACTTTGTGATTTATAATTATTTTTTTTAGCTTAAAACCTGATACCATGATGTACTGAAATGGTGAAGGATGATGTCACATCCCTGTTGTACATCACAGCAGAATTGTGAGAAGGGCGTGTCCATCACATGGAGCCGTCAGTGTTGTATCGGCTCTAAAATCTCAATGAGAGCGTGTGAATCAACAATGTTATCATGCAGTGTTATCAACGTGCGCGTTCGCGTTCCCTCTCCAGCCGGAGCCGGTGGAGGACATCGACGGGGCTCCGATCGGGGTGGAGTACGTGGACGGAGCTCCTCTGGAGGACGTGGACGGGGTCCCCATCGACTCGGGGGCCGTGGACGGAGCGCCCCTGGACGGCGCGCCGCTGGACGACCTGGATGGGGTTCCCATCAAGGCGGTGGAGGAGGACCTGGACGGGGTTCCCTGTGAGTACAAGCTCCCCAAGTACTACAAGGTACCACCGAGCAGAACCTCAGTAACCGCCACCCCGCTCTCCTCCCACAGTGGACCAGTCCAAGGAGACGGCCTTCAAAGTGGCCCCCTCCAAGTGGGAGGCGGTGGACGAGGCGGAGCTGGAGTCTCAAGGTGAGGAAGGATGATCACCATGGTAACGCCGTTGGAGAAGCACCACAGAAATAAACCACATTTTACAATCAAAGTCTTGACGAGGCCGACGTTTACATCCCAGCCAAACAGAAAAATGATAAAACATATTGATCTATGGGCTCCAACCCTGGAGGATGCAACTCAGTCACTGTGGGAATCTGTGGCGCCCCCTGCTGGGAGGGGGGGGGGGGGGGTCTTCTTCCCTGCCGGGACGGGGGCGGAGTCTTGTTCCCTGACTTTGTGACTCTGTCTCCGCAGCCGTCACCACCTCCAAGTGGGAGATCTTCGAGCAGCCGGAGGAGGCGAAGAAGTAAGTTTTTACATTTAAATGTTTGTTTAATCCAGGACGTCGTCGTCGTCGTCGTCGTCTCACTTTTATAAAGAACCGATGGAAACGTCTCATGTGGAGGATTAAATGTTTTACCGAACCTTCAAAATAAAACTTTGCAAATCGAACATTTAAGTAGAAAAAAAACAAACGTATGAAGGATGTTTTACATTTTTTTAATGTCGCTTCTCTTCAAAACGACAACGTTGCTATAACCCTTCGGATATCTGTCCGATACCAAAAATGTTTTATTGATCAGCGCTGACACTCGTCTCCTCGGCCGCAGGGAGGAGTACGAGAGTGAGGATGAGGAGAAGAGTCCTTCATCAGAGGATCCTCAGAGCTTCTCCAACCCCGTGAGGGACGACGCCGAGCTGAAGAGCAAACCATCCGAGATGAACGAGGAGAAGCGAACCAAGCTGAGGGAGATAGAGGTACGGCCTTCACAATAAGAGCTCTTAGGGAGAAGGAGGTACCACTGCCTTCACAATAAGAGCTCTTAGGGAGAAGGAGGTACCTTTGCCTTCACAATAAAAGTATTTCACTGCTGTTAGGAGATTTGGATCTCTATTTCCTTGTTCTCCAGGTGAAGGTCATGAAGTTCCAGGATGAACTGGAATCTGGGAAAAGACCCAAAAAAGCCGGTCAGAGTCTCCAGGAGCAGGTGGAGCACTACAGGGACAAACTGCTGCAGAAGGTACCATCCCGCCATCGTTGTCCCCTTCCACGTGGGGCTTTTATTTTGACGTCACCGTGTGACCCCCTTCCTCTCCCACAGGAAAAGGAAAAGGAGAAACTGGAACGGGAGAAGGAAAGGGAGAAGAAAGAGAAGGAGAAGACAGAGACGCGTTTGAAAGAGGTCAAGAAAGAGAAGGAGGACACGCCCACCAGGAAGGAGAGGTCAGTCGCCGCCGCCGCTCTGAGTACCACTTCCTGCCGGCGTCCCGTCCAGTACGGTCTAACCGCTGCTTCCCGTGTGGCTGCTAGGAAACGGCGCCACAGCGGCTCCCCCAGTCCTCCCCACGGCGCCAGGAGGGGGCGCTCCCCGTCTCCTCGCTCCGAGCGATCCGAGCGCTCCTTCTCCAGAGACGCGTCGTCTCGATCGTCCCACAAGGACTCGCCGCGGTCCAGCAAGAAGTCCTCCAAGAGGTGAGCACCCCCGACCCCGTTCTGACCTCTGACCCTGTTCTGACCTCTTTAGTTAAATGTACTTCATATAAAAGTTAAGACTGAGTCGTGTTCATAAAACACTTTGTTTATGTTGAAGTGTCATGTTCCTCCTCCTCTCAATAAGTTTGATATTTAATAACTCCTGGAACACTCACTTCCTGTTTCACTTCAACCTTTTCTTGCCCAAAGTCAAGCCCTGTACAGATTGTCGTGTGATTACCCAGAATGCACCTCTCTTCCAGATCTCCCTCCAGCCCTCGCACGCCCAAACGCTCGCGCCGCTCTCGCTCTCGAACGCCCAAAAAGTCGACGAAAAAGTCCCGCTCCCGCTCCAGGTCCCCGCACCGCTCGCACAAGAAGTCCAAGAAGAGCAAACACTGAGCGCCCCCCCCCCCGGTGGCCACGCCCCTCCCAGTGGCCATGCCCCTCCCGGTCCCGGTGGCCACGCCCCCCAGGGCGCTGACGCTGTTTTATATTGTAAGATAAGTCCTCTGTGCCGCCCCCTCCCCCCTCCCCCCCATTCTGTTTTTGTAGTTCACATTAAAAATAAATTCCTAAAAGCTGCTTCCTCGTCATTCTATCAATACATCAACTACAGGAAGTGAGGTCACAGGAGCAATGCATGGTGGGAGGTGTAGGTTTTTTTTATTATTATTATTATGAAAATCAGCTGAACGTCGAGTGCTGTGCGATCAGAGCCGGGACGAGGTCTTCCTGCGCTGATCCCGGAGCTCCAGGCGAGCGACGGACGACAGGTGCACCTCGTCCGGACCGTCGGCCAGGCGCAGCGCGCGGACAGACGAGTACCTGCGGCGCACGGAGGTTCCCGCTTAGAAACCCAATTCTCTACTGGCGACAAGGTTCACGTGACCTACGAGGGAAGGGAGGTGGGCGTGGCTTACATCTGCGCCAGGGGGAAGTCGTCGGACACGCCCGCGGCGCCGTGGACCTGGATGGCCACGTCCAGGACCCTGCAGCCCAGGCGGGCGGCGGCCACCTTGGTCAGAGCGATCTGAGGAGGAGACGTTTAAAAAAAAAAAACAGCGGTTCAGCGCCGTCGCCTCAGGTGAAGTGCATTGTGGGAAACGCAGTTGAACGGAGCGGTCCGCTTCCTGCTCGCTACCTGTTTGCGGGCCGCTCTACTTCCTGTCGTGTCCAGCGCTCGGGCGGCGCTGAGCGTCAGCAGCCGGGTCTGGTCGATCAGCAGGCGACACTCGGCGATCCAGTGGGAAACCACTTCCTGTCGGTGGGATCAAGGAGTCAGCGTTTAAGTTGTATTGCAGGTTATTCCAGGAGTCCCAGCACAAGGTTTGAAAAGTTTTTGAGGGTTTGGAGTGAGAGCTGCACTGAGCTCCTACAGGCAGGTGGAGTAGACACGTCGTGTATTTAGAAGCACGTTGTAAATGAACTCACACCAGTGTTGACCTCAGAGCGAGAGAGACAACTTCATATTGAGTACAGTGATGGTACTGGAGGAGCAAGTAATACATCGAACAACACTGGAGGGCAACAGCAGCACCTCTGTACACACTGAGTAACCACAACATGCTTCTAATGGCACCTGTCCAGGGTTGGGGTATTATATATATACTGTTTTATATTATGATTATCAAATGTACTGTACTATATTATATATACTGTTATATACAGTGTGTATGCATATATACACACACTCAGTGCCACTTTATATGGTACACCTGTTTAATTGCCTGTTAACACAAATAGCTAATCAGCCAATCGCATGGCAGCAGCTCATTGCATGGAGGCGTGTAGACATGGTGAGGACGACTTGCTGAAGTTCAAACCCAGCGTCACAACGGGGAAGAAGGGATGTAAGTGACTTTGAAGGTGGCACGGTTGTTGGTACCAGACGGGCTGGTCTGAGTATTTCAGAAACTGCTGACCGACTGGGATTTTCCACGCACGACCATCTGGAGGGTTTACAGAGAACGGTCCAAAAAAAGAGAAAATATCCAGTGAGCGGCAGCCGTGTGGACAAAAGTGCCTTGTTGAGGTTAGAGGTCAGAGGAGAACGGGCAGACTTGTTCCCGACGACAGAAAGGAAACGGTCAAACGCTCAAATACCCACCGGTTACAACCAAGGTTTGCAGAATAGCATCTGTGAAGGCACAACACGTGGAACCTTGAAGCAGATGAGCAGCAGCAGAAGACCACAGAGTAGAAGAAGAAGAAGAAACAGTCTTTATTAGTCACGCAACACACCACACTACAACACATGCACACACACACACGCACATGCTTTTATGGTGCCGGTGAAATGGATTCTCTGCATTTAACCATCCTGGCTTGTCCTTCCTCCGGGGCCACAGCCAGGAGCAGTGGGCAGCGTACGTGGACGCGCCCGGGGACCAGGTGATAAATGTCCATCGCTGGTCAGATGATGATGGGTGCATGTTTTGGGTGGGGGTCCTTACTGACGTGAGGTGGAGGAAACCCCATGTGAGCACGGGGAGAACATGCAAACTCCACACAGAAGGCTCCTCATTGGGAGATAACCCACCAGAGCACGGTGCCAACAGCGCCCCAGGCGGGAATCAAACCCAGGACCTTCTTGCTGTGAGGCAGCAGTGCAATGCACTGCGTCACCGTGCCACATTCAGTAGAACAGGAAACTCAGGCTACAACCGGCACAGGCTCAGCCAAAATGGAGGAATAGAAGATTTGCAACATTCAGACGATCGGGGCTGAATTTGGCGTAAACAACATGAAAGCACGGCTCCATCCTGCCTGGTATCAAGGGTTCAGGCTGCTGGTGGTGGTGGGGGTGGTGTTACGGTGCGGGGGATATTCTCTTGGCACATTTTGGACCCTTAGTACCAAGTGAGCAGTATTTAAAGGCCACAGCGTACCTGAGTGTTGCTGCTGAGCATGTCCATCCCATAACGAGCACAGTGCAGCATCTTGAGATGCTACTTCCAGCAGGATAACGCACCGCGTCACAAACCATCTCAACGCGGTTTCTTGAACATGACAATGAGTTGACTGTTCTCCAACGGCCTCCACCCTCACCACATGTCAATCCAGTAGAGCAGCTTTGGGAGGTGGTGCAACGGGAGCTTGGCATCATGGAGGTGCGGCCCACAAAGCTGCAGCAACTGGGTGACGCTGCCAAGTCAATATGGAGCAAAACTTCTGAGGAACCTTTCCAACACCTTTTTGAGTACACACAGCTCTCTCTCTCTCTCCCTCTCCCTCTCCCTCTCTCTCTCTCTCTCTCTCTCTCTCTCTCTCTCTCTCTCTCTCTCTCTCTCTCTCTCTCTCTCTCTCTCTCTCTCTCTCTCTCTCTCTCTCTCTCTCTCTGAAAACACTGACGCTGATCACAACCATCTACGTATAGAGGAGCAGCACAATGCTTCTTTTACTAAACTCTACTGACGGGTTCTAAACTCTACTGACTGGTTTTAAACCCCTCTTGCTGACGGGTTTTTAACTCATCTGGCTGACTGGTTTTTAACTCTACTGACTGGTTTTTAACTCTACTGAGTGGTTTTTAACTCCTCTGATTAACCGGTTTCAAACTCTACTGGCTGGCTCCCAGCCCCTCTGGCCGACTGGTTCTCCACTCACATGCTGGTAGAGCTTCTTGCCGAAGGTGGTCCTGGTGGTGGCTCTGTGGCAGAGCAGCTCCAGCGCTCGCTCGCTGAGGCCGACCGCTCGCATGCAGTGGTGCAGGCGTCCGGGGCCCAGGCGTCCCTGCGCCGCCTCGAAGCCCCGCCCCTCACCTGCAGGGGGGCGACACGTTAGGGCGGGACTTCCCCAATCGGGCGGGGACTCTGGCGGTTCACCTCCGTACCCAGGATGACGTCGGAGACGGGGACCGTGACGCGGTGGAAGTCCATCTCAAAGTGTCCACCGTGGACGGCGTCTGAAACAGGAAACAGGAAGTGGTTGAGGAAGGCCGCGCGCGCGGGGGGGGGGGGGGGGGGGGGTCGGCGAGGGGGTTCCACTCACCGTCCTGTCCGAACACCGTCAGCGCTCGGACCCTCGTCACCCCGGCAGCGTCCAGAGGAACCAGGACCAGGCTGTGCTGCTTGTGTCTGTGGAGGACCAGAACCGAGAAGAACCAGTCAGAACCAGGATGCCACGGTGCGGTTCAACGTGCGTATCAATACTTGTACCTGACTCTTCTGCAGCTTCTAGTTTCAAACCAGTGGAAATAAAATAGAAACTTTAAATATGTTAAACTTTGAAATATAAACTTCAAATATTTATTAAATATTTCAAACTTTAAATAAGATAAACTTTGAAATATAAACTTTCAATATTTCTCTTCTCCTTTGGGCTGCTCCCGTTACATAACATTACATTACATTTCATTGATCAGACGCTTTTATCCAAAGCGACTTACAATTGTTCAAACACCGACGGACGCAGCCATCAGGAGCAATGAGGGGTTAAGTGTCTTGCTCAAGGGCACTACAGCATGCTAGCAGGAGGAGCCTGGGATCCAACCAGCAACCTTTAGATTACTAGACGACCAGCTCTACCGCCTGAGCTACCATCCCCAGTTACAGGTTGCCATAGCGGATCATCTGCCTCCAACACCTTGAAACTTTAAAACTTTAAATATTTATTAAATATTTTAAACTTTAAAATATAAACTTTAAATATTTAACTCACGCTGGAAGTACACTGGTAGTACAGTGTGTACTGGTTGTACAATGGTAGTACAGTGTGTACTTGTAGTACACTGGTAGTACTGTGTGTACTGGTAGTACACTGGTAGTACAGTGTGTACTGGTAGTACACTGGTAGTACACTGGTAATAGACTGGTGGTACAGTAGTAGTACAGTGTGTAGTGATATTACACTGGTAGTACACTGACCGGTTGTTGGACTCTGAGGAAGCGTTCCTACACATGACGATCGCCACTTTGCACTCTGGGTTGCCAGCTCCTGTAAAAATCAGCCAAAACGTCTCGTTATTAAACTGAAAAAATACAAAACAGTGAAGATACAGTTTTTCTCCCAGATCAACCAATCCAACATCCACCACAGAGACAGACGGACAGACAGACAGACAGGCAGACAGGCAGACAAATTAATGAATGAATTTCCTTCTTATTGTGATTTGTAACATTTTCTACTTGGTAACGTCCGGATCCTTTGTATTGATCACAGATGTATTGATCATGTATCCATCTCAGAAGTGGTTCTTCTCTGGTTTCTTTTCCGAGCCACCACCTGCCGATGGGGCTGAGTTGACCACGTCATCCTCCCTCAGGTGAGTTCAGCGTGGACGGACTGAACAGCTGTGGTTCCCAGCGCCTCCACTGGGGGGCAGCGCTTCAGCCCCACCGCGAGTCTCTCACCAACTGTAAACAATCGTTTAAGCTCCAGAAGGCTTGGCCCCCGGGGGCCTCGGGGCCTCTGGGGAGGAGGAGGGGTAAGGAGAGGAAGGGGGCCCCGCCCTGCGGCGGCCCAGACAGGATGCGGCATGCCCGCCCCACGGCGACGCCTCCATTTGCATCCACACGTGTAATCGACCGGGTTGAGGTTTTAGTTCCACTTCAGCCTTTTCTGAATCCAACAAGGATTTTACGGCGACGAGACGTCGTCACTCACTGGAGCTGACACTGTCGGAGGAGTAACTACATCACACAATTATTTTCTTTACCTCAATACTGCGGTTTCAAAATGGCCCCAACATATAAGTATCATGTGTATTATTATTGATCAGGAGTTATCCTTTGATCCACGCGTTGAAAACTTTGTTCCAAGATGAAACTTATTTTTTAGGAATAAAAGCTGTTTCGGAAAACACTTTACAGCAGGAGGCCGACGGTGCCGCCTCCGCCTCCTCCTCCTCCTCCTCCTCCTCCCACCAGCTATGAGCTTCATGTTTACTTCATTACATCATGTTTTATCTTTTAAAATATGATCCAGGCAATAAAAAGCAACGAGCTGTGATGTGGGTGTGAACTCTGACTCAAAGTCCTGAGAGTCCCGGAGCACGTACGACGTTCCGCTCCGTCTGAAGAGGAAACATTTCTTAGAAGGTTCTGTAGGCAAGGTTCCACAGAGAAGGTTCCACAGAGAAGGTTCCACAGAGAAGGTTCCACAGAGAAGGTTCTACAGAGAAGGTTCATGGAGAAGGTTCCACAGAGAAGGTTCCACAGAGAAGGTTCCACAGAGAAGGTTCCACAGAGAAGGTTCCACAGAGAAGGTTCCACAGAGAAGGTTCTACAGAAAGTCTGCTCAAACATCTCTGGATACATGGACAGAAGAGGAGAAGCTTCTTCTCAGGGATCCTGGGGCATGAGGTCTTGATCAATTTAATTCATCTCAAGAGTTATCTGCACTTTGATCTTCTGGAAACTCCTCCTCCACCTCCCGCTCCACCCCCACAGGAACGTTGTGGTTCTGTGTTTAGTTTTCCTGTTAATCTTCTCAGTCGGTTGAGCTGCAGCCTCTGAATTCAGGTTTCTACTTCTGCTTCTAGTTCTAGCACAAGGTCCAGCTGCCACTTTGGAAGAGGAACAAGCAGCTTCTCAGATCATCTGGACGTTTCTGCCTCATCCTGAATTGATTATGATGCAGCGAGTCTGAAACCAGAGGAAGTCCATCAGTCAGTAGGAGAGTCTGTCTGTCTGTCTCACTGTCTGTCTGTCTGTCTCACTGTTTGTCTGTCTGTCCGGCTACCGCCCATTACAAGGTTTTTTGTAATCACAACCAGACAGACGCTGGGAGGGTTTTGGTTTAGAGGAAACACTTTAAATCTCTCTGCTCTACCTATTGCCACAGAGCGGCAGCATGGACTACCAGGACTACCAGGACAACCCGGACTACCAGGACTACCTGGACTACCAGGACAACAACTCCACCTTCAACCACAGCTACGACTACACCCTCTACCCCTCGCTGTGCGATAAGGAGGCCGTGCGCTCCTTCGCCGGCCTCTTCCTCCCGGTCATCTACGGCTTGGTCCTGGTGGTCGGTCTGGCGGGGAACACCCTCGTGGTGGTGGTCTACAGCTTCCCCCGCAGGCTGCGCACGCTGACGGACGCCTGCATCCTGAACCTGGCCGTGTCCGACCTGCTGCTGCTCTCCACCCTGCCGGTGTGGGCCGCCGACGCCGTGCACGGCTGGACTCTTGGCCAGGCGGCCTGCAAGGTCACCTCCTTCCTCTACAGCACCAACTTCAGCTGCGGAATGCTGCTGCTAGCGTGCATTAGCATCGACCGCTACTGTGCCGTGGCCCACAATGCATCTGGCAGGACTTGGACGCACCCGCGAGCCAGGATGCGATGGCTCCTGGTGTGCGTGTGCGTGTGGGGCGTGGCCTGCTTACTGGGGCTGCCCGACTTGGTTTTCTTCCACGTGAGGCCGACGCACCACAGGCTGTCCTGCAGGGCCATCTACCCGCCCAGCATGGCGCGACCCGCCAAGGCTGCCCTGGAGCTGCTGGAGGTCAGCCTGCGTTTCCTGCTGCCCTTCTCCGTCATGGCGGTGTGCTACACCCGGGTGGGGCGGGCGCTGAGCTGGGCGGCGGGCGTGCAGAGGCAGAGGAAGTGGCCTGGCCTGCGAGTGCTGCTGGCCGTGGTGGCGGTCTTCCTGCTCACGCAGCTTCCCTACAACGTGGTCAAGCTGTGGCGAGCGCTGGACCTGATCTACGCCCTGGTGACCGACTGCCACGCCAGCAAAGCCCTGGACCACGCCTCGCAGGTGGCGGAGAGCTTGGCGCTCGGCCACGCCTGCATCAACCCCTTCCTCTACGGCTTCATGGGCTCCTCCTTCAGGGCCAACGTCCTCCGGGCGGCCAAGTGGCTCGGCCAGCGAGTCGGGCAGCGCCGCCGACCCGACCGGCAGCGACCGGCGGTGGAAATCGCGCTGCGATCGCCGGACCAGACACGGTCCCGGTCAGCTTCGGAAGAGGTAGGAGGAGAAGAAGACACGAGCACCTTCACCATCTAACACCAAGACTCCACCTGGTTTCTGTAAATAGTTAAGCTCCGGCCTCCTGGGTGCCATTACGCAGCGCCTAACAAGGAATGTGGCTCGTAAACAGTTCGGGACGAGGCCTCCTCAGTCAGAGGATTGTCCAAGGAGAGAAGGGAGAAGACGCAGCCAGGGAGCGGAGGGAGCGACTCCCAGGACTTTCCAACGTAACGGGAGGGTGATCTGTCGCTACCAAAACCCCCCCCCCAAAAAAAACAAAAAACAACAAAAAACGGCTTAAAAGTCTAATAGTACCAGCGCGTTTCTGAGCTCAGAGGAAAACAAACAGAGCCCAGAGCGTGTGATGTCAAGTAAACACAGTCTGGTCCAGAGCGAGTCAGAACCTCCAGACAAGATTTTATTTATTTGTTATTTACTATAAACTTCCACACTGACTGTTAGTCATCCTCCCTGCAGCCGGGGGGGGGACGGGAGGGGGGACGGGAGGGGGAGGTCGCGGGGAAACACTGAGTCACCGCAGCACGACAGCAGAGTGTGCCGGGTTGAACCAGATGGCAAATCCTTGGGAGGCGACGCCCTAGGATCCAGATGAAAGCGGTTAACTACGTCACGCGCTCCGCCCCGTCGTCGCTGGGTCCGAAAGATAAAAGATGGACTTTATTCACCCACAACGTCTCGGGCATTTAGCTGCATTATCGGGTTTATCCTCGGATCAGAGCGCGCGGCTCCACGTCAACATCTGGACCCCTTGACGTCAGAAGCAGATGGAGATGGAGTTGGACTCTAAACTGTTTTCGTGAAAAACGCGCCGTGATAATAAGTCTTCATTCGCCTCGGCCGGCGGGAAGCTCCCGATCTGCTCTGACCCGAGGACTCCGAGATGCGCGCTCTCTTTCCAAAGGGAGCTCGTTTGGTTCGTCACCCGTGTGAGCACGGAGGTGTGGGCGTGCGTTCACCCGCTGCTTTTGGCAGCGGTGGGGCCGAGCGCCACGCCCTCACCAGCAACATGCAAAGCAGCCGGGGAGAAACGAGTTGGACAAAGCGAACTTCCCAGAGGATGAGTCAGTGTTGCCACAAACAAAAACATTCAGGACGTTTATCTGCCGGGGTAATTCTACTCTGAGCTCAGTTACTTTTACTTGTGCTTGAGTAATTCATTCATTACTTTGTACCAATTTAGTCGAGTAAATACTGCACTATGAAGTATAATTCCACAGATGAATAAATGAGAAAAAAAAAAAGGTCAGATTCTGAGGATTTCATTCCAATCTGTACACTGAGAAGCGGAAGAGAAAAGTTTTAGGGTTTTGGCTCCGGAGGGTGGAGGAGGCGGAGGGTGGTGGCACTTCAGGCTAGTCAGGAATGAAAGGATCCTAACCTCCGACCACAACGTTAATCTCTCCTTTGGGCGTGGTCCTTACTGATGCGCATACATGTGGAAAAAACCCCCGAAAAAACCCAACGTCTCTCAGACGTTGGTCCCCAGAGTGGGAGCAGAAATAGGCCAAAAAGTTAAAAATCCTCGCTCTCCCCCTCTTTCCTTCTCCCTTTGTCCCTCTCCCTCCCTTTCTCTCTCTCCCCCTCTCATACCACACACACACACACACACACACACACACACACACACACACACACACACACACACACACACACACACACACACACACACACACACACACACACACACACACTTTTAATATTTCCATTGATGGGATTTCTCTTTCCTAAAAAGGTAACACAGACTACTGAGCGGTACTTCAGTACTACTACTTTTTTTTATATACCTTGCATTAGTCCCACGGGGAAATTTGCAATTTCTCTGCATTTGACATCCTAGTAACTGACGTATCTAGGAGCAGTGGGCTGACATGTAGCGGCGCCCGGGGAGCAGTGAGGGGGTTAGGTGTCTTGCTCCAGGACACATCAGCACGCCACCAGGAGGAGCCCACCACTGATGCTACTCCACTACTTCAAAAAAAATGTTTGTTAATAAAATGCTGGGACGTCCGCTCGTGTGACTGGACAGTTTGACGGGCTGAAACAGGAAGTACCACTCACCGCTGGCCCACCACTTCCTGCCGTGCACCACGTAGTGCTCCCCGTCCCGCAGCAGCGAGCACGCCATGTTGGTGGCGTCGCTGGAGGCCACGCCCGGTTCTGCAGCAGCAGAAACAGAAAAACAATTTATTTCAAGATTTTAATGGAGAAGTTGGACCATTAGAGGTCACTGAGAGGTCACGGAGGGGTCACTGGGTCCCATGGTGTGGGGCTCACCCCCTAGGGGTTCACAGAGGTACTGCAGGAGATGACAGAGGGCGACTTAGGTAGAGCAGCAATAAAGTTGATGGCTGAATAGATCCTAGACTATACATTATACATTTAGTTTTATTAATTTTAAATCCAGCTTACAGCAGCAATAACCACAAGACAAGAAATAGTTGATGAAGAATTCCATGTTTTGGATAAAAATTTGAAGTGAGCAGAGATTAACGTTTTGTATTTTCATTGCTCAACAAAGTGGATGAAAATATGGCGTTGATATGGAAGTGTGTGTGTGTGTGTGTGTGTATTATTATTTGGGTCGTGGTCCATCTCTCAGAGGAGTTCCACACACACACACACACACACACACCCATCAGAGTGAGGGTGGACGAGCAGTGACACGAGCAGACAAACAATGTTGCCCGTTGATATTGTCACGTGATGTTTATTTCTACTTCCTTCTATATTAAAAGGTTTGGTTTGTTAGGGTCGGTTGGTTTCTAATGTGATGTCTCTTTGCTGGTGTGGGTGTTGACCTCTTCACCTCAGGACGAGCAGAGGAACTTTGATGTTTACCACAACCAGCTCTGAAATATGAACTGCTCCAAATCTTTATGGCTCTTATTACATTTAACTTACATATATCTTGTATAATAATCTTTTATTGTAACCGAAACACTGCAGGGTTAAAATAATATTAGTGCTACATGATTTTCAAAATAACATAAATATATTTATTAGTATGTATTTAATTTGGAGTTCAGTTTTTGCAATCTGGTGTTCGATCTTTTTTTCTTTTTATTACTATTTTTGATTTTTAATGTTTCACTTTATCGATCCCCATGTGGAAATGTATCCCCTGCAGAGTGACAGACAGACAGCATGAGGGGCAGACAGGCAGTGCGACAGACAGACGGGCACCTGTCATGCAGAAGCAGGATCGTATGTCTCCGTTCAGCAGGGGCTCCAGCCACTTCTTCTTCTGCTCCTCCGTGCCGAACATGTGGAGGACCTCCATGTTTCCTGTGTCTGAGACAAACCGTGACATCACTTCCTGTCCGAGATAAACCACAGCATCCGGCGGCGGTTCAAATCTGAAGCACCGCGAGGTTTATCGCCCTTCACTTCGCCAGGTTGGCCTGGCTGAACTATTCTACTCCAACAGTTTCAGTGCAGGAGGTGAAGCTCCTACAGGTGGTGGTAATGTCAGAGCGTAGTACTCATTTCCGGGGCCTCGTTTGGCTCGTTCCCGCCTCCTTCGCTCGGTCTCACCGGGAGCCTGGCAGTTGAAGACGTCCGGAGCGAAGACGCAGCGTCCGGTTTCCTCGGCGACGTGGGCGTAGTCGAGCTGGCTGAGGCCGCTGACGGAGGGGAGGAAGAGGTTCCACAGGCCGGCCGCCCTGGCCTTAACCTGGAGACAGACAGACGTATGGAACGCCGAGGTGGCTAGGTTAGCACGGCAACCAACGCTTCCTCCAAGCCAGGTCAGGGGCAGCGAGATGCAGTTTGATACAGGACCCAAGGTCGACTCTGGTTCTGCTTTGTAGTTATATCGTAAAATGAATAAAATATGTATTTACACCACATTTCAACTCATGACGTGCGATTTCCGACCACTAGAGGGAGCGCTAGTCCATCATAACCTGATCAAAACAAACCCCGACTGGAGCCCGTCGCTTCTCTGAGCCGCCAGCCGGTTGGAGTGGCTTTAATCGTGCCCATTACACAACCGGTCTGGCATTACATAACAATAAAATTACATAATCAACGTGTTGACATTTGAACGTTTAAACCCCACCTTCAGATCCTGGATTATTTGGGGCGTAGTCCATCTCTGAGGGGAGTTTGCATGTTTGCGGTAGTACTCTGCAACCTCCTGCACACACACACACACACACACACACACACACACACACACACACACACACACACACACACACACACACACACACACACACACACACACACACACACACACTTACTTAATGGTGCGTTTACTCAGTTGAATTGAAGGTTTATTTGACAGAACTATCAGTGGAACCAAGTTAACAGCAGAGTTTAATTTCCTTTCTAACTTTAAGCGCATGGTTCTTCACGTCCCAACTGCAGCTCAATGTTTCTCAAGGTTTTGAGAAAATATACAGCAAAATCAAGCATTTGTGGTCACATCAGTTATCTGGTCACAGGGATCCCTTGATGAACTCCTGTGATGTCTCAGCCTCTCACCTCCTGCGCAGGGAGGACGTGTCGTCTCATGAAGTCCTGGACGCGTCCCAGGACGGTGAGGCCTCGGGACGTCTGCAGGAAGAGGCGGGGCTCCGGGGGCGACAGCGACCTGGGCAGGAAGTGGAGGTCAGGTCGAACAACGGTTCTTTGACAGGAGCCGCTATACATTGATTTCTATCCAGGGATGAATAAAGCATCCATCTCTTCAAATCTTTTTAGGGTTTTGTGAAAGTACTTTGAGATTGGACGACATGGTGCTGCTGAAAGAAAGGAGATATTTGTCTGAATCCAGTTCAGAGAGGTAGGACAGAATAAATTGTTTTATGTAAATATTGATGTAAATATAAACTGTTGTTATAAATATTATTATTAATTATTATGATTATAATTATAATTATTATTATTATTATTATTATTATTATACATCTGCACACGTTAAATTCATCAGATGAAACCGACCCATGTGCAATCTGCAGGCCGACCTGGGCCAACGGCGCCACACACTGGCCAAACTGAGCAGCGTTGGGAGCGCTGGCGTTCCCCAGCAGGAAGCGAGCGTAGACCCCCTGCGAGAGAGGAGGGAGGAGCTGTGAGGACTGGGAGCAGGAGGACTGGTACCAGGAGGACTGGGAGCAGGAGGACCAAAACAACTACTAGGGGACAGGGAACGGGGACCAGGAGGGCTGGGACCAGGACTAGAGGTCTGGGACCAAGGGACTGCGATCAGGGGGACTGGGACCAGGAGGCCTGGGACCAGGAGGACTGGGACCAGTACTAGAGGACTGGGACCAGGAGGGCTGGGACCAGGAAGGGCTGGGACCAGGAAGGGCTGGGACCAGAACTAGAGGACAGGGACCAGGGAACTGGGACACAGATGAAAACACTGATATATTGAGGACAGTATAGTAGTATCTATACTCACACTCAGTACTCAAACACCTCAGAGTACTGTTTACTGCACAGACCTAGAGCTCCAGCCTCTGCTGCTCTAGCTCTGTGTGACCACCATGTCCAGTTGAGCAGAACAGACCTGAGCGATGGCGGCCAACTTGAAGTGGGACAGCGCCAGGTAGAAGCTCATCTCTGGGAGAACGTTCGGGATCCCCCGGCAGCGGCAGTAGATGGAGATCAGCTCCTCGGCCCGGGGGACACCTGGTGGGAGCAGGGTCCAGAACCTCCTGAAACATGCTCCTCTGGGTGTTCCTCTCGTCTTCCTGACTCATTTAAACCCGTTTTCAAATCACTTTCTATGTGAAAAGGAATCAGAATAATCTCGTATTGAAGTGTGTTTGATTCTGACCCTCCATGGCGCTCACGCTGCCCATGGTGTCCGTGACCTCTGACCCCTCCGGCCAGTAGTGAGCCATCAGAAAGTATCCCAGGTCGGCCAGAGGCTGCCCGGTGGTGGAGAGCTCCCAGTCCAGCACGGCCAGGACCCGGGCCTGGAACCAGCAGATCAAATATTACTACTAACAATAATAATATAATAACATAGTGTTACAACGACTACAAATACATCATTTAGGTTCTCTCTATAAGAGCTTCAAAATGTTATTGATCAAATACATAACAGTTCAATGTGATTTCAAGAATAAACCATGAAATACCACATATAGAATGATGTGGTCACCAAAAAGGTGCTAAACAAATCAAAATATATGAAATATTTTAGATTCTTCAATGTAGCAGCCTGTGCCTCGATGAAAGCTTCTCTCCAGCGGCTTCATGAAATGGCCACCTGGAAAGCGTCTCCAGGTCGGGAGGTGGTCACCTGGAAAGCGTTTCCAGGTCGGGAGGTGGTCACCTGGAAAGCGTTTCCAGGTCGGGAGGTGGTCACCTGGAAAGCGTCTCCAGGTCGGGAGGGGGCCATCTTCAGACCCGGAGAAGCTTTCCAGCTGCTGGAGAGAAGCTTTCATCATGGCAGAGGCTGCTACACTGAAGAATCTAGAATATTAAATAGTCATTTTTTTGGTGACTACATCATTCCATGTGTTATTTCATAGTTTTGTGTCTTCACTGTTATTCTACAATGTAGAAAATAGTAAAAATAAAGAAAAACATTGAAAGAGTCAACATGTCCAAACTTTTGCCTGGTAATTATGGATGTAACTGTAATAATTCTTATATATCTGGTATATATCAGGTGTCCTGTACCTCCGTCGGGTGGAACACCAGGTTTTCCATCCTGAAATCTCCGTGCACCAGCACCACCTGGTGGTCGCTGGGTGGCAGGTTCTCCATCAGCCATTCTGAGAGCTGCTTCATTGCGGGAAGATCCTGGTGGGTGGAGCCTCGGTACTGCCTCGTCCACGTGGAGACCTGGAATACAAGATGGCTGCTGGGTCAGAGGTCGCATCAGGTTAGGGAGGGAGATTCAAACTAATCTGGATGTTACGGTTGTCTCTTCAACAAACAGTGAAATTGCATTTTTCAATATCCTTTCTCTGAACATCCAAACTAGTAGTAGACCGAGTAATCGGGCCGATTTTTGGTATAATAGGCATCTGTTGATGCCTGCAGTCACGACGTCGATAAACAAAAAATGTCTGCAGACTCGTGTTCAATCTATTTTTCTATACACATCGATTCTGGATATTTGAAACGGTTTTAATACTCATTTTCTGCACAATGGATATACCAGGAGCAGCTGCTTCTTCTCTCCAACAGCGAGTCTCACACACCGCTGCAGCGCCCACGCCCTCACTTGTCTCGTTCGCTCCGGTTTATTATGGTGTTGGCTCGTTAAAGATGGCGAGTGCAGAGCCTCCGCGACCGATGGAAAACAGCTGGAGTGCTGTTTGGAAATGCTTCACAGTTGAAGTGGAGTGGGTTTTTTCCCCTCCTCCAGACAGCGCTGCGCCGTGTGTGCGTTCCCGTGCCAGTTTTCCAGTGTTTTTATTTGAAATCAGTTTGTTTAAGTTTGTTTCCTATTCGTATGAAACAAAAGTTTTAAACACAATTGTGTTTTAAACACAATTTTGCACTGCAGACAGCTCAGATCTACTTAAGCAAACAGAGACAATGCAGACAAAAAAAAATTGCGTTAAGTAAATGTTCATTTAAGTTCATATATATATCATATATCATATCATAGCCATCAGCCACCCCGCTCTCTAAATACCAACATTGGCCATTGAAAAACCCATATCATTCGACCACTGATCCAAACTACTCAACAGAGACTTGATGCTGGAACACAGCTTATCACACAGCTGAATCTGATGAAATGTTTGTTTACACTTTACTTTACAAACACACTGCCTCTCCTCTGACAGATCCTGTTTATTATTCTTCTTCTTCTCCTCGTTTTTGTCCGGTAGAATAGGAACCAGGCGACACACTACTCGTTTGTTGTGGTCGCCGCTCTTCAAACCAGGTCAGATGTGTCCCTACTGCCCCCCGGTGGAGGCAGGTGGGTTACCTCCACAGGAACACAGGAGCATCCAGTTTGTACCAGACCTTATGTTGAGAATGTTATGGGAATTATATTAGTTTTCCTTCCTGGTTCAGTTTTTTGTTTTTTTTTTTCCCCCTTAATTCCCCACCAGGTTTAATAGTGTTTCCTGAAACAGTGCTACCATAAATCGGAACAACGACATGATAAGGTGCAGCGGCACTTAGTATTTTACAGTTAAGCAGTGAAACAGGAGACAGAAATTACCTTCTCTTTATAGTAAAGGGTATAGCATGTGCTTAAAAAAACCCCATAATATTAAATTACAAACTGTGATGCGTCTGCTGGTGGAGGACAAAAAATTTGGAGGAATGAAGAGAAAGTACTGCATGGCCACTGATGTACCAAAATACTGTGTAGTCCAGTGACATGTGGACCGACCTGTCTCCTGCAGTACTCCTCCCTGCCACCGTAGCGCTGCAGGCCCAGGTCCTGCAGGTCGGTGGCGTGCAGCCTGGCCAGAGTCTCCACCGCCGCAACGTAGAGCGCGGCGCGCTCGGCTGCAGCCACGCCCGGAAGACGCCCGTCCCGGAAGATCCTGCCCTGAGCAGGGCCAGAAGAAAGAATGTTTCAAAGAGAAGACTAGAGCAGAACATCTGTACAACAACACAGTCAGTCTCTGAACAGCAGGGAAATGATCCTAAAAGTACTTAGTACACTCAGGTAGTCCTTAGTACACTCAGGTAGTATCTTTATCGGTACAGACCTGGACATGTTCCATCAGGTAGAAGCTGGTTCCGATGACCTCGGGGTCAGAGCAGAACAGGATCGGTTTGGGAACCGGGAAACCAGCGCCATGCAGAGCCTCCTGGACCTGGAACTCCCGGTCCACCTGGAAGCACCAGTACACCTAGTCTGATCACCAGTACACCCCGTCTGATCACCAGTACACCCCGTCTGATCACCAGTACACCTAGTCTGAGCACAACACTCTTTACTACCGATCAAATGAATCACTTCTACTGTATTTAATCTATTTAATCATTCTACCGGATATGTATTCCCACTGCATACTGTACATAATACAAATCTTTTTTTTTACCTTGTATTTTTTCTCCCCTTTAACACTTTTACCGAAAATGCATTAAACATCAATTATCAAAAAGTTAAAGTAATGAGTAGTAATTATGCACAACAATAATGGACACTGCAGCGAGGGTTTTTTGAGAATGATGAATTTTGCATGGGGATTAATAAAGCGTTATCGCATAATACTATGTACTTTGAATCAAGTATTATTCACACCAGCAGTTTTACTTGTAGTTAAGTACAAGTTCTGTAACGTACCCGTACTTCTCCCGGAGTCACTGTTTCCGGCACTGTACTAGCAATCATACTCCATGTCCCAGTCAGATAATAATAATAATAATAATAATAATAATAATAATAATAATAATAATACACTTTATTTGTAAAGCACAATTCATGCAGATGCAACTGAAAGTGGTTCACAGCAAGTAAAACACAAAGTCCAGTCCAGTCCAGTCAAGTAGGCCTAAAGTCAAGGTGTCTCACCCTGTGGGCCCCTGGCAGCAGAGCACCAGGAGGCTTCTTCCTCAGGACAAAGCTCTGGGAGCCACTTTGGACCAGGAAGGTCGGGTTGGACTGGCCACAACTGGAGCGACAGCAGCAGTGACCCACTAAGTACAGTAACAACAACAACAACAACAACAACAACTTTGATGAATATTTCTAATTGAAACCCACCTGTACTGTCTGACCCCCAGGGGGGCAGGAACCTGCAACCTGCTGCTCAGGTATCTCTGCAGCTGAGAAACACTGAATCGATGTTGCTCCCGAACCGGGGTGGTTTGATCCTCCATGTCTCAGCGGAAAGGAGTAACTTCAGGCAGAGTTGACAGTTAATCATTTACAGATGATTCGTATCAGTCACGGACTTACACACAGGTGCACCAAACCACCAGAACACACTCTTCGTATCTGTCAATGGAGCCGGCGAAGATAAACCGCTTCTGCTTCTGCTTCTATTTTCTGCTTCTATTTCTGCTTCTGGTTCTGGTTCTGGTTCTGGTTCTGTTCGGGTCGGGTGTGGACGCTGTTGCTGCCCGGAAACTTTAAAGCGCTGCACACACCCTACTTCCGGGTACGCGATTTACGCGACGGATATTCGCAATGATGCAAAGATATGTAATAGTTCTCACAGTGGTGTCAAAAAAAATCGGATCAACCTTTATTTCGTCAATTGAATAATTACGGGATATTCGATATTTTCAGCCCCGTATTTAAATGCGTTTTACGTTTTCAGAACTACAATATCCGTATTTATCACTGGGAATTATTGACGTGTGAACGTCCGTTTCTCCACGGACGGTGTTCCCGGTAACACAGCCTACCAGCTGATCGCAGCTTTTGTGTACGTGTACGTGTACTTCCATTCGGCTGCGCGGTCCCTGTTCGAGCGCCAGATCCCGGCGTTTTGAGTGAGATTTTAGAGATGTCGACGGTGGAGGAGTTGAAGTTGAAGGTCCGGGAGCTGCAGAACGAGCTGATCAAGTGCCGGCAGCAGCAGCAGCAGCAGCAGCAGCAGAGCGGCCCCGGAGCTCCCGATGCTCTGCCCCACAGACCCAGGGTGGAGAGGATGAGCGCCGAGGTCGTGGATTCCAACCCGTACAGGTACTTGAACACAGCACGACGGCGGTTTAACACGTTAGAGGACGGGCAGTGAGGCGTTCGATGAGTCGCGTTTATCAGGACTTCACACCACCCACCTGTCTGTAAACACTAAATAATTTTTTCGCATTACTTTTCACACTGTACCCCCCTGGATATCCTGCCTATATGTTCTGTACAAACTCAAGGTCACTGGGAACTGGTGTCTTGTATGTGTCATGATAATTGGACAATAAAGTCTCATTCTGGTTCTGATCTCTTGCAGCCGTTTGATGGCACTAAAGAGGATGGGAATCGTGGAGGATTATGAGGTATTACAATGTTTTACCTATTAACATGTACTATTTACTGTAATTCTTCACATGTGATTCTCAGTTGATGGCTTCTTTGTGTGATTTTAGAAAATCCGGAGCTTCACGGTGGCAGTGGTTGGCGTCGGGGGGGTCGGCAGTGTGACTGCTGAGATGCTGACCAGATGTGGCATCGGTAAGGTAATGACGATTTAAGTTATTCAACACACTCCAGTTAATCTCACAAGCGTCTCGATGCACCGTTTACTGTGTGTGTGTGTGTGTTTTCACAGCTGCTGCTGTTTGACTATGACAAGGTGGAGCTGGCCAACATGAACCGTCTGTTCTTCCAGCCGCACCAGGCGGGGCTCAGCAAGGTGGAGGCCGCCCACCACACGCTCAGGTCAGCTGGAGTCTCTACACGTGGAGAAGCTTATCATGTTTGTCTTCATATTCATCGTCATGTTTACCATGGAAACCATATCCGTTTAAACTTGGAATTTAATAAGTAAAATATTTCAAGAGTATTGTCGTACAATATAAACATGGTCAGCACTGTGTGGCTGAAGGTGAATGAGAAACAGGTCTACGTGCTGCACTGTGAAGGGGGTACGTGTATTAAGACCTTGCGAGACAGGGAACACACCAAAAAAGGCTGAGAACCACTGGACCACAAATCTCTCCCTGCAGGAACATAAACCCTGACGTGTCATTCGAGACGCACAACTACGACATCACCACAGTGGACAACTTCACGCACTTCATGGAGCGGATCAGCAGCGGCGGTCTGGAGGGCGGGGCACCGGTGGACCTGGTGCTGAGCTGTGTGGACAATTTCCACGCTCGGATCGCCATCAACATGGTCAGCGGGTCACGTGACCCTGGTTTAGGTTCTCAGAAACTCTCAGGCTGGGGTACCTTGTCGTACAGAGGATCAATACCTCCGCAGCTGTCACGACCAGGACACTTTAGTCGGCTATTAATTCACAAGTCATAAATAATTGAGATGAACAGTTTTTTAACTTTTTTATTTTTTTGTTCGCTTCCTGGCGCCATAATATTGGCATAAAATAAAACTTGTAATAACACGTCACATACCTACTGCGAAAGTGGCTGTTAGTTACTTTGAAAATGGGAACATAAAAATTAAGGTAGAAAGTTAATTTCCCTCAACTCAACAGATAGGAAACTTTAAAAAACGTTCCTGAGATGATTGTGATCGGGCAACGTTTTTTATAATTGTGACAGTATTAAATACCGGTACTTATTAATCCTGTGGTTTCTCAGGTCCCAATTCAATTTGATCTTCTCATGAAATGATTATTTCCCCCGGGCCCGGTACCTCTGGACCCCGGTTCTCCTGCTGAAGCTTTTTGTTGTGGTTGTGCTCCTCAGGCGTGCAACGAGCTGGGTCAGGTCTGGATGGAGTCCGGGGTGAGTGAGAACGCCGTGTCGGGTCACATCCAGCTCATCGTGCCCGGAGAGACGGCCTGTTTCGCTGTACGTGACACGAGGAACACCTCACACTGATCCATGACTGAGTTCTCTGCTTTAAAGTGGTAATCCGTGATATTATTTTGTTTAAAAAAAAACAAAACAACAAAGAAATAAATAAAGAAAAGTCCCATATTTGATACTTTATTCAGCTGGTTCTTTATAAGAAACTGCCATTGATTCTATTTGCGTTTTCCATGCGCTTCTCTACAAGCTGTTTCTATTGTTTGTGGCGGGGTCCGCCTTTCCCACCATAAAAACAAAAATCTATCTGATGGATTACCACTTTTAAGACTTATATCTGTCTTTCTCCACAAATGGTTGAATGACAGCTGTATATATGAGCTGAAAGACGTACTCTGGTAGTAGTGACGTCGTAGTAACGTGGTCCCGCCTGTGTCTCTGTCCTGCCAGTGCGCGCCCCCCCTGGTGGTGGCAGCGAACATCGACGAGAAGACGCTGAAGAGGGAGGGGGTGTGTGCCGCCAGCCTGCCTACCACCATGGGAGTGGTGGCGGGAATCCTGGTGCAGAATGTCCTCAAGTAAGAACCAAATAACCCTCCACGGCAAGGATCATGACAGGGTTCAGGCAATAAAATAGATTCAATGTGTTATTGTCAGAACCCCACTGGTGCCGTTCAGCCACTTCTGCTGCTTCAACCGCCAGTGAACAGAAAACGCTGGTATATTTTTTTTTTTTTACCTAAACCTTAATTTTCAATCGCTGTGAGTTAACCAGAGTGATCAACTTCACAATCGTTTAAAATAATAAAGGAGGAATTTAGATGCTCACTCAGGTAGGCAAGCGTTCAGAAATTGTGAAAGATATATAATTTAAATATAAATGATACGTCGGTAAACCTCACACAATGTCTCTCATGTCATTAGTAATTACGTAGTCAACGTATGCATGTACATCAACATTTTTCTGGGTTTTATTTATCCACAGATTTGTGCATTTTGTCAACGAGTCAAGCTCCTCTGCATCGGAATCAATGTTCCTGATATTCTAAAACCCTAAATCCGCCACGTAACCTCATACTTCATAGAAAATTTGCCCAAAACTCTTGTCTGACAGAGTATTACGTTTCTTTGTCTCCCCGATAGGCCTGATTTATCCGGTGCGCAGGAAGTGAGTGTGTTAAACATTTGACCAGAATCTCATCGAGAAATGTTGTGTGCGTCAGGTACCTGTTGAAGTTCGGCACGGTGAGCTTCTACCTGGGCTACAACGCCATGCAGGACTTCTTCCCCTCCATGAGCATGAAGCCCAACCCCCAGTGCAGCGACCCGCACTGCAGGCGGCAGCAGGACGCCTACAAGGTGTGTGTGTGTGTGTGTGTGTGTTAGATCAGTGGGTCCCAAGCTGGGGTGCCCGACCCCCGCTGGGGGTCGCGAGGCCTCAGACCGTTTGAGGCAAATGTTTCCTAAAAAAAAATCACACATGGGTTCAAAATTCCACAAGAGTGTCGGTTCAAACACATACTGTAACAGAATTCATCACCTCACGTTCTAATTTAGCCGACGCACTAAAAACCATGGAAATGGAACCAATTCAGACAAAACTGACCAACCATTCATAATTACATGGAAATAAATATACACGGTTTTTTTTTTTAATAATAATTGAATTACTTTTTTTTTTTTTCGGGTGTCTGAGGGGAAAAGGTAGGGAACGCCCTGATCTAGAGCACTGACTCCCTGCAGCTCACCGTGCAGCGCTTAAAGAGCTGTCGTATCAGTACATCTAGTTCCAGTGGGACATTAAAACAGAGTATTTGGTACTTTGGGTTTAGACCTGTGGTGGCGAACAGTAACAGACGAGTGAATAAAACATCCTACGGAAGCAGGAAGGCACAGCGGAGACGGAGTCTTACTTAAAAAGAAGTAGAACCTTTGGACCAAAGAGACGCTGCTCAGAACAAGAGAAGAACAGAATGGCGGTGATTTGGGTTCCTCTTCTCTGCCTCTGAGAGCTCGTCCAGTCACGATTGGTCCAGATGCCCCCGCGTCACAGCAGGGCACCAACTTCAACCTGCTTTTTTTTTTTCCTCCCTTGTTTTCATCTTGACATCCACCAAAGCCACAAGCGACTCCTCTCACTGTCACATCCCTGCGTCTGTCACCGCCGCCATTGTTGTTTTGCTGTTTGTGTTTCCAGCAACTCGCTCTGGAAATATTATTTGCCACAGAATCACTCTGCGCCCCCTAGTGGCATGAAATGATATAAAGAAGTAAACACTTGTTATTGAGTATTCTGACAACAGTGTTCTGGGACAGGTTCTTATGTTTTTTGTTCTTACATCAGTATGCCTTCACCTTTTCTGTAAACAGGAAGTAACTGTTACAGTGTGTATTTCTCCTCAGAGCAGAGAGGCGGAGCAACCCAAACAGGAAGTCATCGTGGTAGAAGAGGAAGTCGTGCACGAGGACAATGAGTGGGGTGAGACACACACACACACACACTGAGTACCAACTGTTTTGTCAGTATTGGGTTCACCGTATCCGTCCCGGTAGTAGTGCCCAGTCCCAGTAGTACTCAGTGGTACTGGCGTACCTGGTGTGTGCAGGTATCGAGCTGGTGTCAGAGGTGATGGAGGAAGAGCTAGAGGCGGCCGACGGCTCCGCGCTGGACCTCCCAGAAGGCATCACGGTCGCCTACACCGTCCCACATCAGGTACTCATAAAAGTGTACCTGACAGTGTGTGGGTCTGTGTGTGTGTGTGTGTGTGTGTGTGTGTGTATGTGTGTGTTCTTCTCAGAATATCAGACTTGATTAACTGATTACGTTCCACTGAGACGATCAGATTGGATTAACATATGATTTTTCTTTTCAGCTCGCGAACGCGGCGTCGGGAGACACGGTGGAGGACACGGAGCAGAGTCTGGAGGAGCTGATGGCTCGGATGAAGAGCATGTAACCGCCGACGCACCGACGTTCCGCCGGCCACCCCCGAGGACGGACGGAGCTCGGAGGCGCCGGAGGAACCTCCGTGCGGCGTGCGGCTTGAAGTCCCGGCAAAGTGCTTTAGTGGCTGGCGCAGAGCAGCATGTTGGAAACGCAAAACCAGTTCATTACCAGTAAGTTGGTACTTAACCACCAGGGTGTCCGTCTCCAGTGCATGCATCAGATTTGTGTTCTCTCTGAAAGCTGTAACACCACTGGGCACAAGCAGAATCATTCTGAATAAAGTATTTATTAAATGGAATACTCTGTGTTTATACTGTATCTGTGTATTTCTACACATTTAAGTGCATGAATACTAACACGGTGAAAGCACTTGAGGTTCATGTTGCAGTAACACTGGACTTTAACCAGCGCAAAATCCCTTTCACAAATATGAAATAATATTTCAACATCTCCGACAAAAACACCATGTGCAACAATTAGGTGCCGGTGGTTTTTCCCAAAAACATTCAGTTTCAATTAAATGTTTTAAAATAATCACCTGATGGCTATATGAACATTCTAAATATAACATATATATACTGACTAGGCTTGGGCCAAATCTCAAATTTTATATCGCAATTCAGCAGGGGTGGGGGTAAAGGAGAAGTGTTCCTGTTACGCACACTGCTGTTTTGATTTCATTCAATTACAATAAATACATGCAACATAAAAATACTGTGTATTGGTTTTCTTTGGGGAAACGGTGAACGGGGGGCTTCACGCCACTCCAACTAGGAAGCTGCGTGTGGGCGTTGACGTAACGTGCATGGGGAGAGGATCTCCTTAGATCCATCTAATCTCTCCATCTTAAATATTTAGGTACGCAATAAGTAAATCACATTCCACCATTAATCTTGTTTCCTGTTCAGGATGGAGGAATGTAGATGAGAGGCAGATACAGCCACGTTTTGTAATAATTTCCCAAAATGTGATCTCTGGAATACTGGGTTCTGATTGGTCGAAAGTGGAAAACAGTCATTATTTTTGGGTCTGTTGTTAAAGCCACCTCTCCTGGAGTCCCTTGTATTACTGCTAATGCTCACACTAGCTAGCGGCGCGGGGGCGCAGTAGGGCGAACGGCTCATCCAGTAATCAAAGGGGTCCTGGTTCGATTCCCAGCAGTGCGCCACAGTGTCCTTGGGCAAGACACTGAACCGCTAGCTGCACTTGTTGAGCAGGTGTGCACCTTGCATGTGAGGCACGTGTGGTAAAGCGCTTGGAGCGGTCGCAAGACTAGAAAAAGCGCTTTATAACATACCTTTACCTCACCATCCCAGCGCCTACGGTGGACAGGGAGGTATTAAATTCACAGCTAGTTAGTTCTGGTTCCGATCCCGGTTCACCTGGGGGCCGGTGGGAGGGGGGCAGGGCCTCTCAGACTGAATGTGTCCCCATTGGACGAGTGGCGTGAGGGAGCGTTCCCACACAGAGATGGCTCCGCCTCCTTGATCTCCATGGAACGTTTGTAGAGCTCGGCAGCCCGCTCAAAGTCGCCCTCCTCGTAGCTGGACGGGAAACAGGAAGTGAGGTTTGTGTTCTACTGGAACATGAAAGACCAGAACCATCCAGGATGGGTTCTCACCTGAGCACGGCGAGGTTCTTGAGCGTCTCCCCGACACGCGGGTGGCTCCGCCCCAAACTGTCCTCGTACACCTTCAATGCTCGCTGGTACAGAGGAAGAGCCTCGCCGTGCTTCTTCTGCGACAGGAAGTTGTAAATATTCACTTTTAGTGGTTTATACATCACATGACACAATGACACTCTGATTCACTGATTCATAATTTAATACAATAATTCACCAGTGTAACCAGTTGGTAACTAGTCTAACCAGTCCCTCCAGTGTAACAGGTCTCACCAGTTGGCAGTAGAGAACGGCCAGGTTGACCAGTGCCGTGGCCACGCTGGGGTGTTTGGGTCCAAAGCTCTTCTCTCTGATCTCCAGCGCCAACTCGTACAGCGGAACAGCTTTCTCCAGCTTCCCCTGGTGGACGAGTAGCGTTGGTACCATGGCAACCAGTGGCCAATTAGGAATGCAGGACATCATATTTATCATATACCAGATCATATATCATACACCGATCAGTCACAATATTAAAAGCACCACTAATTAAACTAATATTATGTAGCTCCCCCCCGTGTCCCCAAAACAGCTGTGAGGTGGAGGCATGGACTCCACCAGACTCTGAAGGTGTCCTGTGGTATCTGGCACCAAGACGTTGGCAGCAGATCCTTTAAGTCCTGGAAGTTGGAGGTGGGGCCCCCACGGATCAGGCTTGTTGTTCCAGCACATTCCACAGATGATCCATGGGATTGGACCCTCACCCCGCCCATCCACATGATGTAGAAGAAACGTGATTCATCAGACCTCCACCTTCTTCCATTGCTCCATGGTCCAGTTGTGACGCTCATGTGTCCATTGTAGGTGCTTTCAGGGGTGGACAGGGGTCAGCATGGACACTGTGAGCGCTCCCATACGCAGCAAGCTGCCATGCACTGTGTGTTCTACACCTTTCTATCGTAGCAACATTTCCTATTTCACCACTTTGTGCTACAGTAGTTCTTCTGTGGGATCCAACCAGACGGGCTGGACCTGGCTCCCCACAATGAGTATTGAGCCCCATGACCCTGTCGCCGGTTCACCGGTCGTCCTTCCTTGGAGCACTTTTGGTTGGTAGTAACCACTGCATAGCGGGAACAGCCCACAAGAGCTGTGGTTGTGGAGATGCTCTGACCCAGTCGTCCAGCATCACAATGTGCTCCTTGTCAAAGTGGCTCAGATCCTTACGCTGCTTCAACACATCAACTTCAACAACTGACTGTTCACTTGCTGCCTTATATAATAATAATAATATATAACACTTTATATATATAATAATAGTATATAACAGTATATATATAAAATAATATATAACAGTCTATATATTATAATAATATATAACAGTTTATATATAATAATAATATACTGTATAACAGTATATATATGATAATAATAGATAACAGTATATATATAATAATAATAGATAACAGTAAATATATAATAATAATAGATAACAGTATATATATATTATAATAATTATATATCCCACCCCTTGACAGGTGCCATTGGAACCAGATGATCAATGTAATTCACTTCACCTGTCACTGGTTTAATGTTGTGTACTACAGACCTGCCAACCTTCGGAAAATATTTTGAGTACCACAACAGTGTAACAGGGAGTCTCAGTGGCGCTTGATTTACTGCAGCTAAATGACTCCATCAGTTATTCACACCGTAGCCCTCTTGTAACAAGCCTAATCACATCCTATGCGAGCTACTAGGGTGAACTAATTATAGTAATTTATCTCAGCAGGATACAGAGCTTGAAATACATCATCTGGTAAAGTTACAAAACATGTTTACCAACTAGAGATGCACCGATTGCAATTTTCTTGGCCAATTGCTATTTCTGATTGTTTTTTAAGTCTGACCTGCAGATTCCGATTTCCGATCTGCTGTACGTCGATGACGAATACATGTGATCTGATCACACTAACGTGATTGGACAGCTGCACATACGGACTACATTGCAATTTTCAGTCACCACAATAGTGAGATTGCTGATTAATAGACTACACATTTATTCACTGTGGAACAAGAACAGAACATGAAACTGTCCCTGAGTTCCAATAAAATAGAATATGGGATGGTCATCAGGTTTCAGTGTAACTCAACCTGTAAATCTCACTGATTTTTCTTATTACCCAATGTATAACTAAAATGGAAATGTCCAGTTAAAGCTTCAAATGAAAGTCTCTTTCACTTTAAGTTCAAATATTAATTTATATTATATTTATACGGTATTTTGCAAATAAATTGCAATCATTACAAAAACATAAACAAATAAAATAAATGGCTGACTCTTCTCGCTGTCGTTCATTGACGTCCTCCTTCGCTCACCGTGCGTTAAACCAACAGAATCAAATTGAACTTTACTGAGTGACTCGTCAAGAAAAGAGTCTCAAAAGAGTCAAACCATCATCACGATCAGAGCTCCACTGTGACAGCCGGCGATAAGCAGTCGGCTTAATTTAGAATATTTTCAGGCGCTAAATAAATCATTTATCTAATCTTCTATGTTTAGCTTAAAGTATTTCCAAACATCTGACATTTTTTTCCTTTCACTCTTTCTTTTGAGCGTCAACTACGTTACATTACGTTGGTATCGGGTTTGTAGTGTAGTGTTTGTTGTATGGGACTACAGGACATAAGCACGGTATAGGGCGTGTACATTTGACCAACACAGAATCTAAAAATATACCTGACACTGATCGGCCGGTGAAAACCTACCAATTCTGGCCACCGGCCGATGGATTGGTGCATCTCATGTTTTATATGTTAACTTACAAACATTCACACATTTTTGTGCTTTATTCTAACTCTCCCACTTCCCATTTGACCTCACAGCGCAGCGTTACACCTCGGTGGATAATAAAGCAACTCAGTGCTGCATATCAGTGGATGTTGAGTGGGAGGAGAGGCATTTCGTACCTGCGTATTTTGACTAAGAATTGCGTAGTTGGTAGACAAAATGCATGCGGGTTGGCAGGTCCGATACTGTCCCATACTTTTCACCACCTATATGGTCTCAAACTACATCTACTTGGTGTGTATGTGTGTGTGTGTGTGTGTGTGCGTTCGTCACCCTGCGTTTGTACAGCATGGCGAGGTGTTTGAGGGTGTAGGCCAGCGAAGGGTGGTCATGTGACAGCGCACTCCGGCGGATGTGCAGCGCCTTTTCGTACATCTCCTCGGCCACCTCGTACTCCCTGCGCTCCGTGTGCAGGGCGGCCATGTTGTTCAGGGACTGGGCGCAGTCCGGGTGGTCCGGGCCCAGGACCCGCTGCCGCATCTCCAGGGAGCGGCTCAGGAAGCCCCTGGCGGCGCTGAGGAGAACACCCCAACGTCACCTCAAGAGAACCATTGTGTATTATCTTGGAAAACTCTGTTGGACTTCCAGGCACGGTCTTAAATTGGTTCCAGACTTTTTTTTTTTTTTTTTTTTACAAAACCGGGACCATTTTGTCTCCCTTGTCAAAGATGTATCTGAACTAACATCACATGTGGAGTTCCTCAAGGTTCAATCCTTGGACCTCTTTTTATTTCACCTCTGCATGCTCCTGTTAAACCAAATAATGCATCATATGCATAATACATCGCCACAAGGAGCCTGTCTCATCAGTTGATCATCGTCCATTGATCTACTATCAATGCACTGAACAAATCAATGACGCGGCAGAAGTTCCTTCAACTAAATAATGAGAAAAACTGAGATAATTGTCTTTGGTGCCAAAGAGGAAACACTAAAGATTACTGCAGGTAGTACAGGACAGTGTGTGTACTGTGTAGTATTGTGAGCTGTGTACTGTGTGTAATGTGTGGTACTGTAGGTAGTTCTGCAGGTTGTACAGGGCAGTGTGAGTACTGTGTACTGTGCATAATGTGTAGTACTCTAGGTTGTTCTGTAGGTAGTACGGGACAGTGTGTGTACTGTGTACTGCGTGTGGTGTGTAGTAATCTAGGTTGTTCTGCAGGTAGTACAGGGCAGTGTGTGTACTGTGTACTGCATGTGGTGTGTGGTGTGTAGTACTCTAGGTTGTTCTGCAGGTAGTACAGGACTCCCAGCTCGTTCAGGGTCTTGGCGCAGTCTGCAGAGTCCTTTCCCAGAGTCAGCTCCTCCAGCTGGACAGCGCGACGCCTCAGCAGGCTGAAGCCGTACTGGAATCACAGATTAGATGAGACTAGATTATGAGAGTTTATTAGACGAGATTATATTAGACTAGACTACGTTAGATGAGATGGTATTAAATTAAGTTATTTTTCCCGAGAGTCACATTGGACTAGATTGGACTAATCTAGACTAGATTAGTTTACATGGCATTGTATTAGGACTGTATAGACTAGATTAGACTATACGAGAGTGGACTAGATGAGATTAGATTAAATTGGGTTTTGTCAATACCAGAAATGAAACATCACTCCCATAGTGTCACAATTTTATTTTAATCTCCAACCTGATTGTTTCTCTGTGAGTAATAACCATTGTATTGATTCTTGTGATTACTTGTGCACTTCTGGGGGAGACAGATGGATTGAATGATCGGCGGATACTGACCATGTGACCTTTCTGACGAGCCGTCTTCTGGCGAATCCTCACCGACCTCTTCCTGAGTTTCTCTGCTTGTTCAAACCTGACGGAGAGGGAGAGAGAGAGAGAGAGAGAGAGAGAGAGAGAGAGAGAGAATTGAGAATTGAAACGTAGCTCGGGCCCCCGTTACCTTCTGCCGGTCACGTTTTGCGTGTAGCTCTTCCATCCTAGTGACTGGTTTACCAGCGTTCCAAATGATTATGCAAATTGGATTTAAGTGTCATAAACATTTAATTTTTTGTTTTTCAATTAAACTCATGGATGGTATTGTGTCCCAGGGCTCTTTGGATCACTGAAATCAATCTCAGACACCTGTGATAATTAGTTTGCCAGGTGAGCCCAATTAAAGGAAAACTACTTAAGAAGGACGTTACACATTATTAAGCAGCCACAGGTTTCATGCAATATGGGAAAGAAAAAGGATCTCTCTGCTGCCGAAAAAATAGTGCAATGCCTTGGACAAGGTATGAAAACATTAGATATTTCACGAACACTTAAGTGTGATCATCGTACTGTTAAGAGATTTGTGGCTGATTCAGAGCACAGACGGGTTCTTGCAGATAAAGGCATAATGAGGAAGGTTTCTGCCAAACAGATTCATGGGATTAAGAGAGCAGCTTCTAAAATGCCTTTACAAAGCAGCAAACAGGTATTTGTAGTTGCTGGTGCCTCTGGAGTCACACCAACCTCAAGGTGTAGGATCCTCCACAGGCTTGCAGTTGTGCATAAACCTACTATTGGGCCAACCCTAAGCAATGCTCACAAGCAGAAAGGGTTGCAATGGGCCCAGAAATACATGAAGACTCATTTTCAAAGTCTTGTTTACTGATGAGTGCCGTGCAACCCTGGATGGTGCAGATGGATGGAGTAGTGGATAGCTGGTGGATAGCCACCATGTCCCAACAAGGCTGCGACGTCAGCAAGGAGGTGGCGGAGTCATTTGTTGGGCCGGAATCATGGGGAGAGAGCTGGTGGGCCCCTTTAGGGTCCCTGAAGGTGTGGAATTGACCTCGGCAAAGTATATAGAGTTTGTGACTGAGCACTTTTTTCCATGGTTCAAGAAGAAGAACCGTGCCTTCCGTAGCAAAATCATCTTCCTGCATGACAACGCACCATCTCATGCTGCAAAGAATACCTCTGTGTCATTGGCTGCTATGGGCAAGAAAGGAGAGAAACTCATGGTGTGGCCCCCATCCTCCCCTGACCTCAACCCTATTGAGAACCTTTGGAGCATCCTCAAGCTAAAGATCTATGAGGGTGGAGGCAGTTGGCATCACAACAGCAGCTCTGGGAGGCTGTTCTGACGTCCTGCAAAGAAATTCAAGCAGAAACTCTCCAAAAACTCACAAGTTCAATGGATGCAAGAATTGTGAAGGTGATATCAAAGAAGGCTCCTATGTTCACATGTAACTTGGCCTTAAGATGTTAAGATGTTTTTGATTGAAATAGCTTTTGATTTCAGTAAATATGACCTCCTAATGCTGCACATTCAACAAATGACCATTTTCAGTTCTTAACAACCTTTAAAATGTTTTGAAACTCTGTTGTGCATAATAATTTGGAGCAGTGCATTTTGAGTTTTTTATATTTGAAAAAAATACTGTTATCATTGAGAGGTTTGTTCAATAACATTCGAATTATACCCTAACGGTTGATGACTTGAAAATTATACTGACTGTCATTTGCATCGACTATTTAGGAAAATCAGAGGAAAATATAATTTGTATAATAATTTGGAACGCGGTGTATTATGAACTTCCATCCAAACAGAATTTGGCATGTCTCACACAGAGCTCCAGTTACAATGAAGACCAGTCACTTAGAACAGTGAAGGTGCTAGACGGTTGAACTGGAGGTTTGGCAGTGTTCTGTTGCCGATACAGCAGAACCAGTGATACCGGCTCTCCGGTTTCATCGGACTTACTGGTTCTGTTTCTGGTACAGCATGGCCAGGGACTCCAGCTCCCGGGCCACGCTGGCGTGTTCCGATCCGAAGGCGTTCTGGCTGATCTCCAGAGCCTGCTTGTACAGCTGCTCAGCGTTCCCATACTTCCTCCACTGGACGTAGACGGCGGCCAGCTGGTGTAGGGAGCGGGCCACGCTGGGATGGTCCGGGTCCAGGGCGCTCTCCCGAATCTCCAGAGACCTCTGCAAGGGGGCCACCGCCTGGACCGCACCAGATTTACATCTTAGTAAGAACACAGAGCTTACACTCTGGATCTCCATCACTCTGTTCCTCCTCTTTTTCAAGACCCAAACGAACCAGGGTCAGAGAACCAATAATTTATTGTAACTTAAGCTTACAGCCCCAGTTCCCTCTACCTGGCAGGTTGGTCCCACATCCCCCTCCCTGGCAGACCAGTCCCATGTCCCCCTTCCTGGCGTGGCAGTCCCATGTCCCCCTACCTGGCTTGGCAGCTCCATGTCCCCCTACCTGGTTTGGCACTCCCAGTCCCCCTCCCTGGCAGACCAGTCCCATGTCCCCCTACCTGGCTTGGCAGCTCCATGTCCCCCTACCTGGTTTGGCAGTACCAGTCCCCCTCCCTGGCAGACCAGTCCCATGTCCCCCTTCCTGGCGTGGCAGTCTCATGTCCCCCTACCTGGCTTGGCAGCTCCATGTCCCCCTACCTGGTTTGGCACTCCCAGTCCCCCTCCCTGGCAGACCAGTCCCATGTCCCCCTACCTGGCTTGGCAGCTCCATGTCCCCCTACCTGGTTTGGCAGTCCCAGTCCCCCTCCCTGGCAGACCAGTCCCATGTCCCCCTACCTGGCTTGGCAGCTCCATGTCCCCCTACCTGGTTTGGCAGTCCCAGTCCCCCTCCCTGGCAGACCAGTCCCATGTCCCCCTACCTGGCTTGGCAGCTCCATGTCCCCCTACCTGGTTTGGCAGTCCCAGTCCCCCTCCCTTGCAGACCAGTCCCATGTTCCCCTACCTGGTTTGGCAGCCCCAGGTCCTTGAGGAATCGCCCCAGCGTCTCGTACAGGTTGGCCAGCTGAGTCATGCTGTCCTCTCCATGGCAGCTCTTCTCGTAGCTCTTCAGGGAGTGGAAGTACTCTGCAGCCATGGAGCTCTTGTCTTTGCCGACATACTGCCAGTACGCCAGAAGCTCAGAGAAATGACCCCTGGAACGGCAGCCATTTGAAGGATAGTTAAATAGGTTCCTAAACTAGCTAGTGCAGAAGGCTGCAGCCGAACTGACCCAGTTGAGTCAGAGGCACTGAGATGCAGCTCAGAGCCTCCCACCAACCATGTCAGCCACGTGAATATGTCTTTGTTGTGCTGTTTATGCCGAAGTAATTAGTTGTTGTTACTTTGGCCATAGATTTAAAACATGACAAACCTGCCACAATCCGATTTTTTCCACTTTCTTCTGAAAAGAGTGCAACATAAACTCATAAATACATAAATAGTTAGAAGTAGCTATGGGCAACTAGTTAGTAGTACTAGTTAGTAGTGTACCGCTTGTAGAGGTTGTGGGAGACAAACAGGTTGAGCAGACTGATCTGCAGTCTGGTTTTGTCATCCTGCTGCTGCAGGAGCCACGGCAACTCATCTGCAACACGCCACGTCACACACTGCTGGCTACACACACACACACACACACACACACACACACACACACACACACACACACACACACACACACACACACACACACACACACACACAGGCATATGACATATCCAGAAGTAAACTAGTAAACTACCTGGTGTAGTGTTTGCTGTTACCTGAGCTGCACAGAACACACAGTCCACACAGTAGACACAGTAGACACAGTTCAGACAGTACACACTGTACACACAGTAGGCACAGTACACACAGTACACACAGTTATCACAGTAGGCACAGTACACACAGTAAACACAGTAGGCACAGTACACACAGTAGGCACAGTTCAGACAGTACACACTGTACATACAGTACACACAGTACACAGAGTTATCACAGTAGGCACAGTACACACAGTAAACACAGTGGACACAGTACACACAGTAGGCACAGTACACACAGAAGGCACAGTGCACATAGTACACACAGTTGGCACAGTAGACACAGTACATACAGTAGGCACAGTACACATTACCTGAGCTGCTGGTTGAAGAACTGGATCAGCTTGTCTCTGGAAGCAGAAGTACTGACCTCAGCACTGAGGAACTCCTGTCTCACTGCCTCCCAGGCCTGAGAGAGAGACAGAAAGAGAGAGAGACAGAGTCTGGTAAATTAAAGCAATAACGCATCTGTGTGAAAGTAAAAGGGAATGATTTTTATTTTATTATTATTCATTATTTTTTTTATTTTGCTGCAGGACAGTCATGAAATTTCCAGTCTCTGACTGGCTGACGTTGTTGTGCTAAGCTTGGTAGCTGTGGGTGGCCTTAACCTGGGCGTACCTGTGGGTGGAGCTAACCCAAGTAAACCTGTTGGTGGAGCTAACCTGAGCATACCTATGGGTGGAGCTAACCTGAATGAACTTATATGTGCAGCTAACCTGAGCATACCTATGAGTGGAGCTAACCTGAATTAACTTATATGTGCAGCTGACCTGAGCGTACCTGCGGGTGGAGGAAGCAGAGTAGGCCGCAGCGCAGCGTTAGCATGCGCAGCCTGCTGAGCTGTTGCAGCGCAGAGCTCAGGACAGGGAAGTGCAGATCTGGGACCAGGTCCAGGACCTCGGACTCACTCAGGCCATTGTGGCTGACCCCCACCAGGCCCAGGACCTGGAGAAGTACCAGAACCAGAATCAGAATCCGGGCAGGGAGACGCCACGTTGGAAACGCTGCCCGACAGGAAGTTAATGTAGCCACTCGTTATCACAAAATAATCCCCGACAGGGTGATCAGGTCTTGTACTGTATCCCTCTTAACAACACTCTACTGACAGATGATGGATCTAAAAGCAGTTGGAGATCTCTAGTCTGCTCGACCTCCTTGTTGCAGACAGGAAGTTTACCTCCGTGACGGCGTGTCGGTCTCGGTCCGAGCTGAGGCTGTCCAGCGTCATATGGAGACCCACGCGGTACAGCGACACCGTGTCCTGGCAGAGAAGACACTGATCCAGAACCTTCTCCAGAGACCAGCGGCCTCCACAGCTGGAACACAACGGAACTCGTCAGACACTTCAGCATCATTTCATCGTGAGAATATTATTACAAGGTTCTCTGCAGTGTGAAAAAAAATAGAAACACCACAGTAATACTAGAAGGCAGTGATTTTAAAGCTGTGGTCCACAAGGATATGACAGCAAGTTAACAAACACGGAGACTTTTCAAATGGGCCATGAGTCAGAAAGAGCTGGGAACCACTTCACTACGTCTGGAAGTCTGTCTCTGGTATTTCCACAGTAGGTCTTACAGTAATCCTACAGTGCATTTCTGTATTATCCGCTGACATTCTCAATGCGGGCAGACCTTTCCGGGACAAACACTAGATCCTGGAGCGACCTGCGGTGAACCTACCTGCTGAGGATGCGAGCCAGCAGAGTGACGTAGAGAGCGTTGCAGGTTGAGGCAGAGCGGCAGTGTTTTTCCAGCCTCTTCTCCTGCAGCGGGAGACGCAGCGTCACAAACATGACGTCAAATTCAAGACCGTACGGGTTAAGAAAACACTTTATTGATACCCGGAGGGGAAATTCAGGTTGTGGTTCTGATCGGATGTGTACCGGGGGTGGGACCGACCTGTTCCTTGGTGAGCGTGATCTCTAGACTCTGGCACTCTGCGTTCACCACGCTCCTCACCTCCCTGAGGGACAGCGGGTCCAGGTGGAGGGTCGGCCACAACCTGAACACATTACACACAAGCTCAACACACTCCCGGAACTGAACAGATTTGTGTTGTCGCACGGAACTAAGAACAGCTTCAAAGTACATTCAGCGATTTACCTCCAGGCCTGAGGGCAGCTCTCCACGCTGACAGAAACCACCACCCTGACGTTGACGGGCAGCGGGTCGATCAGCCACTTCATGTGCCGCTCTGCGTGCTGGAGGCAACAAGAAGTCATCATGTCACTGCGTTAATATAGGAGATAAACTGTTATTATGAAACACAACTAAATATTGAAAATATTGAAATATTCTAATTATAAAAGCCTGCTCACAGCAAGACGGTCCTGGGTTCGATTCCCGCCTGGGGCGCTGTTGGCACAGTGCTAAGGCGGGTTATCTCCCAAACAGGAGCCTTTCTGTGTGGAGTTTGCATGTTCTCCCCATGCTCACATGGGGTTTCCTCCATCTAACATCAGTAAGGACCCCCACCCAAAACATGCACACATCACCATCGTCCGACCAGTGATGGACACTTGGTACCAGGTCCCCGGGCGTCGTTGAACGCTGCCCATTGCTCCTGGCTGCCCCCCCGGAGGAAGGACAAGCCAGGATGGGTCAAATGCAGAGGAGCGATTTTACCGGCCACCACCCAAAAAAGCGTGTGTGTGTATATATATATATATGCATGTGTTGTAGTGTGGTGTGTCAAGTCGTGTAACCAATTAAGATTCTTCTTCTTCTTCTATAATACAGTTGAGTGCAATGACACATGATCACACCCTCCACCTGTATCTGGTCAATGGAGTCGATGATAATGATGATGTTTCCATGGTGACGGGCAGACAGGCGCTCCAGCCACCGTGGGAACTCCTCCAGGACCTTACTGGGCTCCATGGACAGACCAGAGATGGAGCAGAAGTGCTGCAGCAGCTGGAGGAGATTCAGGGGAGACCCAGTTAGACCTGGTTAGAGATGTTAACCATAGCTGTTTGCTAGTCGACGTGTCAGAAGCGTTAACCTATTAGACGTCGCTGGTGGGGGTGGCTTTTATGTCTCATTCAATTAGAAAACGGTGTAACATAAATAAATCTGCAATAAAAAACCACTGTCGCGGCTCTTGCGGCCCCTAAACCGCAGCAAATAACAGAAAAAGCAAGGATCTAATTCACAAAGCACCCCAAACGGTGAACGGCACCGCTAACTGCCTCCAACAGGTCTCCCCGTTACGTGTCTGGTCGTCTGTCAGCTGCGACTCCGCTGCTCCACGGAGGGAGATGCTCAGCATAATGGTATGGTCCACTTTAGGGGTGTCTGAAATCGTATTACTAGATTCTTCCAGACATGAACACGAGAAATATATTGTAATGTTTACGATTACAGGTAGTCTTGTCTAGTCTTGGGCAGTCCTTGTTGAGAGCTGGTGTTAGGCCTGGTTCAATCCTAGTTCAGGCCTGGTTTAATACCTGGTAAGACCTGGTGATTCCTTGTTTGGACCTAGTTTAGTCCTGGTTCAGTCCTGGTTAGATCTAGTTAAGCCCTGGTTCAGACCAGAATACTCCAGGTTAGACAAGAGGCGGTTTTGCATCGCAGGAACTTTTTCATAGTTCGAAGAGCTTTTGGAGGAACCGTCCCTTTTTCTGTGTCAGCGCTGCAGCAACTAGGAACGATCGTAGTTCTGAGAACGCTATTTTGAGGGAAATTTTTGTCTCCTACGCCAGGGCACCAGGGGACTAAGCGGCACAAGAGGAACCTTCAGTGACGTTAAGTGCACAGTGATTGGTCGAACACATGAGCCAATGCATGCAACCGGCAACCCGTGTAAAACGGTAAATAATAATTAAAATTAAATAATCACTCAAATTAACGTTTACAGACTAAATACAACATGGAACTCGTGCTGAAACCCCATTGGCTGACCCCACTTCAGAGTTCCTACCGCCGGTGCCAATGCAATCAGAAAAAAAAAGCCCTCAAAGGTATTCAGTTCTCGGGACCTCCCCAGTCCGCAGTTCCCCTCAGGGAGTCCCCAGAACCGTCCGGTCCGAAAAAACCTCAGGTCGGTCCTCATTTAGAGCCGGTTTAGTCCAGGCTCTCACCTTGACCGTTAGCCTCCTGATGATGAGAACGGGCTCCGAGCTGCTGGAGAGTGTCCGTCCCACGAAGTGATACAGGAACAAGGTGTTTGGAGAGTTCTTCTGCTGCAGCTCAATCCTGCGGGGAACAGGAAACCAGGCCAAGAGGTTTTGTAGTGAAACAAGATGGACGCCATTTGAAAGCCCCGCAGGGAGATGGAGTGGAAATGAACGGAGCGGAAAGCCTGGAGCAAACACTGCTTGGACCGTGGTGGAGCAAGTGGCAGATGAAACAGAAGCAACAGAGTGTCCTGACCATTTGGAGAGCAGCAGGGACTTCCCAGAGCCCGGACCCCCGGACACCAGCAGCGGGGGGGTCGGCGGGGGGGCAGCAACCATGTCATTCAGACGCTCCAGATACTGAAAATCACACATCACACTAACTTCAGACACATCACACACACACACACACACACACACACACACACAAACACACACACACACACACACACACACACACACACACATCTCACACAACCAGAAAAAGGAGTGATGAGAAGAGGCAGAACCTTCTGGAAGCCAAGGGGCGAGGAGGTGCTGCAGGCCTGCTGATAGGCCTCCCTCTGCTCCTGCTCATCATGGAGGTCCCACAGAACGTCACCCAGACCCTCCTCACCGCCCTCCTCCATCCCACAGTCCTTGGACTCCCCGTCGGAGCCCTCGAGACCCAGCAGCTCCTGGATGGGGTGAACAGGATGAGGCCTCAGCGCCGGCGGTATGAAGCACTGGCTGACGGGCCGTGTCGTCAGGCCGTACCTGTTTGATGACTTTCTCCAGGTGAGAGTAGATCATGGCCGCCCCCTCCTCTGCAGAGCCGCTGTGATCCAGAACCTGGACCAACAAACAAAAACAACCCTCAGTATCTACACCTAGAGCGGGGGTCTGCAACCTGATTCTTACATTCTTCAATTGTAAAAATGTGTCAGCGTACAGTTGCTTACTCCCCGCATGCAGAGATTCCAACAGAATGCAGGAGATTAAGTGTTTCACGCTCAAAATGTTATGAGGGAGGACGCCCAGACCCCCTGCTTAATGCCCCCCCCCCCCATGTTCAAACAAGACCTAGGCCACTGCTTGCCCCAGCGGGAGCTTCCAGCCAAATCACCTGAGATGTCTCTCCAGTGTCCTGCCTCTCATTTGCACTTGACTGCATCAAAGAAAAAACATATTAATGAATGCTCATTTAGAGTCATGTTGATTAGCTCATTTAGACCATATAGGCTGTGTTACCTTCATTATAAGGCCACAGGCTGTTTTGTGGCTCCAGATTCTTTTTTTTTTTTTGCCCAAAAATGGCTCTTTTGAGAGTAAAGGTTGCCGACCCCTGACCTAGAGGATCAGAATAAAACTGGATCAATCAGATCGATCAGATCAACAGTTTGATCTTCCACCACCTGCTCACAGCTCCTGAACGTTCCGTTTAGTGTGATTATATTTTTGGCTGAAAATAATTTAACTTTTAGCACCCATGAAGCTTCTCCAAAATTCCTCCTTATAACTTATACCTAGTTAGTTAGTTATAGTAAGTTATTTTTAGTCACCTTGACTTTAGCGTCTGTATCTGCAGTGTTGATTCTCTCCAGCAGGAGTCTCGTGGCTCCAGACAGAGTGTGTTCTCCGCTCCGCAGATAGAGCAGCAGAAGGCGGCCATCTTGGCTTTTCACAAAGGCCTCCTCGCTGTCCTCCAGCACACAGCTCCACCCAGAACCAACAAACCCCAATCAGACTACAGTCCTTCAGCACACTTCATTGTGGTAAAATTAATAGTCCTACAGCACCCAGCTGCACCCCGACAAAGCTCCGCTCCCCCACCTGGTGACGGAGGCGTGCAGCAGCAGCACGCACACCGAGCTCCTCTCGATCTCCTGCATCCGCTGTAGAGCAAACATGGCGTCGTTCTGCTCTGGAAACACAACGTTCAAGTAGAAGTGACCGAGACCCTCACAGAGCCGCTGCAGCCTGGGAGAGAAAGTCTGCAGACACAGAGGGAGGCAGACAGACGGACAGAGTGACAAGTAGGCAGAGCAACAGACAGGGTGACTGGCAGGCAGACGGTGTGAGTGACAGAGCAACAGACAGAGAGAGCGACGGACTGACAGAGCGACAGACAGGAACCCAGAGTGACGGACAGACAAATAGAGCAACATACAAAGTGACAGACAGAGCGACAAAAAGACGGACAGAGCGACATACTGAGTGACAGACAAGACAGGCAGAGAGACAAGACAGATCCAGACCTGCCAACCTTGGGAAATACCTTGAGTAGCACAGCTACTCACACTGTAGCCGCCTCACAACGAGGATAATCACATCGAGCTACTACGGCTAAATATACTGTATACCGTATACAAATTGCGCTCATTAGGGTATACCCCTTGAAATGCAGCATCTCGTAAAGTTACCAAACACGTTTACCAACTAGAGATGCACTGTTTTCAACTTTCTCGGCCAATGCAGATTCCTGATTTTTTTTAAGTCTGAGCTGAGATTCCCATTTCCGCTCTGATCACGCTCACGTGATTGGACAGCTGCACATTCAGACTAGATTAGATTAGATTAGATTCAACTAATTTTCATTGCACAGAGTACAAGTACTGAGGCAACGAAATGCATTTCTCTGCATTTTACATCCTAGTAACTGATATCTAGGAGCAGTGGGCTGACATAGAGCAGCACCCGACCTACAGCAGGGGGTAAGGTGTCTTGCTCAAGGACACATCAGCACTCTACCAGGATTTTGACACTGTGTGTTTATTATTGTTCATTATTCACTGTTGAACAATAATACAACATGAAACTGTCCCTGAGTTCCAGTAAAATATATAATAATATATAATATGCGACGGTCACCAAGTTTCAATATATTTCAACCTGTGACTCTCACAGAGTTTTCGTAGGACCCAACATATAACTAACATGGAAATGTCCAGTTCAAACTTCAAATGATGGTACTTGCCATTCCAAAATAAATTGCAAACATTACAAGAAAATAAAAAATAAAATAAAGGCCGACTCTTCTCAGTCGCGTTCACAGGAAGTCACCGTGCATTAAACCAAGTGAATCAAATAGAACGACTCATTTTACTGAGTGACTCGTCAATGTTAGAATATTGTCAGGGGATGGATAAATAATTGATCTAATCTTCTTTGTTAAGCTTAAAGTAACTGCAAACATGACATTTTCTTTCTTTCACTCTCTTTTTTGAGCATCAACTACATTTTTACCAGTACAGTACATGAACGCAGTATCTGGAGTGTAAATTTGACCGGCACAGAATCAACACTGACCGACACTGATCGTCCCATCACCATTCATGGCCGATTAAGCTGAAACCAGCCCACGCGTCCTACGTTACATTTGTTTATTTTTGCGTAGTTTTTGCTGGCATTTCGTACCTGTGTATTCTGACCAAGAACTGTGTAGTTGGTACACAAAATGCGTATAGGTTGGCAGGTCTGCAGAGCAATAGACAAACAGAGTAACAGGCAGCCAAACAGAGCAACAGACAGACAGACAGAGTGACAGACAGAAAGAGCAGTAGACAGACAGAGCGAAAGACAGACAGAGCAACCGGCAGACAGACAGACAGACAGACAGACAGACCGAGCGGCAGACCTGGATGAAGATGTCTAGCTCAGCTTTGGTTTCCTGTGTGGCCATTAGGTAACATCTGACCGTGTTGCTGTATAGAAGCTGGGAGGCGTGAGGAGAAACCTGTAGCAGAGAAGCCACTGCAGCATCCCAGTCGTCTGAGGAGCAGGAATACAGAAATATAGAAAACAGAGTACACACGGTTTACAGCAAGGAGGTCTGGAAGAGTGTGGTGTAGAGCAGAGCGTTGGCTCAGTAAAATGGCTTGATTCATCACACGGCTCCGTGGAAAACGTGATTCTGATCAATGGCGGCAACCAGTTCTCAGTTATTTCTGTATAATGATCTGTTATTCAACACTGTTGCCAACACTTCTCTGTGCGCCCCGATCACCGTGCCCCGTTCCTCCAAATAAAACAAGAAAAAACTTGTTTCGTTCCATAAGGAGACGGAACAAAAAATTACCTGAATCTAAAATAAAAACACACTGTACCGCACCGCACCAGCATTATCACCATAGTTTCCTTCTCTTTCGATCAGTAAAGTGCTCATACCTCTGCTGACGTTGGCGAACGGCCCCTCCACGTCAATCAAGCTGTGGGCGAGCTCCGGGCCCCTGAAGGTCTGCTGCAACTGCACCATGCTGCCCATGGAGGGCGCACTGCCCAGAGCACCGCCCGCCCAGGAGTCACACTGCGTCCCTGCAGCTCCACCAAGCACAGGAAGAAACACTAAGGCTGGGTCGCAGCAGACTGGATCAAATCTAGACCTGGATTAAGTCAAGGTTTACCTTTTAATCTTTCTGCACCAGAGTTTAATTCTAATGAATCTATAGATATATATAAATCCATTAATGAATCTAAAATTCTAATAATAAGCAGGATTATATTCAACCCACCCTGTTATTTTTATTTTTCGAAGTAAACCAAGATTCAATGAAAATCTGTTGAAACACAAAAACACATTTAAACTTAAATTCAATTTAAGTTTCAGTTCGAGATTAATTTTAAACCTGCCAGTAACTCTTAAACCCACCTGGGATTATCATACTGAACTAGAGGAGGAGAGGAGAGGAGAAGAGGCAAAGAGAGTAGAGGAGGAGAGGAGGATGAGAAAGGAGAGGACAGGAGGATGAGAAATGAGGAGGAGAGGAGGATGAGAAAGGAGAGGAGAGGAGAAGAGGAGGATGGGAAAGGAGAGGAGAGGAGGGTGTCAAAGGAGGAGAGGAGGATGAGAAAGGTTTTTGGTTCTAGGTAGGTTTGGTTCTATGTTTATTTGTCTCACCCGTGGTGATTCTCCCTCTTGGAGAAGTAATGATGATTAGTTGTTTAAAGACCAAAACAGGGTAAGAAGGTTCTCCAAAGAGGGGGGGTGGTGGTGGTTTTGTGTAACAAAAAGCTGAGCCCTGCTCGGTCCACAAGTCGTCCACAAGTCGTCCACAGGACAGAGTTATTGATTGCAGTTGTTGATAATTGTTGCAGGTTGAGAAGTTGAACTCCACTTCCAGACTAACTCTGTCCTAGATGCAATGGAACAAATACTCTGTGTTGTATGTCCAGCATGCTGACAGCACAGGTTTGAAAAAAAAGAGGGAGAGAGGAGAGGAGAGGAGAATGAGAAAGGAAGGGAGGATGAGAAGGGAGAGGAGGAGAGTGAGTGGTTGTCACCGGTGATGCTGCTCCTCCCGTCCTCCTCCTCCTCCTCCTCGTCCTCCTGTAGCAGCAGGACTCCCTGCGCCTGCAGCTGCTGCAGTTTGGCCTCCAGCTCCCTTTTGGCACGCAGCAGATCCTGCAGCTCCTTCTCCTTCGTCTCCCGGAAGATCTACACAGAGTTACCCACAATGCTTAGGGTCAAACGGAGGGAGGAGCCTGATTCTGCAAAAATCTTAGAACATCTTTCACTGGGTCACATGTTCAGAAAGTTCTCATGATGAGCTGATGATGAAACAATGAGGCGATGTATGGATCATCAATCACAATAGCTGAGCTACAGTGGAGAGGGAAACATCTGGATGGAGAGGGAAGCATCTGGATAGAGAGGGAACATCTGGATAGAGGGAACATCTGGATAGAGAACGAAACATCTGGATGGAGAGGGAAACATCTGGATAGAGAGGGAAACATCTGGATGGAAAGGGAAACATCTGGATGAGAGGGAAACATCTGGATAAGAGGGAAACATATGGATAGAGAGGGAAACATCTGGATGGAAAGGGAAACATCTGGATGAGAGGGAAACATCTGGATAAGAGGGAAACATATGGATAGAGAGGGAAACTTCTGGATAGAGAAGGAACATCTGGGTACAGAGGGAAACATCTGGGTAGAGAGGGACACATCTGGATAGAGCGGGAAACATCTGGAGAGGGGAACATCAGGATGGAGAGGGAAACATATGGATGGAGAGGGAAAAATCTGGAGAGAGAAACATCTGGTTGGAGAGCAGACGGAAGGAGCTTCTCTGTGATGAGACAAACAGACGTTGAGTTTGACAGAAGGTTCTGGATGTTCACCTTGAACTGTCTCTTTACTTTGTCCCTGTCATGTTCGAAGGTGGAGGCTCGCTCCATCGCCTGGTACTTGGCCTCCAGAGCGCTCTCCTTCTCCCTCAGGATTTTCTGGTAGGTCTTCTGCAGTGCCTGGGATGGGGAGGACAGGAGACACATAGGGGACAGGGGAGGCATGGGGGCATTGGACATGGGGGACGGGGGGCAGGGAGGACAGGGGCATGGGGAGGAGAGACAGACAAATTATTGCATTAATAATTTTTTTTTGCCTAAGCTAAGTAAGCCCCTCCCCCTCTCTACCTGCAGCTCATTAAGCCCCTCCTGCCTCAGTAAGGCCCTCCACTTTACGAGCAGACCACTAAGTCCCTCCTCCCTCATTAAGCCCCTCTCTCTATCTACTGGCAACTCAATAAGCCCCTCCCCCCTGCACCTGCAGCTCGGCTCTCAGCCTCTTGTTCTCCTCGTCCAGCTTGGCCTCCTTCTTCTGCATGGAGGAGATCTCGTTGTTCTTGCTGACCCTGAAGATGTCGTACTCTTTGCGAAGCCTCTCGTACTCAGCGGCGTATTCCAGGTCCACGGAGCCAGTGGACTTGAAGCTGGCCCCGATCACGCGGGGGCCCCGGCGGAACGAGCTGCGCAGGAGCCGGGCCTTTGGCTTCACCTCCACCGGGATCTCGCAGGCTTCACCTCCCTCCCCCCCGTAGGCATCCTCGATCACCTCCCCGGGGCTCACCAGGGAGGACGCCGTGCCCATGGCGGGCCTCCAGAGGTACTCTGTCCTGGAGAGGACCTGGAACCAATCAGTCCTGGAGGGCTTCTGAACCTGATCAGTCCTGGAGGGGTCCCGGAACTGACCTCCTGCTGAGGGCTTCACAGCGAGGCTGGACAAGGGGACAAAGAGGCTGAAGAGCCATTTTTAACAATTAAATCCAATCTATTGTTGATACAGTTGGTGCTTGGACACTGTCTCTTGCAGCCTTTCGACCAGTGGTCCTCAATGTGGGGTCCGGGGACCTTCAGTGATCCCTCCAAATAATTTCTAGTTACCTAGTTCCAAGATGTCGGGACCATTAGAGCATGCCCAGTAATTACTGTTTGGATCCTAGTTTCACTTATCTCCATCACTATAGTAGACACAAAATCGGATATAATCAATAAAAAATATTGATCAGATTTGATTGTGAAAGGTTGAGAATCACTGGTTTGGACCATCTGTCTATCTATCTATCTTTCTATTATCTGTCCATCCATCCACAACTCCAGTCACAGGGAGGACAGTGAATCAATATAATTCAACAGTTCTGCTCATTTAACTTCTTGGTGGTCTGCCTGGAGCTTGTGTAATAGGATCAATAATGATTAATTAACTATTTAACCTGCTAATTTCAACACGGGATGCTCCCGTCAGCCCCCGTCTTGTTGATGAGATTGTTGGTCCTGAAGTTTACGGACAAGATAAGATAAGATATAAGATAAGATATAAGTCCTGGATGGAAGTGCATCTCAGATCAAGCAAGTTTCACACAAACACTTTGTTTCTGACCACATATTTATATTTTTCATTGATATATTCAGATAATATACTATATAATTTTTCCCCCATTTTCTGACAAACATAGGATGTTATTGTTTTGGCATTCCTTTATAAACAGAGTATCACAAAGTCATTGTGCTTCAGGGTATTTGTACTTTTACTGCAGTAAAAGTACTAGAACAGAGCAAACAGCTGGTTCAGCATCTGGGGCTTTTAACAGCGAGAAGAACACCAGAAAAAGTTTTAAAAAAGTAAATAAACTTATAAAAGTAAATTTAAAAAAAGAAAGTAAATAAACCAAACTAAATAAACTAAATAAAGTAAAGAAAGTAAAGAACGAAAGGAATTCAAACGTTTTCGAAGTTCCTCTGAAGCGGAAAGCTAAGTGGCTAGCACAGTGAGCTAAGCAGCTGCCAAACAGCGGTACCTGCAGTTGAAAGCAGCGTTTAAATGTTGATTATTCTCTCAACAAGTGGAATATAATGAGAAAAACAGAATATATTTCGGTTAAACGACAATAAATAAGTTTTAATGAAGTCCTCTCTGCTAGACTCACCATCATCTTCCTCTGCTGCCTGGCAACAGGCACCGTACGCGTCCTCACGGGGGTCAAAATGGTGAGAAGTGGCGATTCCAAAAAGCGAAACGTTTAACTGTAATGTAAACTCTACAATAATAAAATAACTCTGTATAGATATTAATGTTAAAATACTAATGCATAGTAATAATCCATAGATATTCATGTCAAATTAGTAATGCATAGTAATAATGTAGAAATAATGATGTATAAATAGTAGTGTATAGATAATAATGTATAAATAATAATGTATAGATAATGATGTATAGTTAATAATTTACAAATAATACAAATGTATAGATAACAATGTATAAAAAAAATGTATAAATAATTACGTCATTTAATGATCCAGGCCTGATTCCCCGTTTTGTAATGGGAAATAATGAACCTGAATTAAATTGGATCTGACATTATTAATGTACGATTATATATAAATAAACTTGCTGCAATGTTAACATCACAGACTCTTTTTATTTCAAATAAAATTTTAAATGTAAAATTCTATCTTTGTTTTTGATTAATAAAGCTACAGTTTGAGCTAAATCACACCCTTTTGCTTTAGACTTTTGGAACAAACCTCCAGATGTTACAACCCTGTTATATAAGTGGATATAACTAATTTTGTCATTTTAAGTAAAAAAAACCCACTTATATTGCATCTATATCCTAAATGGGGTCAAATTCTTCATAAAAATGTTAATTAATTAAATTAATTTTTATGTTGTACACTATATACATTTTATTTGGTTTATTTTTAAATTGTTTGTTTACAAAGTGATTTTATTACTAATATATTGTAATATTTGTTACGAAAGTAGTTCATTGAAATAATATTCTAAATATTATAATACTGTGTAGAACTAATAACCACTCATTGTTCTGTGTAGGAATAAAACAATGAGATCAAAATGAACATTACTTCACACACAAGGTTTTCATTTTTATTTAAATAAAACAAACATACGAAGGTTGGAAGGGGAGCGGGGTTTGGCACAAAAACACATTTAATAAGATTCTGTAAATTGACTTTTTTTTACATTTGAATAAGCATTTATGCTCCGAACGCTTGTGGGATCCGTTCTGTTATTACCAGTGAAAAGGTCAAGAATAAAGCCACATTTCTCCAAACTGAACTGTTTAGTTATTCACCCCTGACCCACATGCTGGGATCAGAAAAGACATTGAAAGCGTTTTACTTCCTTGGTCCTCCAGCTCAGCGTTACTCTTTCTGCAGAACCCTGTGTTTGCAGACGGGCCCAGACGGAAGGACTTGACCGGGTCCGGGACTCCGCTCAGGCTCTGCTTGGTTCTGGCTTGATCGAACCGGGACGGGCCCCCACAGCTGCCTTGGCTCTGGATGTAGACCACCCGGCTCACGTGGTATGGCACCAAGGCCGACAGTAAGTTCACCAGGTCCAGAATGAAGGTCCTGGACCAGGAGCAGGACTGGACAAACCGGCTTGGTGACCGGAGGGATGATGAAGGCCACCAAAGAGACCAAATCTTTAGCGGAAGTCTTATCCAGGTGGAGCTGGTCGCACGAGGCGGCCGAACCCTCAGGACCCTCAGGAACCCTGTGAGGCAGTGGTCTCGTGGACTCACAGGACCAGCACCACGGTGTAGGGGCGTGCGCCGGGTTCCGGACCCTCTGGGACCGGATGGGGAACACTGCGGCACCAGGCGGTCCAGGCTGATGGAGGTCATGATGCCTGCAGTACGGTACAGAGGAAGCCTGGCAGAGGGTCCGCCCCATGGACCACCTGCCGTGGAACACCACCCCCAGGCGCAAGCCCAGGACCAGGGCCAGGACCAGGGTGGGGGATGGGTCTGCGATGGCGAGGAGTGGCGCCTGCGGCAGAACGGCCAGAGACAAAGGCGAGGAGACCGGGATGTAGAAGGTTCTCCAGGGAGACGCTGGGTCCCTGCTGCTGCTCAGTGGAGGTCAGGGCGGAGTGCAGGCTCATCCTGGAGCACAAACATTCTGAGACTATAGTATAAAATATTCCAGGAGTCACACTTCAACGTTTCAGGGAAACCAGGACGGAAGCGTGCACAGGGATCAGCCTCTAGGCGATGAGGAGTTCAGAACTCACAGAAGAATATCCAACCTGAAGCCATGAACGAATCTAAAGCATTTTGACATCCAACCTTTATGTCATTCTGGGAAGGTTCTATTCATTCTATGAAACATATTTCATAAACAAAAGAGTTTATCATTATTACAAAGATATCACCATGTAATGTTGCTGATGGAGTTTTCTCTCAGAAGAATTTGTATAATAATAATAATAATAATAATAATAATAATAATAATAATAATATGCATTCATATTTACTTTTGCTATCAGCAATATACTAAGTCTTTATTTACCTGCAAACAACCACCAGGCACAACAGATCAGTCAGTCCCTCACTGTATGTATTTACACTTTATGGCACTTACACACACACATACACGCACTCACCACACAAAATCACACGCACACACACCACACATATACAGACACACCACACACATGCACACAGACAGACACACACACCACACAAATATACACACACCACACACACACCAAATACACATACACATACACACCACACATACACACCACACACACACACACACACACACACACACACACACACACACACACACACACACACACACACACACACACACACACACACACACACACACACACACACACACACACACACATTCTTGTACTGGTATCAAAGTGAGGACCCAGTTATACACCTTGTTAGTGAGGAGCCATCTTTCTTTCCCTCTAAACCAAAAAATAATCATCTCTGCCCGCTCAGCTCCTCAACGTTATAGTGAAACACAGGAAGTCCTGTCAACAAGTCATTCAAAAGCACCAGATGTAAAATCACGAGAAAGCATGCAGATCTTTATTTCAGTGTTCCAACTGAGTCTTTAAAGCCACATCGCGTTCATGTCGCACATTTTTTAAAGCTTTAAACAGGATATTTACAAAACCTACGTGTGCAGACGTACTCCTACAGTATTAAAAAGGCATGCATGCAAAGAAACTTTGGTTTGTTAACGACACTACGACAGCTCCTCTTCCAGGCCTCATGTATGTACACGTGGTAGAACACTTTGGCACCGTGACACTGGGGGTGCTTTAACAGCGAATAGAACCGTGCGCGTGGTGTTTGCACCACCTACAGGGACCGTGTTCAATGTCCTGCAAAGGATAGAAATATATACTTTGCTTTATCTAGTCTCTGGTTTCCAAAATAAAAAACACATGAACTTTACAGTCTTTGAGATTGAACATCGAATCCTTACCGTCTAGTTACTGCAAGTACAAATATCATTTCATCACCATGACAGCTCCACCCGCTTTCACTAACCGTGTGGTCCGTCTACATGAGCTTGTCGTTATTTACTCAGTGTTTCTGATACACATTGGAGAACGCATCATATTTCATCAATATCATACAAAAGTGGGAAAATACAACTGTGAAGACATTTGATAAAAAAAAAAAAAAATACAAAAAAAAGAAAATGCCAGTGTCGATGGAAGGAGTGTTCACCACAGAACAAAACACCACAAAAAAAAAATAAAAATCAACCAAAAAGCAACAACAAAAAAAAAAAGTCGAATAAAATGAGCCGTGAGCCTCAAGCGCGAGCCTGGCTACGCCGCGTCCTTGGCGGCGGCGGCGGCGGCGGTGGCGGTCGGGATGCAGGACTTCCCGGCGCCGTGGGGCCGGTAGCTGGTGAAGCTGGGGGTGTGAATGGTGCGGATGCTCTTCCCACCGGCGCCCAGAGGGGGGGGCGACAGAGGGGAAGGGGAGGAGGAGGAGGAGGAGGAGGAGGAGGAGGAGGAGTGGGAGGAGGAGGAGGAGGAGGAGTGCGCTCGACCGTTTTGAGTCTGCGAGGAGAAGGAGAGAGGTTTACCTGAGTGCTGCGGAGGAGAGGGGAGTCTGAGCGAGCCGTTAGAGAGGGAGGGGATGTGGGAGGAGGCGGGGAGCGAGCTGGACCGGGGGGGGAGGAGGGAAGGGGAGGGGGAGGGCCTGCCGGCCGAGGAGGAGGAGGAGGGGGAGGAGGAAGGGTTAGCGGGGTTAGTAGCATCTGGAGCAGACTGGGAGCCGCCCTTAACGGCGCTAGGAGAGAAAGCAGGGATTTTAGAGCCGGGACCGGCAGGGGGCGGAGCTTTGTGATCGCCGCCCGCTCGCTTAGCGCTTCCGTTAGCCTGCAAACAGAGAGGCCACAACAGATACAGGCGATCAAACACACAGAACAACAGGTTGGAGAAGGCAGGACGAAGCTCAACTCTACCACTACAGACGCAGGAACAAAAATATCACTAGAGCCCCTACTGGACGGCAGAGGTATCGCATGGTCCCGGCGTTGGAAAGAACTCCAGGGAAAGCCTGATGTTTTGATACCGTCATGTAGTAAATAAATATGCGCTCTAACGTCATTTATGTAATGCCAGTAAATATCACAGCCCCAAAACCCGATTATTTAAAGACAGAAACGGAAAATCAGACTAAAACTCCACTCCGGGATTTTGAGTCAACCATCTGTTGTCCGAATCAGCATCAAACCAGAGGTCCAGCGGAGTGGAAGCAGCTGATCAGTGCACGGCTGGAGGGAAAACATGCAAACAGGACTTTTACTTTCTGTTAAAACGCAATCCGGAACGCCCCCAGTGGTGTTTGAGAGAATGACGCGAAGTGCCTGAAGAACATGGAAGCCCTGGAAGGTTTTGGGATCTTTCCCTGACACCTTGTACATGTTGCCAAATTTCACGTGACGCCTGGTGACATAAGACAAACACACCAGTGCATGCCTTGGAAAAACCTATCTACACAGTAAATCCACAAAAAGTTGTGTACCGTTTGACCGTAGAGTATTTAAGAACTACTGACCTAGAGCTGTGATACTGACACCGTCCAGAAGGGGCTTTCAGACAGAACCAACAGACACAAGATCCACTACAAAAACAGATTTGTTTTTTCACTATGTTACACAAAGTGAGGAACATTTCACTGAGAGACATGTTACCGACAACGAGAGAGAGAGAGAGCGCGAGAGAGAGAGAGGGCATCACAGTGTCTGTTAGAAGAGTTGCTAGGCATTGCCGAGAGGCTGTCAATGAACGCTGGGAGTGCTGGAGATGGACAGAGGTGTTGGAGGGGAATAGAGGTGTTGGAAATGGATAGTGGTGTTGGAGGTGAATAGAGGTGTTGGAGGTGGACAAGGTTGTTGGAGGTACATAGAGGTGTTGGAGGTGGATAGAGGTGTTGGGGGTGGGTAGAGGTGTTGGAAATGGATAATGGTGTTGGAGATGGATAGATGTGTTGGAAGTGGGTAGTGGTGTTGGAGGTGAATAGAGGTGTTGGAGGTGGACAGAGGTGTGGAGAGATTTTGGAGGTGGATAGAGGTGTTGGAGGTGGATAGAGGCATTGGGGGTGGATAGAGGTGTTGGGGGTGGGTAGAGGTGTTGGGGGTGGTTAGACGTGTTGGGGGTGGGTAGAGGTGTTGGGGGTGGATAGAGGTGTTGGGGATAACAGCGTGTGGGAGGGGTCAGTATCTGCTAACCCTGTAGGTTGGAGTCTGGTTAAAAGGTGGTGACTCAGCACAGGAAAGAGATCCAGGTGATGTTTTAGTAGCTGTGCAAAAAAGTTTGTATTTTAGGAGGAGAGGTGCATTGTGGGTAGGGGGAGCGTAGCCAATCAGGAGGTTAGTTTCAGATTTTAACATTGCCAAAAAAAAAAAAAAAAAAAAAAAAAAAGCATCCTGGAAGGTGCGACACTGTTTGAGAACTCAACTGTGATGGGAGGCGGAGCTGGGATGAGGAGGATGAGTCTCCGCCAGTTCTCCAGTTTTTTTTAAGTCTTTAGTCGCCAACACAGTGGAAGCCATGACAGTGTGGACATGCAGAAGCAGTGCGCGGTGTTATGGGATGTAACAGTCACGGGTCAAACATGCCGTCCAGTCCGAGACCCGAGAGAAACATGAAGTGATCCACGCCGCCATCTCAGACCCCTCGGCCTTTTGCTTTTGCTTAAATCGTTCTTCTAAAAACCTCACAACCTATATAGTTTTGCAGTTTCATTCCACGCTCTAGCTACAGCTGCTTCCTCTAATCCCTTTAAGGCTCTAGAATAAAACTACCTGTCGGAACTGCCTCTGAGTGTCCTGAAGTTTTTGCGGTTTTCCTGTTTTGTCGGCAGTACCCGGCGACTGCCTGGACTTCGCAGACAAGGGGACGGGCATCCGACTACCAGGGGAAACCACACTGGCGTTCTGCAAGAGGATCCAAACGAAAAACAAAACAAGAAATAAAGTAAAAGAAAGAAAAAAACAAAACAGCACATAGGAAGTGTGAAAATGTAAAGCAATCACAGATTAAAAACCCAGTTGATTCAACACTAAGAACACTGATCCAGTTAACACCAGTGGAAGCACATGCACCCCCTGAAAACCTTGACACCCAAAAATACATCAACAGTGCATGCAGCTGAGAACCAGACAGAGTACAAAGCGCCATCAACATACAGTGTCGTTGTTTGATAAGAGACTTTGCCACCTGCTGAAAACCCCCAGTTAGAGTTTGAGCAGTGATTTGAGTAGGGAAAAGGTGACAGGAAGAAGCCCAGGGAAATGCCACTCCACAATCATGTAAATCATGATTTTACAGTGGGAGAAAGCCAAAGGGGACATTCCTGACATTCCCAAGGCCCTACTGGTTGGATTAATGAATTTGTAATCTCAGCTGTTAGGGATTGAGTGAAGGTAGGTGGGAAGATTAAAAAAGGACCCAAAGCCTCCTGAAGCAACAAGAGCTAGAGAGAGACCTGTTGTACGCTGCTGGGAGCACTGGGGGCAGCGCTGGTGGTGGGAGAAGAAGGAACGACAACTGGGCGAGGGAGGAGCTGAGGTTTGGACTTCTTTCGCAGTGAGCTTTTACTGGGTAGAGGGATCTTGGGGCTGGAGCTTTTGGAGGAAGGGAGCGAAGCGGACCTTTTCAGCCCGCCGCCCTCCGAGCTCTGCTTCACCTCCATTTGAGGTTTATCCACCCCTCCTGGCTCTTCTGCAACGCAAGGGCCCATTTCGCTAATGGTGGTCTCCAGCTGCTTGATGGTCTTCTCCAGGCTGTCCAGAGTCTTGTAGGTGCTTTTCCGGATGTCGTCGGTCCTGTGCAGGGAGTCGGAGCCCAAAGCCCTGTGGCTGTCTTTGGCGCGCACAATCTCATATCTCTTGGCTTCTTTGTGCTGTCTGAGGGTACCATCTGATTCCTCCTCGTCTTCGTACACCACCACCTGCAGGGTCTTCTTGCCTGACTTAGTTCCTGTACGAAGGGCCTGGGTCAGCGCTGCAAGCTGCTTCTTAGGAAACCTGAACTTGAACTTCTTCTTAGCGTCCTGCTTGGTGTCTCCAGAGGACTCCAGGTTGAGTCCACCGTCCATCAGCTCAGAGATGGAAGATGTGGAGGACGAGGGGCTGCTCTGATCTGGGGTCCCTGAAGAGCTTTGGGCACCACACACCTTCTTGTGCTTGTCGTTCCCTTCTTCAGGGCCTCCAACCTTTACCTGAAGCCTTCCGCTCCTCTCCGTGTCCGACTCCTCGCTCTCCTCCTCAATACGCTCTTCCGCCAGCATCCTTTCCAACTCCTCTTCACACTCGAAGATGGTGGACAGCCGCTTGTAGGCTGAGCGGATGTCCATGGGCTCCTCAAAGATGATGATGACCGGCTTCTTGTTGAAGCCATTGTCCGGAGGCATTGAGGGATCCGAGCCAGATTGCTCTGCGTTGTTCCCCCGTTTTTTTGCCCCTCCTACAGTGACGGTCTGGACACTGCCCTTCTTGGCGTTGACCAGCTCCTGATACTCTCCACAGGACAGCGCCTGGACCTTGGTGTTGCTGATCATGAAGGCTATGTTGTCAGGGGGTGGCGGAGCCTCTTCTCCAGGGAGGTCGGGGCTGAGACCAGCTTCCTGATCATCCATCTCACACTTAACCCCGGGCAGTTCAGTGCCTTGGTCAGGAGCCTTCTCTGGGGGAGACACCGCAGGCTCCTTCGCAGTAACACTGATAGTTGAGGTGGCCACAGACTCAGCGATGATCCTCTTATGAGAAGAGTTGTGCTCCTGCAGCACTGAGGACTTTAATTTCTTTTCCTTGTTAATTTGGTTCAGGATAATATTCCCTTTCTCTACTTCTGTACTAGTCTTCAGGGAAACCGAGCGCTTCACCTGCTTCCTAGGCAGCTTGAAGCCATTCAGACCCACGGGTTTGGGCGATATGGGCGGAGGAGATATGGGTGGAGGTGATACAGGAGGAGACGACACAGGCCTTGACGGAGGCTGCTGGCTTGGGGAATTCTCATTAGCATTGACATTTGACACCTGTGTTGGGGGAAGTGTGGACTCCCTGCGGTCAGTGGATTCCTCCGTCCCCAATGAGGGTGGAAGCTCTTTGGAAATCTGTCCAGTCACATAGTAAATGACCTGCCAAGAAACCAGAGAAGCCATGTTTAGACACCCTGCAAGAACTACAAGCAGGTGATTATGGTTTATCATATTTATGTTGCTCATGGATGCAAACCTTTGTTTGAAAAATAGAACTACGCAAAGCAAGGTGCCGTTATTCGTAGAGCACATGTTACACACAAGGGCAATTCAAAGTGCTTTCATGAGAAATAACTTAAAGCCATTGAACAAAATCACACTTATGGAGCTTCCCCACCTGCATGGAACCAGCTCAACTCAACTCGGACTCGTCTCGCCTTTTTGGTTTTCCATTGGGCACCGGGATAGTACCTGGTACCCGGTACTTATTTTGGGACCGCCACAGTCGGGGTTCCAAGCGAGCTGAGGCGATACTAAAATGTCACGTGAAAACACTGCAGACCACGGGTTGGTCAGACACAGCGGTCACTGTGTCTGCGTCATCAACGCACAACAGGGGTCACTGGTTTTGTTTGGCGAAACGGCGACGAGCGAGGTCAGAGACATCGCTGAGCAGAGAGATCAGAGGGTTTTCTTTTTTTTCAGATACGCCAGTTACCGTCGTCGGGGTCAGACGCGGCGAAAAAGCAGAAAAAGCGGATCGGGGCGCACAACGAGAATCAGGAACGGCGTCCCGTCGATGGCCTCCCTCTTTCCTGTGTGTGTCGCGTTGAAGACGACGGCACAACTTTCATGCGGTGTCGCTATGACGACCAGATACATTGAGGGGCGTGCTGTCGGCAGTGGACAACCAAGTGCCCGGTGCCACCGTGAGCGGAGTTGAGTTCAGCCGGTTCCATTACGGTTTAGGGAATGAACCAAACAGTGGATCCTAGTGCGGTACGTACCCCAGGACTTTGTCGGACAGTTGTGTTTCCGTTTTCGTCCGTGTGCAGACCTTTTTCATCTTTGACCTTTGGAGGCTCAGAGCTCTGCTAGGACAGTGTGCGAGGGAACTGGTGCGTTAGCATGTCGGGGCTTCACACAAAGCATTGCATTAGCGTCTATGGCATTAACCCTTTGCCTCCCGATCACATTCTATAAACCGCTCAGATCGGCGGAGGTATCGTAGTGCAGAAGAGCAAAACTATTTGAGCCGAAATTCCTAGTTATTGCTGAGTTGAAAAGAGAAAACACTATATATATATATATATCTCTATAAACTTATTTATTTTGTTTTGAAACATAAAAAAAACCGAATGCCACGTTTATTATTGCAAAGTCACACGGGCGTATGGATCATATCAATGAAAACATTTCTCACTTAACCATGTAACGTTATGTCTATGATGCGTGAAGGAGAGCTGATATTTTCTAGAGTCAAGAGTCGATAACCGACAGCAGGCCTGGAAAACCATCAGCAGGATTTTATTCCAACCAAGTTAGATCAGCTGGAGCGATTTGGCTGGAATCCAATCTCTGGCTGCCCGCTGCGCAGACTATCTAAACCATAAATCGTACAGTTAATCTTAGAATTTGGTGAAGGTAAATAGGGGTAAAATTGAAAAAAAAAAAAGGCAGATTTAATTGTGCATGACGCAGAGAAAGATCATTTCTCAGAGAAGGTGAAGGTGAGGGGAGAAAGGCATGCAAAGGGTTCAGAGCGCCCCCTAGTGAACCAAGTCTGCAGAACCAGGCTGTCTTTGGAGAATGTTGAATTCTTAATTCTTACGGCTGATTTGGAAGGAAGGAAACTTGTCGGAAAGAAACACAGAAGACAGGTGTCATTTCCTGCGGAACACAGTATTAGGGAGTTTATTGATTGATTCAGATTTTAAAGAGGTAAAAACAAATCACGAAATCAGGAGCAGAAAAAAAAAAAAAAAAGTCATTTTCCCAGGAAGACCCGCGCGTCTTTCAGACTTAATCCCAGAACTCCACAGAGCGGAGGGTCGGGTGGAAAGGGGGGGAAAGAGGAGCAGGAGGAGCGTGGGGCCGACAGAGGTTTCTCTGGGAAGCAGGAGGGTTAGAGGACGGCCGTGGGCGTGTCAGGCGTTCGGCGGAGGCAGGCGGTTAAGACGGACAGCTAAATGGAGACGCATCTTTTACCTTTTTCTCTTTGGGGGGCAGTAAGGCCCCGGCTCTAAGCTCTCTGATCTGAGGCTCAACTCGGGCAGAAGGCTCTACCACATTTTTCCCCCCTACATCCATAACTGTGCACATCTGGAAAACCTGGAAAGGGGACGAGAGGTCAGGGGGACGGTAGGGCGGGGCCCGGACCTGGAGGAACTGATCACCTTGAAATTCACCAGCCGGGTAATGACCCGACCGACAGAACTCCGGGTCCTGAGGAGTGGAGCTGAGATCACATCACAACAATAAGCAGGATGACGTCCACACAGACAGGTCTGTCTCTCTGAAGGAGGATATTTAGAGATGACGACCGTCTGGATGAACATCATCCTGCTTATTACTCACTACTAACTGAATACAACAATACACTGAGGAGGGTTATAACTAGTATGACTAGTTTAATAACTAGTATGACTAGTTTTTTTCTTACATCATCACTGATCAGGCACTTTCATCCAAAGCGACCTCCTACAGTGGTGGACGCAGCACCAGCAGCCGTTCGGGGTGCAGCGTATTTAACCACCAGGGGGCGACACACTGGACGTTTCCCAATACTTTACCTTGCATCACACACACTCAGCTTGTTAGTGTGTGTGTGTGTGTGTGTGTGTGTGTGTGTGTGTGTGTGTGTGTGCGTGTCTGTGCGCGTGTTGCGTGTCTTACCTGCAGTTCTGCCACGATCTTATCCGCGTCCTCCTGCTCATCACTGATTGGCTGTGTGGTGGGAGGGGGCGGGGTCTGGGGAGCTGGGGGAGGAGCCTCCTCTTCTCCCTCCTGCAGTAAGAGACGTCAGAGTGAGAATACTGCTTATTGTTTTTACAGTTAATGCAGGAGCCTACGATGCACTCATGGTCCTTTCAATAACAAGATCAACTATCAAAAATATAATAAATATGAATAAAATAATATTCTCTAACTGTGATGTCACTAGCTCTGACTCAAGTCTGACAGTGATGTAAAGACAGACAGGTAGATATTGTTGGATTTAGTATAGCGCACAAAATTGTTGGGATCTGGAAAACCGATCCCTCCCAGGTTGGTTGATGTCGGGAGATTCTTCAATAAGATGGAGACGGATGCGATGCAGAATGGATCCTTTATTGGCTCAATGACAAAGACCAAGAGACGAGCCAAAAGCAAGAGCGCGCCAGAGAGTGTCAGAGAGAGAGGGAGAGAGCGAGATAGAGTGAGTGTCTGAGATGACAAAAGCTTCATCCCTCATATAGTCTCTCCTAAGCAAGTCGTCATAAAGGCTATATGGATGTGACATGTCACAAAGAGACATTTTCTATGTTGGGCACCATTTTAAGTAATACGCCCTGTCATTTCTATCAGGCACCATTTTGTGCGCTATACTACATCCAACAATATGTAGGCAGACGGATGGATGGACACATTCAGACAGACAGACGAGTAGATAGATGGATAGGCAGACAGACAGGTAGACAGAAAGTTAGATAGACAGACAGACGGATGGACACATTCAGACAGACAGATGGGTAGATAGACAGACAGACAGGTAGATGGATAGGCAGACAGACAGGTAGACAGAAAGTTCGATCGACAAACAGACAGACAGACAGACAGACAGACAGACAGACATGTAGATAGACAGACAGGTAAAGGGATAGGCAGACAGACAGGTAGATAGACAGACAGACCTGGCAGGACAGGGACTCCTTGCAGCTGGTGTAGACCACCTCTCCGGACCGGGTGGTGGTGAGACCGGAGCCGGAGCTGCTGTAGGTCTTCCTGGGGGGCGGGGGAGGGGGGGACTTGCAGGTCTTCTCGGGTGCCAGGGTGGAGGTCTTGCCAGGGGTCTTCTCAGCGGGGAACGGCTTGGACACAGGGCTCCTGGGGGACGGCGGCTTGGATGGTTTCTCAAACACCGGCTTGGGGGCCTTCACGGGTCCTGGTCTGGACTGCTTCTCTGCGCTCACCTCAAGGGGCGGAGCTTCCACTGTGCACAGTGGACAAACACCAGTCAGATATCAGAAATCAGATATTAGATATCAGAAATCAGAAATGAGATATCAGAAATCAGGTGCATGTGCAACGTTCTAGTGCAGGGTCGTGTTGGGCAGGATCTCGCAACCTGATTCCATTTGGATAAAAAGGCCACAATTCAATTCAATATGAGATACGATAATATGAATTTATATCCAGGGGGATTCAGGATATTGATCAATCATATCCTGATTATTGATTCAATTCAATATTGATGAGCGGGCTCCCGACGCGCTTCTATTTCTATGTTTTGCCATGTTACACGTGATCGACATTGTTTTTTTGCAAATTCAGCCTCTTGCACAAATGAAATATTTCAAATCATGCATGATGAAAATTTTAGCTTTGAACGGCTTCAGTGAATACAGTAAAAGTATATGATTTCTTTGCACCTGTTGGCGAGTCCCCGGGGCTGGGGGGCGGTGCTCGCTCCTCCCCCGCAGCAGGGGGCGGCGCTGGGCCGTCCTCCGTGTCCAGGCTGGGGATGCCCTTCATCATGTTGGCCTGCGCTTCCTGCAGCAGCTTCTCAAACTCCTTCCCATCGTAGTGACCAAGGTTCTGCCGCTTTTCCTCCCACTCCCTCTCTGCAGCCTGGAGGGTCGACAAGGAGGTCTGAGGGAAACCAGAACCAGCTCCGGATCATTGCGGAGGGTTGGGGCCCCGGGGAGGAAACGGGCCCTTCGGTCTGTCAGGGAAGGGGCCCCCGGGGGCCCCCCTAGCATTCGGAGAGCAGTCGCCTGCTTTGTTTGTCCATTACAGGCGTCTCTGTTTCGTGAGTTCTTGCTCAGTTCTTTTGAGGCTCAATTTCCTTGAGGGCCCCCGGGGGCCCGGCAGGCCTCCCCAACAACACTAAGTCTTATAGTGTATATAGTAAATAAAGTGTATATAGTGTATATACTGTATATAGATAGTGTATATAGTATATAAAGTATATATAGTGTATATAGTATATAAAGTGTATTGAACGAAGCAAAAAAGCACCGTGGGTAACGGGGACACTCTCAGCATCACTCTCTGAACCCCCACCCCCAACCTTGCCTCTGGGTTTGACCCTTCTCTTGGAAAACCCTGAATTTAGCTTCCTGCCTACATAGTTTTTTTTGTGCTATTTCACTATGATTACAATGTTTCTTTACCTCTATGGACTGTGCTCTGTTCTTGGTTCTGCTCTGGCTGCTCTGCAGCTCCTCGATCACCAGATCCTGGCGTACGATGCCGTTGCCGTTATTCAGCGAGTTGCTGCGAGTCGCTCTCTGCTGCTCCGCGGGGGCGGGCGGCTCCGCGCTCCCCCCTCTCGGGGGCCCGCCGGCCTGGTCGGGGCCGGCGGAGGGGGTCAGCGGGGGGCTGGGCCGGGTCGTCAGCGCCGCCGACTGCTGGGAAGGCTGAGTGACCACAGGCGAGCTGCGGACCTGGCGGACGACCAGCGGGGAGGGGGGCGTGGCCTCGGAACCGAGGCTCCACGGCTCCGGCTGGGAGGCGGCGGGTGGCGCCGCCGCTGGCGCGGGCGCGTCGGTGGCGGGTTCTGCCGGCGCCGCGACGTCACCCGAGGAGGCTTTTAACGACCCGCTGGCAGAGGACTCAGTCGCACATCTGTAGACAAGAAAGAAACGTGTTGTACAACCTGTGACCAGAACTGCACACACCAGAACCAGAACCAGAACCAGAACCTCTTTCAGGCTTCTGTAGTTTGATTTAAATTAAATGGAATCAAATGATCATTATTACAGGTTCTGTTACCTCCTCTGAGGTTCTGGTTGTTACCTCCTCTGAGGTTCTGGTTCCGTTAGATCCTCTGAGGTTCTGGTTCTGTTAGATCCTCTGCGGTTCTGGTTCTGTTACCTCCTCAGGCTGCTCAGAGCGTCCGTCAGGCTCTTCACCCTCTTCAACATGCAGTCCAGTTTGTGAGGCTCCTCCTTCAGGAACTTCACAGCTTCGACCTCCACCCGGAGCACCGCCCTCATCCTGGTCTGCAGGCCCGGGAACTCCCCTGCGCGCACACACACAAACGCACACACACACGCGCGCGCACACACACACACACACGTACACACACACACACATTAAGGTGGAGTGTGCTTTTAAAACTCCTTCTACACACACGCTGTCACAGTAAGCAACAAGCGGCCATGCCTCACCTTTGAGCCCGGCGAGGGACTCCCCCACCTTCCTCAGGGTGACGGCTCCCTCCTCCACCTCCCTGAGGGTCACCGCCCGCTGGGGGCCGTCCGAGTCGCTCCGCAGGGAGTCCACGTAGTGCTCCAGGTCCCTGCACAAACACACACACACACCGGGCAGCGGTCACTCATGAAAATTGACGCAGCACACACCCGCAACTTTTCCACCAATCACCTTAGAGCGGTCGTCGTGACGACGGCCTGCCTGGTCGTACAGAAGCGATTTTATTCGGCGCCGACCGTGTTGAACTCAAAGTTTGTTGTCATTTCTGGAACCAAAGCTCCGCTCGTTTGCGGTACGTGGTTCTCTAGGTTCGCAAAAATGATGAGCGCTAAAACGTTTCCAGCCGTCTCTGTGATTAAAGCCTGTTATGACAGGAAGTGATGACACATGGGCGCTGCTTCACGCGTTGCTGCTTGTCTCGGTCCTGCATTTTTTCTTTTTTTGCGGTGAAATTTGCAATTTGCAATTTGAAATTTGTAATTTGCAATTTCACTGCAAAAAAAATAAAAATAAAATCAAATTATGCAAATGCAATCGCAGGTTTGGAGAAAAACAGCTTCCCGCAGGACGTATGACGTGTGTTTGTGTTCTTCCTTTGAAGGGACCACCAGGGGGCAGCACAGACCCATCTGCACAATGGAGGAGTGAGAGGCAGGAAAAGTCACTTGAAGCTGTTGGTGAGGAACAACAAACTGTAAAAAACAAGAGTCAGACGTGGTCGCCATCAAACGCTCCGGGGGGTGAGCCCGGAACCTCCTCAGGGGGGAACGAGCCGCGTGGGCGACCCCCCGCGGTGTGCGGCGGCGGGTCATTTCATTTCATTTCAGACCTCATCAAACATCCCCGTTGAGAGACGCCGCAGACCGACTGTGATTTAAAGACGGCCCCACGCTCCGACCACGGGAGCGGCCGGGGATCTCCAGCCAGACGGCCGCGCGGCTGGAGATCTCCATCTCCTGCAGGGTGGATGTTCACCACGACCGGCGGAGCAGACGTCTGATCTGTAAGCACCCGCGTTCCCTGTCGGCAGGTCCGGGCAGGCGGACGAATCCGTCCGTAATGCCTGTCGGCTGGCTCCACTCGTCTGGCTGGGTCTGGATGAGCCTGCCGCAACCTGCGCTTCCGAGGGCCAACGGTCGGGGGGCCCCCTCTGCCCTGCGGCGCTGGGGGGGGCGTCGGCATCAGCACACTTTTGATCGTGCAAAATGCGTTCCCGGCGACGGCCGGTAGCCGGGGGTGAAATAAACAAAGAAACTAATTTGGATGATTTATCCTGGAGGTGTCTGTTTGAACGTTCAAATTGTTATTTACAACGGGGGGGACCACGGATGTTACGGTTGCCGGAGGGGAACGCCGGCACTAAAAGGTGAATGAAGTGGGAGTAAAACGACGTCGGCTGCCCGCAAACGCTCGCCTCACGCCGTCGCGGCTTTTTAACTTCCCAGAGGAGCGCCGCGTTCCTCCCGCGTCCACGTGTGTCTGACGCTCGCTCCGGCGTGCAGACACCGCCACGCAGGGGGTCTCCCTGAACCAGCTCCGCCACCGATTGGCGGCGTGGCAAATCACGTGCCCCTCTTTGTCAAAACACGGACTACGATCGACCCAGCCGGCGGGGACTCCTTCAAGCCCCCGGATCAGTGCGTGGTGTGCTGTCCTCACCCCAGCTGCACCAGCACCTTCTCCTCCAGGCCCAGGTACTTGCGGCGGTCCTCCTCCACCAGGACCCGCTGCCTCTGGCCCGGGTCCTCCAGGCGCCGGGCGGCCTCCGCCAGCTTGGCGCTGATCTCCTGCTCGGCGCGCTTCACCTGGACGCGCAGCGCCTCCTGGTTCTGGAGCTGCAGGAAAGGGATGTTGTTAACGCGCGGCCGTGCACCACCCGACGGGAGACCGACACCACCCCGGGTCGACGCCCTCCACTCACCTGCAGCTGCTTCATCTGCTGCAGCTGCAGCCGCAGGTCGCACACGTTCCTCCGGACCTGCAGCAGGTTGTTCTGCAGAGGGGCCGAGGAGCTCCTCTGGGCCTGAACGGAGCCGCTCTTCACGGACAGAACCGGAGAACCACCTGAGGCAGAACACCCAGAGGCGAACATTTAGAGGAACAAAAGCTGCTGCCACTGGAGGAATTAACAAAAACAAACAAAACTGGTTGGGTTGAGCTGACAAACAACCAATGATATGTGGCCATTTTCCACAGAATGTGGACATAGATAGAGAGCGAGAGAGAGAGAGAGGGGGGGGGGGGGGGAGAGATGGGGGGGGGGGGGGGGGTAGAGAGGGGACGGGGAGGGAGAGAGAGAGAAATAGAGGGGGATAGAGAGAGATAAAGACAGAGAGAGAGAGACAGACAGAGAGAGAGCGAGACAGACAGACAGACAGACAGAGGGAACAGCTTTAACTTTTAATCTCTTGTGTTGCTTACATAGGAACTGCACAGACCTGAAGTTCAGGTTCCAACATGAACCACTGGTTGCATATGGCTGTGATTTACCTGTGTGTTTGTGTTTGTGTGTGTGTGTGTGTGTGTGTGTGTGTGTGTGTGTGTGTGTGTGTGTGTGTGTGTGTGTGTGGGGGGGTGTGTGTGTGTGCGCGTGTGTGTGGTTTGCTCTGCTGCTTGGACATTTCTTCAGGCAGACCTCATCGTTCCCCTTGTTCAGTTCACACAGGCCTCTGAGGTCGGAACGTGTTTCTTCTTTTGATTTGCCGCTGAAAGTGCCGCTCAGATGACGCAGTCTAACCATTGTAACATGCCTCTGCAGTACAACCCTCTTGTTCCTGACGCTCTGACACGTCGTTCTGTGATCTTTAGAACGTCAACCTCCTCGTCATCTCACCCAAGTGTGTTTCTGAGCAAAATGGGAGGCGGAAAATAATGGACCCAGTTTCTGAATCTCCATCATCGTACATCCACAGCCTCATTTAAAGGTTTGTCCCCACTTCGGTTGCCGTGCTCCGAGCCCGTGTGTTTAATTCAATAAGTAAACGTCTGAAAATCAAATAAAAATAAATACTATAAATACCTCTACAATAATAACCCTATTAATGGATCTGTTTGGAGAAAAACGCGGAGCGGATTGCGCTCCGCAGCCGACCTTTACTTTTGGCAGGAGACACCAGCAGGACTCCTTTTAAAATTCTCACATTTCCATCGTCGACAGTTTCTCCGCGGGCGGTTGGTATTAATCCCTCTTCCTTTTAAAAGATTTGCACCGGTTGTTCCAGCGGCGCTTGTTATTCTCCAGCCGTGGGTGGAGTTACTCAGATGGGGGCGGTTCTAAATCTACTGCGGCACCAAGTGACGTAGGAAGTGAGTTTAAAATGTGAACGACGTGTTTCATAAAACAGACGGATCACAACAAAGTGACTGTGTTGTTTTATTCCACGGTGTGTGTGTTAGTAGAACCATCAGAGACCCACATGGACCTACACCCACATGGACCTACACCCACATGGTCCTTAACCCACATGGTCTAGTCTGCTCTTCAAACCAGATCCGGATAAAACCTGGACCCGGTTCCAGATCCACAGCTACTGACCTGCACTGCTGACGCTGTGGGCCGGAGACGCCGTCTTGGCCGCTTGGTCACTGAAGGAAAGAGACACATGAGTGGACGATTCTTCACCAAACCAACCACACGCTGACCAGGACACTTTTGGTGGTGGGGTTACAGGTTAGGGTTAGTAACCAAACACATTCACGGATGGGATTAAAGGGGTTAAATGGTGATAACAAGGTTAAAATGATGTTCTGGTTTCTAAGTGAAGCACTGGGTTGGAAAGGCTACGTTTCATTCCAGGCTCCACAGGAACGGAGAGTTCATGGAGAGTAAAACCTGATCAAGAAGCCATTTATCCAAAGCATCAACTCAACATCCACTGTCTCTGTCCACGCGACTTCCTCCACAGCTCAACCCTTCAACCTGGGTGTCTGATTGGTCGCGGGCTGGGTTGCCATGTTTCTCCTCCTCCTCCTCCTCCTCCTCCTCCTCCTCCTCCTCCTGTCTCCTGCTGCTTACCTGGGAGCCTCGCCGGTGCCACTAGAGTTTGGCCCCTTTAAAAGTGCATGCTGAACAAGGCCAGTCAAGCTGGCAATCTGTTGCTCCATTGCCTTCATTCGCTCTCTGCAGAAAACATCAGAAAATGGCGCTTTTAAAAAAAAACACTGGAGCTGGCGGGACACTGGCGGTCAGTGGAGCAAAGCAAATCTCGGCTGAAAGTAGCCCCCACCCCCCGCAGAAACGTACTCAAATGTTTTTTTTTTTACGATCGCCGGTGAAATTGGAAGGGCTTGGCGCTGGATTTATTAAGGAAGTTAAAACAAACCTGACGAGGCTGATATTTTATAGTCTGAACGCGACAAGTGGATGGGAGCGGGGGATGGCGCTGTGGCGACCGACAGTTAAATGGTACTTTCTGAGTTCCAACTTCATCTGACCTCATGACAGCCTGTCGTTAGGAGGCCCGGCGGCGGCTGCAGATGGGGGCTCACGCCAAGACAACTTGGCGACCGTGGAGAAGGCGGTCGTTTTAGTTTGACGTCACCTCGTCTCCCTCGTCTATTATTACAAGAGGAAGGATGCCGGAGAGGAACGGCTCCATCCTTCCTTGGACCGGGACCTCTTTGGACACAACAACGCAGGTTTTTCGAGTGACAACCCGGGTCCTGCTACGGCTGCAGAGTCCAGGCGTTAATAAGAGTTTCTGTCGGTTCAAGTGCACGACTTTCCCACCTAAATACGTTTGCGCTCGGTTCCCAGGACCCCAGGTGGTCCGTCCCTTCATCTGACCCGGTCAATATTTTTGTGGGCTTCCTGAGAACACAAACCGGCCCAAGAACCTCCGTCCTGGTGGAACCGCATGGGACCCTCTAACCGGTCGGGACGCTGTGTTTATGGACTTTGAGCCAGGGAGCAGCAAAGCTCACCTCGCCGCATGAATAACAGGACGAAACTCCTGGTTAATCTGATCTGCACCGAGCTCAGAAAGGTGCTTGTTGTTCTAGCAAAGAGCTTCATAAAGATATACGGTGGAGACCGTATGGGAGGTACGGCTACACTTCCCTAAACGACTGGAACAATCAACCTGTTTGGACAGATGTTTGGACAGAACAGAGTTAATCCGTTCAGATTCATGCAAATACAAGCAGTGCATCAGGGCCCGATTTTAATGCTTTCCTAGTTTATCCGTTTCTCTGCCCAGTTTTGGACCACTGTCAACAACATTGTGACGATGAAATATGGATTTTAATTCTACAGGATCATTATCACTAAATTATAAAATTGTTCAAATTTCGACCGCTGATACATGGTTGCTGACTTCTGGAAGATTGAGTCGGGCCCTGGTGCATGAACGTGCAAACATCCGTCCTAAAAACGCGACGACCTCGACAGTAGAGACAGACGCAGCAGTGCCCCCTCCGGGTGACGGTGTTAAAACGGTACGGTTAGGAAGATTCTGGGTGCAGTTAGTTCATGCTTCCATGCTTGACCCTCCCACAATCCCACCCCCGACCTCCCTTCAGCCCCCCAGGGAAGCTCACCGTGTCTGGGGGTCGCTTGGGACCACGCCGGGCCCCTGGACGTCTGAAGCCAAAGGGGACGGCACACTGCTCCGCAGCTTGCCCCCACCCACCTCCTCCTTCCGGAAGGACTGGCGGGCGGAGGAGCAGCGCTCCAGCGGCACACCATGGGGGGAGGCACCATGAACAGGGACGCCATGGGGCGGCGGGCAGTGTGGGGGACCGCCGTGGGGGAGCCCACCATGAGGGGGCCCGCCGTGAGGGGGCCCGCCGTGAGGAGGCCCGCCGTGAGGAGGCCCGCCGTGAGGGGGCCCGCCGTGAGGGGGCCCGAGGATGTCAATCATCCGCACCTCAGTCATCCTGTGGGGGGATTGCGGGGGTGTCTTGGAGCCCAGTGTGGGGAGCTGGCTGGTCCTGGACTTCTGTCGGTACAGGGATGGGTGCTCCAGGGTGTCGGTGGGGCTGGCCCCGCTGTATGAGCCGCTAGAGCGCATGGAGCCGCGGTGGTACCCCCCTCCCAGGTGGTCTGGCCCGTCTAGCCCGGCGGCGGGGTGCACCACGTGGGCCATCCTCCCGTCCTGGAGCAGGTAGGGGTCTGCGTACAGACCCTCGCCCCCCCGGCCCAGAGTGTGGCTCTTGCCCCCTAAGTTCTCGTCGGGCTTGACGTCCCGGCGCTCTAAGATGGCGCTGGGGCAGGGGGACACGGAGCGGCCGGGTGGGGTGGCATTGGACAGACGGTCTCTGGGCACGGCGGTGCCGGCCGGCCCGGGGGGCTGGCGGGCACCAAAGGGAATCCTGGAGGGGGAGGGGGGCATGGAGCCGGGCGTGGTGGGGGGCAGTGAGGCCTGCATGGGGTGGTGGGGGGGAGGACCCATGGGGGGTCCGCCCCTGATGGGGGGCTGGACCTCTCGGCTGGCGTAGACCATGTCCCTGTGCATCTGGAAGAGAAGCAAACACTCAGATTGGAGTCAGTAGATTGGATTAGACTACATACATATTATGTTATAAAGTATATATCATAGAATTTGTGACCCACACAGGTTTTAGGTACATTTGGTGCCGTTTGACTCTTTTTCTTTCCATGCCATTTGAAAGTGAAGAATCAGAGCTTCAAAACAAGGCATCACTTGTGCAAATCAAGCAAATATTTTTAAAGCTATGGTTTGTTAATGACGAGGGTGCAGCAAACTGTATTTCTGAGATAATCACCCTCAAAGTTTCCCCAACACTTGAACTCATTCAGCCAGCTCCCAGAATGCAAATAGTTTGGAGGACCAACAAGCCATGTGGCTACTTGCTACATGGCTACTTGACACCCTGCTGAATGGGGCAATCTCTGAATTGTTGTTGTGTTTTGAGGGAATGTTGAAAAGCGTCATCGACACACAAAATCTTTGTTTTTAAAAAAGCTTTTTTTAACAGTAAGAAGAAGAACAGAAGAAAGTGGGATTATTTAGGAGTTTAAAGTGCGGACAACACAACAAAATGTATAGTATGTCGATAATATTAGTCTTTGTATATCAACCTCTGTGTGTCATTAAATAATTTTAAATGACACACCGAGGTTGATATACAAAGACTTATATTATTACTATATATTGTTACTTTATATATTATCTATATTATTATATATACTATATATTATACTAATATATAGCCCTGTGCTTTAACCATCTGTTTACAGAAGTGACGACAACTTTTCTTCTTCGTTGGTATACGCTGCCTACACAATAATGTATCCAGGGGTGTGTAAAAGTAGTACGATTTAAAGTTTGAACTCTATCAAAATGGTTTCACATTGTGACTTCACATCACATGGAATACAGAGGAATGATCATCGAAACAAAAGGAAACGAAATTGACCAATCGGAGTTGGCGCTGTTCAGCTTCTTGGAGAGTGAACAGTGTTTCCTCATGTAATGTAACGGGAATATTTATCTCCAGGGTTTAACATTATCTACTATTCATAAATCAAACTCGGTTAAGAGATAAAGAAATCCCAAAAAGGAACACAAATCTGGAAAAATCTAATTTTCCTTCTAGAAAGGTTTTTTCAACTTACTTGGCGGCTGGTGGCGATTTTACAAATGCCCGACCAATCGGGTTTTGCTGCCGTGGATCACATTTGTGGATTCGATTAGATTATTGAAATTTAGATTTGAAATGGGACAAATACAGATTACAATAAGATCATAAAAAGGTGTATTCATTTACATAGTACAGTGTACACACATAGTCAGCCCTCATTCCAGGACTGTGACCTGATGGTTCTTAGGCTGAGGACACGTCTGTTCCTCTACTACAGTATTGCGGTGCTAATAAGGTTTCTGCGGCAAGGGGGCATGGCCTGTTTTTACCTTAAAACGAATGAAAACTTTTGGGCGAGATTTGAGTTCTATGAAATACTGAACTGAAGGCGTGGCTATCCGCTCGGTGGCCATCTTTGTTCTTTATCATGTCAAGTTCATTTGCAAGTGAAGTGCCAATCACAGAAAAAGGCCCCGCCTTCTGAAGGACACACTCCATATTTGGATTTCCGGCTTCCTGGAGACGTCTGAGGGTCCAAAAAGGAGCGAACAACACCTCACGTTGAAAAAGGAAACATTACAGGAAAAGTTTTATTTTTCCTTTGGGTTCGTGTCACAGCGTTCGGTTCCTTGAAGACGTCTTTCACTCAATGACTTTTGGTGAAGCCGCCACCCAACAGAGAGATAAGGAGTCGTGATTGTAGTAAATAAATCGTCTACATCTGTACTTCACATCTGCATCGTCCTTCTCCTTTGACACCAACTCTTTGAAATTTGAAACCTGAACTCAACCTGAAGTCTGAAGTTTTGGCAGAGCAGATGGAGGAGGTGGAGCTGCAGGTCTCCACCCTATCTGAGGAGGAGCCTCAGCACAAAACTGATAAGGATTTCACCACCACATCAGATCTGTCTCTCTCTCTCTCTCTCGCTCTCTCTCTTTCTTTCTTTCTGTCAAACAAACTATCAATTGTTCCTCTGAGCGGTGCTCAACCAGGAGTTCATCTGCATCGCAAGGTTACACATTGGAGATTTTAACTTTTAACATTTTGTGTTTCCATGATATTTATCTTGTATTTTTGATATTCTCTCCTGCAAATTGGGAACATTGTCGCATGTTGTCTAAAACATAACGGTGGAAAACTGGACAACGCAGGACGTTCCACGACCATAAAGTAGTCCACCTGAAGAAGTGAGTCTTTAGGACCCTGCAGACACACCGGTGCAGGAAGCATCAGGTACTGTGATATGAAGAGATGTAGAGCGAGGTGTCCACTGACTGGAGGGTTAGGGTTAACCCTCTGGGGCACATGTGTCAAACTCAAGGCCCGCGGGCCGAATCCGGCCCGCCGCGTCATTTTATGTGGCCGGCGAGAGCTTTGAAGGCATATGATTGTCTGAAAATAAATGTCTATGCTGCTTTACGGCGTACAGTGACCATAAACTACATCTCCCACAATGCATGTCGATTTTGTGAACCGCGAAATGCTGCCATCCTGCCGCTAGATTGCAGTGTTTCCATATCTGCGTTTAACTAAAGTGATGGAGTTGAAAAAGATCTACAAATAATCCCAAAATGTCCAACGAGAGAAAAATGTATGCAGAGGGAAGGCAATTTAATGAAAAATGGGAAAGCGAATACATGTTTGTGCTTCAAGGAGAAAAAACGGTATGTCTTCTGCATTACGAGGCAGTGTCAGTGAAGAAGGAACACAATTTACGTCCGCATTTTGACACCAAACACGGAGCCAAGTTTGCAAAATGTAGCCTCCAAGAAAAACATAAAATTGTCCAAGAAATAAAGGCAGACTGCAATTGCAGCAGCATATGTTTACAAAAGCTACAGCCAAAAATGATGCAGCAGTGAAAGCTAGTTTTATTGTGGCTGAGAAATCGCCCGAGCTTCCAAGTGTTTCTCAGAGGGTGCATTTTTGAAGCGGTGCGTCCTTAAAGGTATGTGAGCAGGTGTGCCCCAACCAGAAACAGACTTTTAAAAACGTCAGTTTGTCAAGAAACACCATCGCAGACCGAGTTAAGGAACGAGCAGGCAACTGGCGACACAGCTGGCCGAAGAGACACGCCAGTTACCTGTTACCAGTTACCAGTTACCTGTTACCAGTAACCAGTTACCTGTTACCAGTTACCAGTTAACTGTTACCAGTTTACTGTTACCTGTTACCAGTTACCAGTTAACTGTTACCAGTTTACTGTTACCAGTTACCTGTTACCAGTTTACTGTTACCAGTTAACTGTTACCAGTAACCAGTTACCTGTTACCAGTTATCTGGCTTTTTCATTAAGCTGTTAATGAAAGCACAGACAACACGGATAAAGCGCATCTGTCCATTTTTATAGGAGGCGTGAAGGCAGACTTCACTGTCAGTGAGGAGCTCTTGGACGTCGCTGCCGTGCATGGGACGACGACGGGGAGGGACATTTTTGAAGCGGTGGAGAGGTCGGTAAGTAAAACTAAATTACCCTGGGAAAAGTGGGTGGTGCTGACTAATGTTTACTGTCACTATCAAAACCATCTCTCATTAGTTGGATGTAAGCCCTCTGCAGGGCTCTCTGCAGACATTTGTTTTTGTAAAATGCCACATCTGTCACACATGTTCTTAGCAGCTGACAATTATTTGTTGTACCATAGTTTGACCCGTCTCAACTGTGACAAAAAGTTTTGAACAAAGTTGATGTAATAACTTGTGTTTGATGATATTTGTCTGTGTTGTTCACTTGAAAAGTTTGATCTTTGATTGGTGGGGTAATGTGGGTTTCCTGATAAAGGAAAGGGATTTATCTATGTTATAATAACACGGAGCAATGTGCTTACATATATTTTTACATTTATGTAAATGCATGTACAATATTTGTACACTTGAATAAATAATAATCAAATGCAGAGACATTTATTTTACAATATGTTAAGGAGTAGTTATATTTATACGGTCTTACAGTAACAACTGGCCCTTTGAGGGCAACCATCATGCTGATGTGTCCCGGGGTGAAAATGAGTTTGACACTCCTGTTCTAAGGGATCTATCTATCTATCTATCTATCCATCTATCTATCTATCTATCCATCCATCTATCTATCCATCTATCTATCTATCCATCTATCTATCTATCCATCTATCTATCCATCTATCCATCTATCTATCTATCTATCTATCTATCTATCTATCTATCTATCTATCTATCCATCCGTCTCTTAAACTAATAACCCACCTTCCGTCCCTCCTCCTCCTCCTCCTCTCCTGGTTAACCAGTGACAGAACAGTGTTTCTCCAGATGTAATAATTCAGTAGCAGTATAAAGTAGTAGTTGTAGTAGCATTAGTACAGTAGTAGTAGTACAGTAGTAGTAGTAGTAGTAGTAATGTGGTAGTAGTACAGTGGTAGTAATGTAGCAGTAGTACAGTAGCACAGTAGTAGTAGCTTAGTAATAGTAGTAGTAGTAATGTAGTAGTAGTACAGTAGAAGTTGTAGTAGTAGTACAGTAGTAGCAGTACAGTAGTAGTAGTAGTACAGTAGTAGTAGAAGTAGTACTACAGTAGTAGTACAGCAGTGTAGTAGTAGTACAGTAGTAGTAGTAGTAACAGTAGTACAGTAATAGTGTAGTCACAGTAATACAGTAGTACTGTAGTGTAGTAGTAGTAGTAGTAGTAGTATTAGTAGTAGTAGTAGTACAGTAGTAGTCGTACAGTATTAGAAGTACAGTAGGACAGTAGTCATAGCAGTGGTAGTAGAGTAGTGGTAGAAGTACAGTAGTATTAGTACAGTAGTACAGTAGTACAGTAGTAGTGTAGTAGTCATACAGTAGAACAGTAATAGTAACAGTGGTAGTACAGTAGTAGTGTAGTAGAAGTAGTGGAGTAGTAGTTTGTGACACATTTTGATTAATTTTCATACTCAATTCCATATAAATTAATAAAATAATCATCTGTGTCCAAGCTCGTCTAAATGAACTTGGATTAAAAAGCTGAAGTATATATATTAATATACATATGGAGAGTATAAAAGTACTAGTACAGAGTATAAAAGTACAAGCCATACACCCAAAATAGTTTTTGTTAATCACTGTTGTCCTCATGATTTATTTACAATGAACAATTTATTATCAGGGACTTTATTAAAATTGGGCGAGTTACGCCGCTCTGCACCTGCCGCCTCGTCAGGGCGTGGCCTCAGGTTCAGATCAGTTTTAAAGGAAGAGTTCCCTCCTCCTCCACCCTCCTTCCATCGTCTGGACATAAAGAAGGAGGGATGAGAGGGGCAGTGGTCAGCTGACCGGACCGGCCCCGGGGCCAAACACGCCTGGGGCCGCCCCTCCATTTCCAGCAGGTAACAGGAGAGAGAGAGGGAGAGGGAGAGAGAGAGAAAGGGAGGGAGGGAGGTGAGGGAGATTAGAGATGTGGGGGAGGGATGGAGGGGGAGGAGGGGGAGGAGGAGCAGAGGCCCCTGGAAGTGAGAGGAGGACAATGGAGGAACCACCCAGAGCAGATTAGAGAGGCAGGGGGGCATTCCTCTGCTCAGCCGAGCAACATCCCCAAGCTACAACCTTGTAGTGGTACCAGAATGAACAACTAGTACCAGAGCCTTCTACTGGTACCAGCATTATTAAATTATGATATTATTATTATATATTATTATATATAATTTTACCAATATAATATAATATTCACTTACTGAGACGCTGAACAGCGCTTAACAACGCAGATCGATCGTTTCCTTTAAAGCGAGCGTCCAGGTGAAGATCATTCCTCTATATTACATGTGATGTGAAGTCACAATGTGAAACCGTTTTGATAGAGTTCAACCTTTAAATATTACTACTTTTACACACACACAGAGCCATCGTTGTGGAGGGGGCGTGTACCAACGTGTATCATCGAGTAAGAATTGCTGATGTCACTGACGTCACTTCCTCAAAGAAGACGAGGATTCGGTTTCACTTGTCTGTGAAAACTTTAATTTCCCTCTGTTGTTATGGATGAGGAGAAGCGGGTGGAGGAAGATCTAAATCATATCGCGGACCTTACTCTGACCAGTGCGATAGATCCAAATCAGTGTAAGCAGCGCGTGCTGGACTTCATTTTCCATAATGATAGTCAGTTCTCCGACAGCGACGCTGAATCTGACATTACTCCGGACTTGGAGACCATCTCAAACAGCGGATTTCAACCCGAATGTGACGATGAATATTTTCAAGGACCATCGTAGGAGACCGACGATAAGCCCGTTGTTGTTACAATGGAAGAAGTTTATGACGTGATGAAGTCCGTTGAGGTTGGTGATGCAGATTATGAACAAGTACCAATGGACAAGATTCTCAAGTTGACCTGCAAATGCAGCCAGGGGCCAGAAGAAAATGAAAAGAGGCCCCAAACAGGCTCTCAGAGTGTAGCGGGGGTAGGGTTGGGGTTAGCCCACATAATAACTCCAACATCTTTGAAGATATTTGGCATACGCACATATATATATTAAATGACACACTGAGGCTGATATACAGAGAATCATATTATTGATAGACTCTACATTTTGTTGTCCTCCACTGGAGGAGACCGACGATACGCCCGTTTTTGTTACAACGGAAGATGTTGATGACATGATGAAGTCCGTTGAGGTTGGTGACAGATTTTCAGATTTCAGATTTTCCGAGACTCATAATATTGATAGACCCTACATTTTGTTGTGTTGTCTGTGCTTTTAAACTCCAACATAATTCCACTTTTATAAAACATGTATATTCTTACGGTTAAATAAAAGCTTTTTTAAAACCAGAAATAGTTTTGTGTTGTTGACGCTGTTCAACGCTGTTCGTGATTTGCCCATTCAGCATTATGTTAAGAAGCCACGAGGCTTTGTTTGTCTGGCAACCCCATCTGCATTCTGTGAGCTGAATGAAGCAAGTCTGGGTAAAACCTTGGAGGTGATTATATCAGAATCACAGTTTGCCACACCCTCGTCATTAACAAGTCATAGCTTTAAAAATATTTGCTTGATTTGCACAAGTGACACCTTGTTTGTAAACTCTGAGTCTCCACTTTCAAATGATGAGAAAAAAACCTTTGAAAGCCGCCAAATGACCCTAAAGTATGAGGTGGTTCACATATAATATAATAAAAGATATTATAATATAATATAATATAATACTGTATTGTATTATATCATGTAATATTATATTGTATTGTATTGTATTGTATTGTATTGTATGTACACATGTACAAAACATCTATGGTGAAAAAGAGAGAGCTAGTAGCTAGTAGCTACCCTAAAAGTCACACTTGTGATGGTAACCGACATGGGAGTTTTCCAAATTTGCCTTGAACGCACCACTTCCTGCTTGGAGCGCTGGAGAGCGAGTGCGCTCAGGGCGGGGCCATTGCCCCATGAAGCGATCTGTGATCTGCTACGCAGCAGCAGGAGATGTAGTAAATTAAATACATCTACAATAAAAACACTTTTTTTTGGGTAACTAATTATTTGTATTTGTATTTGCATTGCACGCTACAGCTCCCATCAGTTTTTCCCCAGGTTTGTATTTGAGGCAGGCTTTTATTTGTTTGTGTAGACAAAGTCTATTAGAGTCCAGGTTTTTATTTGAGATAATACGGTATTTTATATTATATTATATTATAATATAATAATATTAGATTAGATTAAATTCGATTTGATTTTTATCATATTATATTATATTATATTATATTATATTATATTGTTATATTATTATATTATTATATTTTGGACTTATATTTTGGACTTTGGTCCACAACTTAATGTATTTCACAGTAGCTGCAGCAGACGAACTCACTGTGTCTGTATTTTAGCACTTCATAGATAATAGGTAGTTCAGTGGTGTGCTGTGTTGATGTGTTTATTTAGTGTTATTCCAGAACTAAAATTAGTTAAAAGTTTTTATTTGAGGTTCTGCTCACCCTGCCATCCCCGTTGGGTCTGGGTCCGTGGCTGAAGGCCTGGACCGGGTCCTTGTGGTAAACCTTCAGGCAGGAGTGGTCTGTGATGTTCCTGCGGGGGGAAGAGTAATCCACCGGTAAGAATCTGGACCAGGAGAGTCCGTCAGACAGTGGGCGGCCTGGTCTGGACAGCAAGCGGCCCGGTATTGTGAGCGAAAGGTCCGGTCCGGACAGCGGGCGGCCCAGTCTGGGCAGTGGACGGTCCGGTCTGTACAGCCGGCGGCCCGGTCCGGACAGTGGGCAGTCCAGTCCAGACAGCGGGCGGTCCAGTCCCGACAGTGGGCGGTCCAGTTCGGGCAGCAGACGGTCCGGTCCGGACAGTAAGCAGTCCAGTCTAGACAGTGGACGGTCCAGTCCGGGCAGCAGACGGTCCGGTCCGGACAGCGTACGGTCTGGTCCGGACAGCAGGTGGTCTGATCTGGGCAGCGGGCGGTTCGATCCAGACAGTGTATGGTCCGGTCCGGACAGCGGGTGGTGTGATCTGGGCAGCGGGCGGTCCAGTCCAGGCAGCAGATGGTCCGGTCCGGACAGCGTACGGTCTGGTCCGGACAGCAGGTGGTCTGATCTGGGCAGCGGGCGGTTCGATCCAGACAGTGTATGGTCCGGTCCGGACAGCGGGTGGTCTGATCTGGGCAGCGGGCGGTCCAGTCCGGGCAGCAGATGGTCCGGTCCGGACAGTGGAAGGCCCAGTCCAGACGGCGGGTGGTCCGGTCCGGACCCCGCCCTCCTCCACAGAACCGACAGAGAGTCCGGGTCCAGCAGCATTCTGAGGGACATGGCTCAAAACTACTTGAAACCACTTTGTTTTCCGTCTGAACCGAGCGCTGCTGCACCGTGACTACGATAGGGTTTATGTGTTAGTCACCCAGTGCACAACATTCACAAGGTGCACAAGGTACACAAGGCACACACCCTCCGGCCAGCGGGGCGTGGCCACTGCAGACAGAGACACTGCCGCAGTCTGAACTTTGATCTTTAGAATAATAGTTTTATTATTCTCCACACAACAATGCGTCAGAGGTTTTATTGATGGTGGAGAACGATAAACGATATCTACTGCTGTGAATATAAAAACCAGGTGGAAAAGAAAGATCAATACAATATGGATTCTGGTGTGATGAGACTGCATCTGGATCTGGGATGGTGGTTCTGGAGACATGGTGGTGTAGTCTTTAAGGAGCGTTGCAGTAATCTATTACAGCGAAGTAATCCAACATCAACTCCACAGACTGTTCTCCTCCACCTTCATAACGTCCAACTTACTCAGGACCAGTACTAAAATCAGAACCGGTCCTAAACCCGGTGGAAACACTGTTCACATCCCACAGGAAACACCTGCTCCTCCCGCCCTCCACCGGGCCACGCCCTCACCTGACGTCGCTGAGCTCGTAGTACACGTTCCTCATGTCGTCCTTGACGTAGACGGCCACAGCGGGCGACTCCAGCATCTTCATGCTGAGCTGCTGCGGGAAGGCGCTGACGAACAGCGCCCGCACCGTGTCGGCGCTGGTGATCTCGTTGGGCATTCGGATCTGCTTGGTGTCGTCCAGGTACTGCAGGTACAGCACGCCTGCAACCAGACGGCACAGTCCAACACACAGTCACACTCAGTGCAGTCGTTCAAAACAGGCTCACTTCCGTTTTTCTAGTGCAGGACCCTCCGTTCGGTCCAATCGCAGCAGCTTGTGCGAGGGGGGCGGAGTCACTTGTTATTCTAGTTGTCTTCTGAAATAAATGATCAGCACGATCAATCATAAAATATTCATTAAATATATTTATATTTATAATATTGATACTGCAAAATCATCATCACATGAAATCTCGTCCCATAACCATATCTTATTGTAATGACAGTGACAGGGAATAGTCATGATCGTGTCTTGTAGGTAATATTTATTAATGTACTAATCTCCGCTGCATGTCCCCCTGCATTGCCACCAGGGCCCACCGGGATTTCCTCCCCAGGTCCCGATAAGGCGTCGGGACGGCTCGTCGAGCTCGCTATAAACACTTTCTCCTCCGTACTGCGCGGGTACTTCCTGTTGGCTTCACCCGGTGTTTCTATTGGCCGAGCCTGGATAATGTGATTTGGGGCGTGGTGCGGAGGACGACCTTCAGTCCCTGGATACGATCCCTTCACGTTTCTATTGATTATTATTATTTCTATTTCTAATCCTTTCTATTGATTATTATTATTTCTATTTCTTATCATTTCTATTGATTAGATGTAATTCGGTGTCTCTGCTCCAGTTGTGCAGATAACAGTGAAACTTGGATCCAAACGGTCCTCATTGGTGACGTTTTACCCGCGTCGCTCGCGTCTCCTTGGAAGCATTAGGAGAAAACCTCCATCCGAGTTTGGTTTTGGGTGGAGCAGAATGTGCAGCAGAGGCATCAAAGTGGCGACGCAGATGTTTCCCGCACCAAAATAAACAGACACGCCTCCGCCGCAGCGCGACGAGGGGGGGAGGAGGCACGGGAGCAGGTCCACGGCTCCGGGGGAGGGGGCCGGCCTCCGGGGAGGTTTTCAGGTAAAACCTCGGGGCCCCAGAGCCCAAAGCGTCTTTAAAAGGACCTGCTCCTTCTCTGGGAGCCATTCCTTAAACACTCGACACGCCGAAATGGAAATATAAAAAATAACACAACACTATTTAATTTTCCTCTCCGGAGTCACATTTTAAAGGTTCCCTCTGAAGTGCTTTGTTGACGTCATCAAGTGTTTTCTTATGACATCATCACGTCCGCGCATCAGCGGCATCGCACTCGGCAGTAAAACCAGAGCTCCGGAAAGCTCCGCATCCACGGGACCAGCGGTGGAAAGGCTTCCAGATGTAGGGGAAGGCTTCAGCGAGTTCCTCCACCCTCCGCCCGGCGGAGAAACGCAGGAGAGTGCCCACGGGCGCCGGGGCTCCTCCGTCCCGTCGGAACGGCTCCAGAGACCTCCAGATGTTTGGTTCCTCGCGGCCGTGGAAACTGGAGCGGCTCCTCTCGGGGTTTTTTTTGGGGTTTTTTTTTACGGACGTTTTAGGGTTTTAGGTGGAATAAAGTCACATTCCTGCACGTGTGCGTCCCCCCCCCCCCCAGACAAAATCCCAAACAAGCTCAGAATGTTCCACAGCTCAACAGTCGGCTTGTTTTCAGGAGTGTGTTTGCGGTTGCACGTGTGGAATTAAAGCACGGAACCAATCAGGGGCTCTTCTCACCCATCACCTACGTTCTTAAAACAGCGCAGGAATAAAGAAATCAGCAAAAGAAAACAATCCTCCTCAAATGGTCTCATTCCGCACAGAGCCAAAAGTTTGAGTCAAAGAATGTGCATCAGAGATGAAAGAACAACAACACGGTTCAGGAGGGTTTTGCTTTCAGACCAAATCAAAAAAATAATACTCACACCAGGAGAGGGGACTGATTCCTGCTTTTTCTGGATTATTTTTCCTGTTTTCAGACCAAACAACACGCGACTGGAGACTCCGAGACTCTGGAAACACCAAATGTCCTCTGGGAGAGTGTGTGTGTGTGTGTGTGTGTGTGTGTGTGTGTGTGTGTGTGTGTGTGTGTGTGTGTGGGAGGGACGTGGAGTGGAACCCCTTTCTTCCTCCTCCCTCTCATCACACCATACGGCACTAAGGCTTTCTCCAGACCTCAGAGTGTGTGTGTGTGTGTGTGTGTGTGTGTGTGTGTGTACGTGTGTGTGTGTGTGTGTGTGTGTGCATGTGCGTGTGTGTGTGTACGTGTGTGTGTGTGTGTGTGTGTGTGTGATCCTTTTGGTCAGAGCAGAACGTGAGGAGCTTCACAGTTTGGTCGTCTAGAGCTTTTATAACAGCGAGTTCTACCAAAACGGTAAATTCAGAATTTATTTCCAAGGTTTAGAAACAAAACAAACAAACAAACAAAAATTTGCACAACCACCAGAATGTGAATTTGTTAAGTCTATGTTCATGTTTACTGTGAAATTTGGGGTTTACATGCTGTTTATTTCATCAGTTCCATCAGAGTGTTTTTCCAGAAGCCGTGCTGACTCCCGCTGCAGCTCTGGCTCCAAGCACGCCAACCGGGCCGAGTGGGCGGAGCTAACCGATGCCGCAGGCCACTGATTGGCCGCTTCTAAAATAACTCATCCCCGACTCCTCCCGCCTTCAGATAACTTCTCTCAGACAGACAGACAGACATACAGACAGACAGGCGGCCCTACCCAGGGAGCGGTCCTTGGTCTGGTTGGTGGACCGGACCACGGGGAGGCTGGCCCGGACCCTGCTCCCCCGGGTGAAGGCGGTGGGCGCGTCCACCTCCGACATGGAGTCCAGAGAGTCCAGCGAGGCCAGAGAGAGGTGGTCCAGCTGGTCCCCCACGCCGGGCTGCGAGCCGGGCTTCGGACTCCTGCTCTGGAACACAGGAGGGCGGAGGGGCGTATGAGTATTTCACATCAGCTAGGCTAGTTGCTTCCACCTGCAGCCATGCATTGCGCTAACACAGTGAGCATGCAGCCCGTCATTTTCTCTGTTCGAGACAAACAGCGATGGAACTGCATATATCTCTATACATCATGTATAATAATATCTGCTAAATATATAAACAATATTTTTTATGAGATTGACAATATTTTGTAAATTATTTATAATGATAAATATACAATATAAAAATATATTTAAATAATATAATGTAAATCCTGTGGTGTAGTTCAAACAGAAGGTGGACGGTAAGAGGAGGTCAGCCATGTTGAACCTTTAACCAGACCTGTAGTTTGAAACCCGGTGTGCGGGTCCAGAGGACCAGAGGAGGAGTGTCTCCACCCGTGATCCTCGAGGATGACATCACACAGAGCTGGGCCAGACGCGCTCAATACATCATTCATTTCATTCTATGGAACAACATGCACCGCACGATGAACTGAATCAAAGCAACAGGTTTTTATCAACTACCTCTACCACTACTTAACCACTTTTGTCAGATGGTTTATTGTTATTTTCTTAGGTTTATTGTATATTGTATATTATTAAATTGTATATTGTATTTATTGTTTTTATTCCCTGTGGGAATGAATGAAAAATCCATTTATACCAAACATTCTGAAGTGGAGATGTGCAGAACGAACGGCATCTATGAACTTTCCTTCACACGGGAGCAGATCTCACTCTATTCTCATTCATCTGGTTCGTCAGCCTGCGTTGATTTAGCTCAGCCACAAAGTGCACGTGTCAGCGCTGACAGACAGGGGGCGCTCGGGCAAAGAAACACACTAATACTGTACGTGCACAAACACATGTACGGGTGCACGCACGCACACACACACACACACACGGTGCAGATGAAACAGTGACTGACTCTGTGCGGCGACTGGATTTTCATCAAGTAGCTTTGAATGTCAAGTTCTGAACGAAGAGAGGAGAGCATGGCCTGGAGAGACTGCGGGAGGGAGGGAGGCGGCAAGGAGGGAGGGAGGCAGGGAGGGAGGTAGGAGGGAGGGAGGGAGGAAAAAAGCACTTGATCTAAAAGTTCAGGGAGATGGAGAACAGTGACCAAAACAAAACACAGTAACCATGGAAACAGAAGAAGCTTCACACTGAGAGACGACCACAGATATTTCCCATGATCCCGCGGGGCTTGACGGTGTGAGGGTGAGAGGTTGAGCTGACAGTTCATTGAACTAAACACCTAAAGTAACAATTATCAATCTATCCATCCACCCATCTATCAATCTATCAATCTATCTGTCCGTCTATCTATCTATCTATCTATCTATCTATCTATCTATCTATCTATCTATCTATCTATCTATCTATCTATCTATCTATCTATCTATCTATCTATCTATCTATCTATCTGTCTGTCTGTCTGTCTGTCTGTCTGTCTGTCTGTCTGTCTGTCTGTCTGTCTGTCCGTCCATCTATCTATCTATCTATCTGTCCGTCCATCCATCTATCTATCAACAGCACAGACTACAAGCCAGTAGGATCAGGGTTCTGCAGGTAGACTAAAAGCGTAACATTCTTTTTAAATATTAACATAATAAACATAATAAAATATTTCCTAACCGTCCTGATGAGTCTGCGCAGCGTTGCGACGACTCAGCGTTTGACCCGTTTTCACCTTCACAGCGACCTGACGCAGCGCTCAATAACACCGACTCATCACTCAGCCGCTCCAATTACAGTGGGAGGCGCTCGCCACGAAGCATCATGGGAGAGAAGCCGCGCGGACACTCACTCGCGCCGCTGGGCCGCCGCCGCGCAACGTGACGCCTGATTGGTGCATGGAAATGTGGAGTTGAGCCGCAGGTCACCTGAAACCCGGGGAGGATCAGGGAACATGAGCTCCATTTTGAATGATTCATATGTTTATCCAGGTGTGGTGAGGGGGAGAGGGGTGTGGTGCTGCCAGAAAGGTTAGGGTTACATTTTTAAATGTTAAACCTTATCACAGTTACAGTTTTTGATACAGACTTTCATGCTCGCACTGGATCTGGACCCGGTTTTCAAGGCGTGTGCGTACAATGTGGTCATTCACCCCAGGGCCCGTACCAGGGACAGAAAAGGGCTTCTCTGGCACCGCCATGTTGGCAGGAAGTGTCATGGCCGTGCGGAAACGGAGCCGGAACCAAAGAGCTTCAGAGACCTTCCCGTCCGGACGTTGGCTTGAAAACCTCCCGGGCTGGAGGTTGAAACGCAGCTCAGCTCCTCTCTCACGCCCACGTGTGCGACACAGCAGCTGATCCCGCTTCCTGCACCGCGCTCACCACTTCCTGATTTTCGGCTCTGGATGTGAAAAATCACAGATATGCCGCTGATAAGCGCCGCGGAGCCGCATATGTATGTGACAACTAATCTCCTGAACTTGAACTTAAACTTAGTGACCGCGCTCCCGCTCCCGCTCCGCAACGCACCCACATGAACTGTGGAGGGAAGAGGATGACGGGGAACCAGGAGGCCCCTGCCAGGCAAACGGACAAAATATGACGCTCCCGATGAAGGTGGTGGAACACGGTGGTGGAAAGAGGGACGACGGGAAAGGACGCGTACTGATCGGCAGGGTCCAAGGTGTCGTTTAGAGGGATCAGAGGGGGCTTTAAGTCGCGTCTTCCAAGGTTTAATACAGTTGCTTTAGTTTCCCGCGATTAAACATTCCCACGAGGAGCGCCCGACGCCGGCTCTAATTAGCTCCAGTTTCACGCTCTAAAGCTGCACAAGTGTTTGTACATGTTGCACCGCATACAAATGTGCGGCTCATTAGAGGCGTCCGCCGATCGGAATGCTGATGCGGGTCCTGGAGGCCGCAGCTTCCTGGACACGGGACAAAGGAAGGTCCTGGTCACTTCTTATTCTGTGGAGCTTTGAAACCCACTTCTGCAGTTGAAAACGTCACCACGGCCGGATGAGGACTGTCACTGGTGACAGTTTGGCAAGAGACTAATGAGGAGAAAATTATCCACATGGTCAAAAGACGTGTGTACAGTATGTATGTTTCTCCACACTTGCTTCCGCTCTGGGTGTGTCAGTGAAGCTCATGTACATGCATGCTCTTAGCTCTTAACCCAGAACCCAGAACCCATAGCCCTTAGCCCATAGCCCTTAGACCATAGCCCATAGCCCCTAAGCCCCTTGCCCTTTGCCCTTAGCCCTTAGCCCTTTGCCTTTTGCCCTTTGCCCTTTGCCTATAGCCCTTAGCCCTTAGCCCTTAGCCCTTAGCCCTTTGCCCTTTGCTCTTTGCTCTTTCGTTGCTCTTTGCTCTTTCATTGCTCTTTGCTCCTTCATTGCTCTTTGCTCTTAGTTCTTTCATTGCTCTTTGCTCTTCAGTCTTGGTGCTTTGACGGTGGCATTTCAAAACCAAGAGCAAAACTCAGTATGATTTCTGTTCCCAGGACAAAGTGCCTCCCTCCTGCAGCCGGCATTATGACGGGCAGACAGCTGAGATGTGACCATTAGACTGAAGGACGACGTTCTAATAATTGCTGCTTCCACCAAAACCTTTTGTTTCAGCCGGGCTCTAAGTATAGAAGCAGCTTAATGTACCAGACCCAGCGCCAGCCCACACTCAGATAAGTGACAATTTTCTTCCGTCATCACCAAGGTTACGGCTCTAATCGCTACCGTGTTAACATCAGGCCACTCTCAACCTGGAAAAGGAGTTTTTCTGCAGAGCTTCAGGGCGGCAAAGCGTCACTGCAACTTACTTTTCCTGAAGCGTCTCCTGCTGTAACAAGTCTGATTCCACTTTCAGTGCATTCATGGGCTTAAAAAACACGCCAGAGGGTTCAACCACAGCCCTTCCTGAGTCATCAATCCCTCTGCTGGACACAAGCAGAGGCTTTGAGAAACTAAGAGACAACAAGAGACTAAGAGACTACGAAAGACTATAAGAGAATATAAGAGATCAAAAGAGTCCAAGATACTACAGGAGACCAAGATACTACAAGAGACCAAGATACTACAAGAGACTAAGAGACTACAAGAGACTGTAAGAGACTACAAGAGACTATAAGACACTAAAAGAGACTAAGATACGATAAGAGACTAAGATACGACAAGAGACCAAGATACTACAAGAGACCAAGATACTAAAAGAGACTAAGAGACTACAAGAGACTATGAGAGATGATAAGATACTACAAGAGGCCAATAAACTACAAGAGACTAAGAGACTATAAGAGACTACAAGAGACAAAAAGAGACTATAATAGACTACAAGAGACTATAAGACACTAAAAGAGACTATAAGACACTAAAAGAGACTATAAGACACTAAAAGAGACTAAGATACAACAAGAGACCAAGATACTACAAGAGACTAAAATACTACAAGAGACTAAGAGAGTATAATAGACTACAAGAGACAAAAGGAGACTATAATAGACTACAAGAGACTATAAGACACGACGAGACACTAAAAGAGACTACAAGCTTTGGTAGACTCTAAAAAGACTCTGAAAAGACTGTGAAACCCTGAAAGACAGAGACTCAGAGACTCTGAGAGACAGTGGGTAACTTTGAAAGAGACTTTCTCCAAACTCCAGCATGTTAACTTTCAGATGTGCGTCAGCTCAGTGCCCTCGTGGCTACGTGCAGCGTTAGCGTTGTGAACGCTAAAGATGCGAATGAGCTCGTTCTCCCGGGACGGGAACAAGGCGGCGCTAATTACCTGAACTGATCTGGATCCGTCGCTCAGAGGATTCTGTCCCAGTGGCTTCAAACCAGGCACCAGACAAACAGTCAGAAAACAGTGTTAGAAAAAGTGCCGACGGTCTTTGAATCAATACTTAAAACATGAGGAACAGGGTTTACACTACGATGCATCAAACTACACCTACAGCTCCACAAAACACTGTCTCTTTGAGAGAACTACGACTGTTCTCCGAAAACAACAAATGAGAACAAACTGCTTCACACAGTTCAAACGAGGAAAAAACAGACGTTTCAGCTGGGATGGGAACGATGGGAATGGAGGTGACGATGGTCTTATTATAACTGTATTATAACTATATTATACTATGATATCTTACTCTCATTGGTGTTCTTATAACTTGTAGGTCGGGGTCCGTGCACATCGGGAAGGACCCTCGCTGAGTCCGGCTTCTCTACACGTGGTGCAGAAGGTCTGCGGTTCCTCTCTTAATGACCTTACACAAAAATCTCTCCGTCATCGATTCCCATTCAGTACGACCTGATCCCCCATCGCCCCCCGGCCTCCCACATTCCTCTACTGATCCCTCCATCCAGGCCCTCAGATGACCTCAGAGCGGCTCGTCTGATCCGGTTAACCGCTCCATTCTCACTGGCCGACCTCGTGGAGTCAAAGTCCATCCGGTCGCCAACACCGTTGGGGACCGTCCGGGTCTTTTCTAAACCGATAAATCCTTGCGAAAAGTTCTAAACAGTGGAGGGATGTGCAGCCCGGAGTAGAGTTCACATCCGGGACGTCTGCGAGGTGCGGAGACGGTTTTCAGCCATTTAAGAGCTTCTACTGGAAAGACGCTGGAGAAGCGACTGCATCCGTGCAGTGTTTCCCTCCAGGGCTCCAGCGAGGAGTCCCGAGCGACCAAACCGTGGATGGAGGAACGCCAACGACCCCACTGAGGCCGAACCGTGAGAACCTCCCTGCCCTCATCCACCCCCAGCCCCACCCGACACTCTATGTATAGTATATACAGTATGCAGTGTAATGTACAATACATAGTATATAAGGGGGCAGTAGTTCAGGAGGTAGAGCGTGTTGTCTAGTAATCTGAAGGTTGCTGGTTCAATCGCAGGCTCCTCCT
>NC_137206.1:4424688-4434688 GCF_960531495.2 Zeus faber | reverse complement strand
GGAAGGTGCAAACATGTCGACGTGAGACTGACGCCGTACTTGTGTAGCGACGCGGTGGTTCATGTTTCATTTTTTTACTCAGTGACCCACTGTCTCCAAAACGAGGGACCTCACTGTTACTGTTAGTCAGTTATTATTCATACTGGTATTCGGTATCACTAGCGACCCATGGGTGAGTACTCAGTACTCGGTACTCGTACTGTGAAACAAACAGGTTGGGTGTTTCTCTCGCGAGCTCGCCGCCGCCTTCAATATCTCCACTACGCTCGTGAAACGCTGCCAGAGTGCAACACAATTACTTCACCGTCGCGACAAAACCTCTCCACCCGGAGGGCGAAGGAAGCGGCTCGGGCGGAGGGCACCGACGGAGCTCCCCTGGAGGGACTCCTCCAGCCGCAAGGAAGCTGTGTGGACGCCCTGGAATGTCGGCGCTCAAGGTGGAGGACTCGGCTTCACCTTCCAGCCGCGTCACGTGACTGAGCGTCTCCAATAACGAGGGTCCTCTGAACACCCCACAAGCTGAAGCTGCAATCCGACGGAGGAAGGGGCAGATATGACGGAGGAAGCAGCAGATCTGATGGAGGAAGCAGCAGAGCTGACGGAGGAAGCAGCCGATCTGACGGAGGAAACAGCAGATCTGACGGAGGAAGCAGCCGATCTGACAGGTAAAGCAGCCGATCTGACGGAGGAGGAAGAAGATCTGACAGAGGAAGCAGCAGACCTGACGGAGGAAGCAGCAGACCTGACGGAGGAAGCAGCAGATCTGACGGAGGAAGCAGCAGCTCTGACGGAGGAAGCAGCCGATCTGACGGAGGAAGCAACAGATCTGACGGAGAAAGCAGCAGATCTGACAGAGGAAGCAGCAGATCTGGCGGAGGAGGAAGAAGATCTGACAGAGGAGGAAGAAGATCTGACGGAGGAAGCAGCAGACCCGAGGGAGGAAGCAGCAGATTCTGACACAGGAAGCAGCAGATCTGACGGAGGAAGCAGCAGATCTACGACATGATGGTGTTGTTGCTCTAAGCTGCCCTAATGCCGCTTTGTCACGCTGAAGAACAGAAAGCAGCTCAGACCTGATTAGCTGCTCCGCTTTGTGTGCGAGACAGTGTGTGGAGTTCTGTCTGTCTGGCTGGTTATCAGCCTGATCAGGGGCTTAACCCCCCGGACGCCCCCAGCCAGCCTGAGGATTACACCCAGCCACGGCACCACTCCCAGGGGTGCTTGTTCCCCCGGTTGGTGTGCTGCATCCCTACATCCCAAACCTACAACCAACCCCCTCAAACACACAGCCCGGCCCACCAGACCCCCAAACCAACCCCTCCAAACCTACAACTTAAACATCCAACCACACCACCCGAAACCAACCTAACCCCCAAACCCATACCCGACACCTCCAATCCGAAAGATAATCCGTACCTAGAACTAATCCCCAAAACCCCTAACCAGCCCCCACACTAAAACCAATCCAGCCCCTCAAAACCACAACCCAACCTCACAGACAAAAGCCCCGACCACCACCTCCAAACCCAAACCCAATCCAACCCCCACCGCCCGGGGCCGGCAGGTCAGCGCACGCCCCTCGTCAAGCGGAGCATTTGCCCCCGGGGCCCCGCGGCCCCCGGCGCCCTGGGCCGACGGAGCTCTGGATCCCCGGCGCTCCGTCTGATCACAAGCAGATGTTTGGGTGCGGAGCTCCACAGAACCCGGGTGTGTGGAGGTGCCGCGGAGGGTTCGACAAAGAGCCGCTTTGTGGGAACACCGGCGCTGGATAAACATTCCTTTGTGCGCGCAACATGGCAACGCCGCATCGCCGCGTCCCCGTGAACCCCGCCGGGGCTGGACGGCCGGGGACCCCCCCTGCGTGGGGCCCGGGCGGTCAGAGCCAGAGGAGGTGGAGGTGGAGGCGGAGGAACACAAGACACAGAAGAACCACCAAAACATTCAAACAAGACAGACAGACGCTCATGCAGGCAGGAAGACAGACAGAGAGACAGACGGAGACAGACAGGCAGGCAGACAGTCTACGGAGGTGTTTCCGAGGTGGGAGGGGCTGGGTTGCTCAGGAAGCTGTCGCTGGGTAAAAATACTAATTCAAAAAGCTTCTGCACAAACTCTTTACACTTCATTGAAGGGAATCCCAGCTGCAGCGCTGTGCATTCTGGGAGATCTGGACCCTCTTGTATGACAGCATGCAGAGGTAGGGGCTAGCAGCAAGTGGAGCTGACGGTGTAGTGTCAGGGTTAAGGAGATGACGGTGTAGTGTCAGGGTTACTGACTGTTTGGAGGTCATTAAACCCTCCCCTATCTGTCTGTCTGTCTGCCTGTCTGTCTGTGTCTGTCCGTCTGTCTGTCTGCACACAGCCACAGACAGCTGCCCCAACATGGCCGCTCTAATCTCTTCCACTGAAACAACCGGAGACAATGACACAGCTCATCACACACACACAGTGGGGGGGCAGTGTGTGTGATCAGTGGAGTGTGTCGGTGGTGGAGGGGAGGGGTGGGCGGAGGGGGTGGAGGGGTGGAGGGGGAGGCCTCTGGGAGCTGATTGGTTCCCGAGAAGTAGGAGGAAGAGGAAATGAAACCGGCGACTTTCCACTCAGACAGAGGCTCTCCATCCTCCTCTTCCTCCGTGGGAACCTCCACCAGCTGACCTGAAACCTGCCGCTCCGTCAGCACCCGAACTCCGTCAGGCTAGGTGCTGCAAATGCACCTCGGCTCCTGATTATTGATCTGATCCAGTTCTGCTACCGTCAGTTTGGGCTCATTAGGACATAACGCAAGGCTTGACAATAACAGTTGCCCAGTTGCCCCGGGCAACCAAATTTGGGCCATTGGCAACCATCCCATCCACCCATAAGAACAGTAGAAACCACCAATGAAAGTTTGTTTTCCTGGAGCATTGATTTAGTGGAAATATGGATTAGAATTATAAAGCATATAGGATCCTTATCATTTAATTATAAAATGATTCAAATTCCATTTTCTCAGTCTGGCAACTAGCGGTCGGGTGAGGGTTGCACCACCCGGCCGAGCACCAACCGGCCGAGTCCAACCACACAAATTGGATGGGTGTGATGCGGGATGTGAATTATGATGCATTACTCTGTTGCGGATTGTGCAGGCGGCAGGATGGAGGCGGCGCCGCTTCACCCAGAGGAAGGAGACGGCGCTGCTTCACCCGCAGGAAGGAGGCGGCGCTGCTTCACCCGCAGGAAGGAGACGGCGCTGTTTAGACCCGCAGGAAGAAGATGGCGCTGCTCCACTCTCGGGAAGAAGACGGCGCTGCTTAGACCCGCAGGAAGGAGACGGTGCTGCTTCAACGGCAGGAAGGAGATGGCACTGCTTCACCCACAGGATGGAGGCGGCGCTGCTTCACCCAGAGGAAGGAGACGGCGCTGCTTCACCCGCAGGATGGAGGCGGTGCTGCTTCACCCGCAGGAAGGAGGCGGCTCTGCTTCACCCGCAGGAAGGAGGCGGCGCTGCTTCACCCGCAGGTCGGAGGCGGCGCTGCTCCACCCGCAGGAAGGAGGCGGCGCCGCTTCACCCGCAGGAAGTTTGCTACGTCCGCGAATCTGCTGTTAACCGCCTGCTTTTCTTCCTGTTCCGACCCGATTCCCATCAGCGCACGTCGGCTCAGGGGTCACGGGGGACCGGGGGGACGTGCCGAAGTGGCGCTTCGCCTTCCCAACAAGACGCAGCGCAAAGTGTCTCCGCCCGGACACCTTCCCGGGGGGAACCCGAGCGGAGCGGCGGGGATCTGTTATGTTTCTGTTTCGTTTTGAGGAACTTCCCGCGCCGTCCCTCGGAACTGGAAAGCTCCACCCGAGCAGTGGAAAAAGAGCCTTCCGAGGCGCTTCCCTCCCGTTTACCGTCAACAGAGCAGAGAAAGGTCTCCACGACAATGAGTCTTTTGAAGCAGCTGAATAGGAGCAGCCACGCCCCTGCAGCAGCACGCAGGTAAACACAGAGACACCGTGAGAAGAACTATCTGCAGCAGGTAAGATTGATAGTAATACCTGTAAAACAACTTCTTCGACTTCTGATGATATAACGACAGCACAGCGACGTTGCTACCACCACCACAACAGTACAATACAACTATTATATGAGAATAAATGATCTTTATCTTTATCTTCTACTGTATATGAGAAACAGGCCATGAAACATGATTTAATTCTATTAACACTGAATTGACATCTTGCAGATTAAGACAAAACTCCAGAAACGTGAGTGTGTAAAACACTGCTCCACAGTAGTTTTATAGTTGTATCCAAAGTGCATGTTTCCAATGCAGCTGCATTTAAAACAAAACTTTTTAAAACTTTGACTTTTGGCTGGAGGGGGTGGTAACCGTTTCCCTGGAGCTAGGCTAGCTGAACCCCTCTGTGGCCATGCACTGCGCTAACACAGTTAGCATGCAGACGCAGAGTTTGTTCTCACTTCAAGCTGCAGGAAAGAAGCGAGAAAACAGGCAGAACACATGCACGTCGCTCTGCTCGCAGAGACTCTGTAATCTGTGTAAAGCTGCAGAGGAATGCAACAACAAGCCTCAAAGAACCTCAGACTCTAGAATAGAAGCAACCGCTCTGCAAACCTCTGTCCATGCAATAAACCTAAAAACATGTAAAACACAGCTCTGTTTCCTGTAGAGTCATTTAATAATAATAAAGTTATAATAATAATAATAATAATAAATAAATAAAATAATTATAATAAAGTAATCGCAATAATGATAATAAAATAATAATAATGATTACAATAATAATAATAATAAATTCCTATTAGTAGCAATAATAATAAAGTAATAATAATGAAGTAATAATAATAATAAATTCTTATTAGTAATAATAATAATAATGAAGTAATAATAATAATAAATGATTAATAACAACAATAATAATAAATATTTATAATAAAGTAATAATAATTAGGTCATATTAATAATAAGGTAATAAAAATAATAAAGTAATAAAAATACTAATAAATTATTATTAATAATAAATTATTACTATTAATAATAATAATAATAATAATAATAATAATAATAATAATAAAAATAATAATAATAATAATAATAATAATAATAATAATAATAATAGTAATAATTACTATAATCGAGTAATAATAATAAAGTAAAAATAATAACAATAAAGGAAAGACCTGCAGCTTGCAGTCTCGCACTCTACCCTCCCTGTGACCATCACAGTTTTAAACATTCTGGACCCTAAAACACATTTATTAAACACGCTCAACCGACGCATGTCGCGCCACTTGCAGGGGCGCAGAAAAAACCTCCATATCAGCACTTTATTCCAGTTTCTTCTCTCCATTAACTTCATATCGACGCGACCGAATCAACTGAAAAGGCGCAAAAGCGACGCACGCCGCAGAGACGCGACTCGGTGTGTGTGTGTGTGTGTGTGTGTGTGTGTGTGTGTGTGTGTGTGTGTGTGTGTGTGTGTGTGTGTGTGTGTGTGCGTGTGCGTGCGTGTGTGCGGAATGAGGTGGTCAAAGCTGCGGCACTATACCTTGGGACCAGACGCGCGGTAACCCTCGAAACGGTGACTTTACTCCAGTTTTACGCGCGGCTCGCGTCCTGCATTCCCCTGCAGAGCTCCATGCTGCAGGGTGGAGACTGAAGCCACCAGGCTGCTGCTCCGCTTGTAAGCTGAGCCTCCAGCGGTGACATCAGGGGTCCCCATGGCAACCCCTGACTCCGCCCCCCTCCGACAGCTCAACTTACCTGTCGGACCGGCAGCTCCAACGCACCTTCCCACCTGAGTGACTCCATTCACACACTTTATGGAAATAATAATCTTCCTTAAAAATAAAGGCTTCTTTATGGGGCAGTATTCACGGAAACAAACCGAAAAATGAGAGAATTTCTTTTTCTTTGCAGGATTTACGGATGCACAGTTAAAGTGGTAATCCGTAAGATTAATATGTAAAAAAGAAATCCCATATTTTACACTTTTTGCAGTTGGCCCTTTATAAGAAATATTTGTGTTGTGCATGTGCTCCTCTATATGTTGTTTTAATCGTTGATGGGGGGGTCTGCCACCGTGCAAGAAGTGAAAAACAGCCGCAGGGAACAAGCTCAAGCAGCGTAGCTATTTGTGGTCAGTACACTGTGGAAATAGGTAAACATTCAGTAAAAAAAAAAAAGCAGTTGAGACCTCACCGCGCACTGTCCAGCTCCTGCACAGAAACACACTGAGACGTTGCTCCAGACCAATCAGAATCCTCCAAACCAGAGCCGCAACCTCTCGTTAAACTAGTGTCCGAGCCAACTCCCCTTTCTGGTTAAACAGAAGTTTCAGCAACGTTTTGGCTGTTACGCTGCAGATGCAGCGAGCGGCCAATTCCCTTTTGAGCAATAAACAACGACACGTCGAGGGAACAAAGGAGATAATCACAGGAAGCGTCTCCGCACACTGAGCTCAGGTCCCATCTGACCACCAGGACCACGTCCCAATGGAGACGCTTCAGTTTGCTGGTGATTCAGATCAATCTATAGTCAATGCAATCCAACATCCATATATATATCTATATCCATATCCATATCTATATTTATATCTCTATCCATATCCATATCTAAATTATATCCATATCCATATCTATATTTATATCTCTATCCATATCCATATCTAAATTATATCCATATCCATATCTATATTTATATCTCTATCCATATCCATATCTAAATCATATCCATATCCATATCTATATTTATATCTCTATCCATATCCATATCTAAATTATATCCATATCCATATCCATATCTAAATCATATCCATATCGATATCCATATCTATATCCATCATCCATATCCATATACTGTACCAATACCTATTCCTATACCTATACATATATAAATATATACATATACAATATACACAAATATAGTATTCTGATAGAAATATGATAATAAAGTACAACAATAATGCAGGTACAGAGGAATTGAACTGTGAACCTGTAGGCGGACAGACAGACAGACAGACAGGCCGACAGAGAGACCGACAGACAGCGAGACAGACAGACAGACAGACAGACAGACAGACAGACAGACAGACAGACAGACAGACAGACAGACAGACGGACAGGCAGACAGACCTGCTCCCTCAGTCTCTCCTGGTGGCCCATGATGGCCGAAGCGTGGTGAGGGTACTTGTGCTTGAGATGTTCCAGAAAGGCTTCCCTCTTCTTGTCCATGTCACAGGGCTGCATGGCCAAGACCTCCCTGGGGCCCCGCGGGCCCCCTACTGTGTGCCTGCGAGGGGCCGATCGTCCGGTGCGGAGGTCCCCTCGGGACCGGGGCGTCCCATTGGGGGACGGCTGTCTGCGTCCGGGGGGGGGCTGCACGTCCTCGGGGGACGTGACCTTCAGATTGGACCTTGGTTGTTCTGCAGAGGAGAACCAAGCAGAACTTTAGTTTGATGCTACAGCGAGTACTTACAGTATGTATACTACACACAGCATGTATAGTACACACAGTGTGTATACTACACACAGTATGTATAGTACACACAGTATATATAGTATACTATACTATACTATACAATATACAGACACAATAACATCCTAGACACCAATCATTGAGTAATATACACCCATTTAGGGAGATATACTATAATATAATATAGACTCTGTGTATTCTCTATATTTTTTATATGTTTTGCAATCTTTGTTCTTTAGTTTTGGCACTTGTTTTTCTTCTAGAAAGTTAAGCGTTTTTGTGCTGAATGTCTGTCAGGTTTGCAGCGATCCTCAGCACCACACGTTCCTAGTATCTGCAGACGTCTATGGATCCCCAGAGTGTGAGGCATAAAAGCAGCAGAATCTCTCGCAGAACTCCTGTGTTTACCAAAGGCTTCGTGTTTGCATGCGACGTGTCAACCTGCGGCTCCCTGCTCAACACCTATTGTCGTGGAAAGCAGGTTTCATTAGCATGCCATTTAAATAGTGACAATAAGCTGAGAAAAACACAGGAATGACCCTTAAAATTCTTCACCATGACCCACTAAAGTACTAAAGCTGTTCCATAGTACTTCCAAAGTACATGGACGTCCATAGTACTTCCAAAGTACATTGACTTTCATGGTACCTGTGCAAAATAAATGATCAGTCTAGCTAAACATTCTATCTAAACACAGATTGAGCTTCACCAGGATCCAGACCATGATACCAGCAAAGCAGCTGAGAGAACATTGAATTTCAGGACAATATCTGTATTTCCTGCAGAGTGTCTGCTGGAATAAACATCCCAGAACAATATTAATAAACATTGTTATTATTATTATTATTATTATTATTATTATTATTATTATTATTATTTTTATTATTAACATTATTAAATATGTAGTGATACATTGTGTTTTCACACATGCTGCTTGGAATTTAAACTACTACGACTGCACCAAGAGCTTTGGAGCCTCCACAGAACCTCCAGAACAGAACCCCCAGAGACAGAACCTCCAGAACAGAACCCCCAGAGACAGAACCTCCAGAGACAGAACCTCCTGAGCGAGAACCTCCAGAGAGCTTCTGCTAATGTGTCTCTTCATCACACACTGGCTCCCTGGTGTGGTTGTGATCTGGCCTGAAGTCTGCCAGGTTACAGTCCATGTACTTGGTCTTCAACCAGAGCGGAGTGTTTTCATATTTTTGAAAATGTCCTTTTCTACACATTTTTAGTTCTCTAACAAAACAATGGAAATGTACTTTGTCAGCATCATCCCGCGGGTCCTAGTCCTCCAAAAAATGACAGACTTATAATGCAGTATTTATACGTTTGGGAATTTTCCCACATCATCATCCCCTCAAAGTGTATTTAATCGTACATCCCATTTCAAATAAAAATGATATGAATCTTGACTTGTGCATCTCAGCAATAATCCAATTTTTATTTCCTGCCCCTCACAGTATGAAATCTTAAGATCTGGATGATGTCACCAGGCCTGATCCTCACTGGTGAGACTTGAACCTTGTTTTTGAAGCTGTTGCAAGGAACAACCTGCGTGACGATGCTGAGGAAAGTACATTGATATTGTTTTGTTAGAGAATTAAAACAGAGACAGAACCTCCAGAGACAGAACCTCCAGAGACAGAACCTCCAGAGGACAAAACCTCCAGAGACAGAACCACCAGAGGACAAAACCTCCAGAGACAGAACCTCCAGAGACAGAACTTCCAGAGACAAAACTTCCAGAGGACAAAACCTCCAGAGACAGAACCTCCAGAGACAGAACCTCCAGAGGACAAAACCTCCAGAGACAGAACCTCCAGAGGACAGAACCTCCAGAGACAGAACCTCCAGAGGACAAAACCTCCAGAGACAGAACCTCCAGAGACAGAACTTCCAGAGACAGAACTTCCAGAGGACAAAACCTCCAGAGACAGAACCTCCAGAGGACAAAACCTCCAGAGAACAGAACCTCCAGAGGACAGAACCTCCAGTGATCCACTCTGCGTTTCTCCAAACAAAACCCTGGATGTATTTATATTATTTGTTTTGTTTTATTTAGCCACGTTTCCGTAGTTGAATGAACAGTTAGAACAAAAGCTGTAGATGTGATATGATGAAGATTCTCAAGCCTGGTGGATTATTTCTCGCCTCAGATTTGTTCAGAAACACATTTTGTGAAGTGATGAGGTGAAATGAGTGGAAGTTGACGGACTAAAGCTCAAAGCCCATTGGCTGAGAGGACACAGGGCCCGGCTGCTCATTTACATTTAAACCCAAGTGGAACACTATGGTTTAGAGGTTACAATGACTCCAGTACGTAGTGGAGTGGTATTTTCAGTTTTGGGGACCTCAGAGACATATATTAACTTGGTGGAAAGGAGCATCGTATCCCCCTTAAATAACCCACAAGACATGGAATCATATATATTATATATAACCCATATAACATTTCCCAAAAATGTCTCAAACTATCCATCCGGGGACTTGAAGATCTTTGAACTCAATGGAGATATATACAGTATATACTGTATA
>NC_137206.1:4397188-4419688 GCF_960531495.2 Zeus faber | reverse complement strand
TCTATGTTTATGTTTTTCCATGAACATGTTGTTGTTTGTTTCTATGTTTATGTTTTTCCATGTGAATGTTGTTGTTTGGTTCTATGTTTATGTTTTTCCATGTACATGTTGTTTGTTTCTATGTTTATGTTTTTCCATGAACATGTTGTTGTCTGGTTCTATGTTTGTTTTTCCATGTGCATGTTGTTGTTTGTTTCTATGTTTATGTTTTTCCATGAACATGTTGTTGTTTGTTTCTATGTTTATGTTTTTCCATGAACATGTTGTTGTTTGTTTCTATGTTTATGTTTTTCCATGTACATGTTGTTTGTTTCTCTGTTTATGTTTTCTTTGTGCATGCTATTGTTGTTTGTTTCTATGTTTATGTTTTTCTTTGTACATGTTGTTTGTTTGTTTCTATGTTTATGGTTTCCTTGTACATGTTGTTGTTGTTTGTTTCTATGTTTATGTTTTTCCATGTACATTTTGTTGTTTGTTTCTATGTTTGTTTTTCCATGTACATGGTGTTGTTTGTTTCTATGTTTATGTTTTTCCGTGTACATGTTGTTGTTTGTTTCTATGTTTATGTTTTTCCATGTACATGTTTGTTTGTTTCTATGTTTATGTTTTCCTTCTGCATGTTGTTGTTGTTTGTTTCTATGTTTATGTTTTTCCATGTACATGTTTGTTTGTTTCTATGTTTATGTTTTCCTTGTGCATGTTGTTGTTGTTTGTTTCTATGTTTATGTTTTTCCATGTACATGTTGTTTGTTTGTTTGTTTCTATGTTTATGGGTCTCACCTGTGGTGATTCTCCCTCTTGGAGTGGTAATGATGATTAGTTGTTTGAAGACCAAAACATGGTAATATGGTTCTCCATAGAGGGTGATTGGTGGTGGTTCTCTTTAAAAAAAGCTGAGCCCTGGTCGTCCCCCAGGACAGAGTTATTGCAGCAGTTGTTGATGATGAATAAAGAGGCTTCGCAGGTTGACAACATGCTGATGCTGACAGCACAGTCTTAAACTATAATAAATAAAAACAACAACTTTGTAGACTGTGATAAATGTCTATCAGATGGTCTGCACAGATAAACTGGTTCCACAGAACAGAACAGAACCAGTTTGCCGTGTGAACTTGCTGTTCATCCCCTCACAATGCAGTTTGGCGGCATATTCTTTACAACAAGCCGGACACCAAGACACCATACACAAACACTGGCATTCAACAGCATTCCCACATGGGAACCATCCCATCACAGACGATCAGGTTTACACCTTCTGTGTGAAGTCACTTCCTGTTGTGTCAACATGTTTCTTTATTAAATCATTTCCAAACCAAGTGGTAGAAGAAGAAGAGGAAGAGGATGAGGATGAAGAAGAAGAAGAAGAAGAAGAAGAAGAAGAAGAAGAAGAAGAAGAAGAAGAAGAAGAGGAATGGTGAGCAGGAAGAATTTCTCTTCAGCCCGAGGCTCAATTCCAAAAACAATCCGGCTCCAGTATGAGACTGACCAACCGGAGCTCCGCACGGTGACCTCTGACCTCTGAGCAGTTTTTTGATGAGACCGCGGCAACGCCAAGCCAAAATTTCCCCGACACTCACCAGCTCTGTTTTTTTTCTATTTCTATGAATGTGAAATGAACTCAGCGGTTTGCACCAGTCCTGTGCCGCCGAGCCGAGAAGATCAGACATAAGAGAGAGTGAGCCTCCGTCTGAGCCCGTCTGAGTGCTTGAAACCGTCCAAACAGATGGAACGTCCTCGTGAAAGGACTTCCTGCCAGCAGACACGCAGGGCCCATGCTGCGTACGTAGGTTTCCATAAGTGGAATAAGGATGTATTTTACTGCGTCCAGATATCAGTCCGAGATCCATTGTTACCTCGATATTTCTCTTTAAATCGCGCCTGGATATCAGATATTTCGACAGAGCGCATCTGTAAACACCGCGATTGCTCCATCCAATACGCCGTCTCACATTTCCTATTTAAACATCTTCACGGGGCACCAACAACGGAGACTGCGGCCGCAGGGCGCGTCGCAGCGTGCGCGTCCTAACGCCCTCGGTTCTTGGTTTTTCTCGTAAAATAAACACGTCTCGTCCTTCAAGGATGTGTAAGTAAGGACAACGGAGCCTTGTTCTTCAAGCGTGAAGAAACAACCTGCGGTGACTGCATGTGCAGCGAGGAACAGACCGCTTAACGGCGTCACCATGACAACAGAAGGTAAACACGGGACAATGTCATAAAAAAAAAGCTTTTTAGAGCGTTACGTTGCGTGTCGGGTGAAAGTTTAAACCCGGCGCCAGCGTCCACTCGGTTACCGCGGTTACCCCATCCAGAGCAGAGACGATGGAGCGATAATGAAACATCTCCGCCCTGAGAACCCCCTCTCACTGCTCCAAGCTCCAAACGAATTGGGGGAATTTGCCCTGACACAATGCGTCACTGGAACTTCATGAGGGCGCAATCCTCCTGGTGATGCAACCATGGAGGTGTGGTGGCTGCTGATTGGCTGGCCCGGCTGGCTGATTCCGGGGAGTTTCCCGCTCCATCTCCATAGTAACGGCCCCGCCTCCCGCCGCCCGATCGGCCCCTGGAATGACTCAGTCCTCCGGACAAAGGACGGCGAGTGGATTACTGAAAGTTTTCACTGCGGCTCGGAGGCGATTAAATGTCGATGACATCAGCCGCGGTCCTGGGAGGAGGGGTGGCTCTTCTCCCTGCGGAGGTCTGGATAAATAACCTTCACTCTGACCTTGCATGACGATCCTCCGTACTGCTCTGGACATCTGGCACCTCTCACTTTTTTCCCAGATCCGACCGCTCTGTACCTTCCGCGGTCCGTCCCGTAAGGAGGACCCCCTCCTGCGTCACTCTTCTCCAGGTTCCTGCCTTTTCCCCTCTGGGATTCCGGGGCGTTCTCCCGCTCCGTCCCAGCATGGAGGACTCGGGGTCAAACCCTCCTCGGCAGGTGGGCCTGCGAAGACCTTCGCAGCGGACGGGCTGTTCCCCGTCCAAAATCCTCGCCCTTGGCTTGGGGCGGAGCCGCCAGCGTCGCTGCGCGGGCCCACTTCACATGGACATCCAACGGCGTGAAAGTCACGTCAACGTACGCCGGCGACACCTCCCGACCCCCAACAAGAACGCACGGAGTCTCCACGCCCCGTGTCCGCCTGTTCGGACGGAGGACGGGCCGGCGAGACGATCGATTGCCTGGGTGCGGCGTTTGAAAACGCCGTCCGGCTGGCGTCTGGTGTTCCCAATGTGCTTCCCGGGCGACGTCGCTATGTCTTAAGCCCCGTCCTCGGCGGATGAGGCGGGGCCGAGCGGCGCCGCCGGACTGCTCACCTGCCGACTGCTGTGGAGTCCATGGCCAGTTTTCCCGGGTCGACGGCACACGGGGCGAGCGCCAACAAATCTGGACACACGCGCACGCTCCCGCTCCCCCTCCGTGCGCCGGCGGCTGCTGCTGTTAACTGCTCATCGTTTGGCGGAAGCATAACGATCAGACGTCACGGCCATGTTGTCTAATCACATTCCCAGCGTTCTCAAGTCTCCGTTTCCCCCCTGCCGCAGGATCCCACTTCCATTCAAAATGTCACAAAACTTTATTAAAAAGTGATTACACTGCTATTCACTCTGATAAGCAGCTTACAGCTTTCCCCCAGCAGTCAATCATAGCTTCAGTGATTTTCTTCCTCTGCGCATCTCTCCCTCTCTCTCCCCCCCCCCTTCTCTCCCTCGCCCTCTCTCGCTCCCTCCCTCTCTCTCTCTTTCTCTCTCTCCCTCGCGCTCTCTCTTTTTCTCTCTCTTTCTCTCTCCCTCTCTCTCTCTTTTTCTCCCTCCCTCTCTCTTTCTCGCTCCCCCTCCCTCTCCCTCTCTCTTGCTCTCCCTCTCTCCCTCCCTCTCTCTCTCCCCCCCCTCTCTCAGAGTCTTATTCCTGATTCAGCAGCTCCATCATGCCGTTGTTATGGAAACGTTACCAAATCAGCCGCCGCTCGTTGCCGTGTGTTTGTTTTGGAGGTTTCCTCACAGCTGCGCTCTCAGAGTGGCTTACGGACACGGCGGTTTGACCCCCGGAGCAGCGGCGACTCCCGAAGCAAAACCCGGAGAGAACTGACGTCTGTGGGGAATGGAGGCTGGACGCAGTGAGACACGGTGTCTCGCTGCGTCCTGTCTCACCCTGTCCCTTCCCTTCCGTGCTGATTAAAAACAGAACGTGTTGTTTCTTTGCGTCATATAAATAGCCGCTGCTTGAGATACGGCGGGTGAACGACCCGGGAGACGCAGGCGACGGAACCTCAGAGTGATCATCCTGAATGAGACGCAGCGTTGCATTGTGGGAGGAGGAAATGTTGTTTTCCCACAGGAAACAGGAAGCGATATCGGGGATATCAGCACAGGGCAGGCACGCCGGTGGAAATGTCAAAAGTTCATTTCATTCTCTGGGAGGAAGAGCCCCGGACACCACTGCGCCCCCTGGTGGTCCAGCACCAAAAACTACAAATGATTATACAAGGAACGTTCCAAAACACAGAAGAATCATACTGAGACTGGATTGACCTCGTCTGAGTATCTGTGTACTGGATAGTACACTGTTCCGGATAGTACACTGTGTATTGTATAATACAATGTACTGGATAGTACACTGTGCATTGGATAGTGCACTGCACTGGATAGTACACTGTGCATTAGATAGAATACTGTACTGTATAGTACAGTGTGCATTGGATAGTATACTGTACTGGATTGTACACTGTGTACCGGATAGTACACTGTATATTGGATAGTACACTGTGTATTGGATAGTACACTGTACTGGATAATACACCGTGTACCGGATAGTACACTCTGTATTGGATAGTACACTGTATATTGAATAGTACACTGTGTACCGGATAGTACACTGTGTACTGGATAGTACCCTGTCTATTGGATAGTAAACTGTTCTGGATAGTACACTGTGTACCAGATAGTACACTGTGTATTGGGTAGTACACTGTTCTAGATAGTACACTGTGTACCAGATAGTACACTGTGTATTGGATAGTAAACTGTGTATTGGATAGTACACTGTACTGGATAGTACACTGTGTATTGGATAGTAAACTGTGTATTGGATAGTACACAGTGTATATATTGGATATACAGTGTGGTCCGGATAGTACACTGGCAGTAAGTAATACGGTTACTTTGGTAACAGATAGTTGTAGAAGACAGTCCAGTGCCGCATCTGAAAGATCCTTACAGACACCAACACGTGAGGACGGTGTTCAGGAGAGTTGCATTGTGGGAAATGCAGCTCAACAAACCTCCAACATCCAACACCATCCTGTACAGGTATTAGTTGTTTACCTGCAGTAGTTTGATTGTCCCTTCCATAGTTCCTGGCAGTATGAAATGAGTATAAAGAGATATCATAACATGATATACGAAGAGAGAGAAAATGCCCATTTGAACACATTTGAGAGAAGATGATGTCATTTAAAACAGGCCAAGATAATAAAACCTGGACCCGAATCCATCCAAGATGCACCACCCATAGTACTGTGCCATCGTTGCATCTCAGTGACGGTTGTGGGTTCCACCTCCGTCAGCTCCACATGAAATGCATAGAGGTCACATGACTAAGATATGGTCAGTATTTAACATCAGATGGTTTTTCCATAGATCTCTGCAATGGCTGACCCGCCCCTCCAAACATATTTCTCATTTAGAGAACTCTCTTGTCACTGACGGATGTGAGTCCATGTGGGCGAGAGACCCTCCACCGTCTACAAGAGGCTTTTACTTTGAAATCAGACGCGGAGGCGACCAGTCGAGCGCTGTGTCCGACGTGCGCTATGGAAACTGTTGGAAAATGTAAACTGATGGAAAACGTTTGAATTTTCTCCTCCCTCGCTCAGGGGCCCCGGGTGGGAAATCTCCACCAAACGAGGGGGAACGGGAGGGTGGTCCGCCACAAAGCAGGGCCTCTGGTGTGTTGTGCTACGGAGTTGGCCTTTCTCAAACAAAAATCTAAAAATAACCACTGCAAACGGAGGAAACACAAAAGCTCCAGGATGTTTGGAACTCATCGGCCAGCGGGGACTCTGATTGGCCGGCGGCGACATCATCCGTGCCCCCCCCCCACAATGATGTCATCAGAGCCGAGGCGTCTCAGTGATGTAATGCAGCCGCAGAACCTTTTTCTCTCCTTTCAGCCGCCTCTGCTTCCCTGTCCCTCGCTTCACCTCCACCTCCCTCCACCTGCCTCCGTCCGTCTCCAGCACCGAGTCCAAACGAACCGGGCTGAGACCATTTTGAAGGCGCAGAGGCGCTGTCTGCACATAGATGTAGTACAACAGATTGATGTGTGTTGATATGTGTGATTATACTGTAAATGTTCCAGGAAAGTAGTTTTTACAGTTTGACCCTAAAGTTGGTGCCAGTTGGTTCACGCGGAAAAAGAGGTGATTGTGAGTCAGTTCGGCGGGCGGCCAGCAGGGGGCTACGGCGAGACAACCCTCTCCCCGCCGCGTCGCAGATAAGGAAACCCGTCCGACAGTCCACCGGGGAAAAGATGCGTATGCGCCGATAGAGCGAGCTGCTGCAGAGCGAGCGTTCAGACTTGCTCTAATCCGTCTGGATCCCACAGCCCTAATTAACATGCTCCTGACACCACACCCCCCTTTCACCCGTCGGGCTGCGGGAGAACTCTGGAAACCATGACGACTGTGCCAGGAGGCGGAAACTTCGCTTTGCACCCACCACACACACACACACACACTAACACTAACACTAAATAAGAGACAGTATAATTATACATAAGTAGAAATAAACACATAGCAGGAGTTACTGCATTTAGTTACGTCACTATGTTAAAGCTTGATTTCCTCTGAAGGTTTCATCTGTTTTTGGCAGGATGTCCAAATCTGATTTTAATCACAGTTTATGATTCTGTGTATGTGTGTGTGTGTGTGTGTGTGTGTGTGTGTGTGTGTGTTCTGGGAAAATGTCCAGAGATTAAGACGATTAGCGATGGGAACCAAGCAACATAGATTAGTGTGTCATACTGTGTCGTAGCACAACCATCATGTACGTCGGTTCAGGTTCGGTATTAGGGTGAGGATGTCAGAGAGTTCCCGACCACAAAATGAAATTCACGTTGGTCTGACTTTGTTGAAAATGCACCTCTGTGTCTTTCATTTCTGGTAAGAAGAAAAAAGAAAAAGGGTAAAACGCCGGCCAACGAGCTGCAAAACCTCAGCTCAGAGAAGAAGGAAAAGACGTCAGCGCTGGTGATCACAGTCCTCTGACGGATGCTTGGGTTTTGTACGGCGGACGGGATGACATGCTGTTCGACGTGCGTTTCAGCGCTACTGAAAAGACTTCATTGAGAAGCGAGAAGAAAAGCCGTTTCATCAACGTCAGCTGGAACCAATCAGCTAATTAGGGCCGCCAGCGTGCAGACAGTCGGGGTCTCTGAGGTGAATCGGCCCAGGCAGACGTGGAACCGCGCGACACCGACTTTGAATCACTGCAGCGCTGAGGGAAGACAGCATCTGTGCATATATGTATAGACTGGAGATCGACCTTTGAAAAGGTCTCTCCAGCAGAGAGTTGGCGTCACCTTCAGGGACAGTAGGAACTCCTGTATTGTTGAAGACGGTGGTCTCCACTACACACCGTAAGCCACATGGACAGAACGCCCGAGAAATACAACGATTCATCCAGTACGGTGGTCTTTACTCGGCACAGTGTCTTCATGAGGTCTTACCCTCTCTCCTTGTACCAGGGAGTCTTGGATGTTTCTTCACCTGGATTGGACAAACAGTAGGATCAGCGTAGATCTCCAAGTTCGGAGTCACCGAGGATGAGCGGCGATGAGACACTAAGACAAAGTAGCAGAGAAGACCGTCTCTCACCGCAGACCCACTGCCAAGACAAACCTCATATCTTCAGCATCACAATCAGCCATGTGCTCTAATTATGGCGAACAGGAAGAACTGCATAATGAATGGGCTTCCAGCATATTTAGATGGAGCGGGAAGAGGTAATTAAATCACACCGGAGCTCCACAGAGTCCTCCATCAAAACGTCTGTTTTTTTACGGAGAAACTCGACTGGAAGTGACTATTTATAGTACTTCCTCAGTCTGGGAACCGTCATGTCGCCAGACACCGAGCGGCTGCTAGCTCATCCACAGCTTGGCAGAAGGTGTGACTGAGGCTGACATCAATCGATGTGTTGATTTGTGAACAAGTTATGGAAGGCAATACCATTAATACCATAAATACCAACAATACCATCAATACCATTAGTAGCAACAATACAAACAGTGGCATAAATACCATTAATACCATCAATACCATCAATACCACTGGTAAAAACAATACAAACAGTAGTAGCAACTGCAGCTCAGGGCTTTAGCGTCTCTTTGGTGGCCATTTGCCTCCAGTTTCTCAGGTCGTGGAGAGCTGAAAATTAGGCAGAACTTCTAGTACTGTTGCTATGTGGAGATGTGTTTATGACTTTTCGTGAACATCTCGTGGAACATACGGAAGCCTGTCGCTGAAGGAAATCTTATGGACAAAGAGGATACTTAAAAATTTGTCAGAGCATGGAAGGGGGGCGGAGCCTAGGAGGGACATGACCTGTGTGGGTGGAGCCTGACGGCGGAGCATGTGGGGGCGGAGCCTGGGAGGGCCAATGATATCTTCTTTCAAATGTATTTGGGATCCAAATATAACATATTTGCATGATTCGCACAAGTAACACCTAGTTTTGAAGCTCCGATTCTTCACTTTCAAATGATGTGAAAAAAAAGTCAAAAGGTACCAAATGTACCTAAAATCCGCGGTGGGTCACATTTTCTAAGCAAACCATTTGACAAGTTTAATGAAATGGAACCAGAGCCAAGACCAAGTGGATCAAACAAACTATTATTAGGAAATTGAAACGAGGCAGAAATTTCCCAACATTCAAAATGTAAAGTTTCAAGTCGTGTTTGTCAAGGTGCAGCTGCTATTGTTAGTACACCAGCACCACCACATGACAAGAAAGTTGTACACTCAATAACTTATATTATTATACTTCATCACGTCATTTGAATAATTTTACTTCCAAACTATGTTGTCAACTTTCCTAAATTCAAAAAATAAATGTGTTGTTTTTTTAGGGGGATATTTAAGGAGATTCACACAACATGATATTCTCATGATCTCCTCCTGTGTTCACCCCAGATACACACTGAACAGCACCACGTACAGACGACAGCCTTACAAATACAGTCGCACATCCTGATACAAACTTCTCTAAGTCCATCGACCTTGAAATGGATTTAGAGAATCTCCTCACCATGTCCTTCCTCCTCAACTCGTCCAAACAAGTCGGCACACAATATTTTTCAAAAACCTTCCTCTTCCTCCTCCTCCTCATCCTCCTTTAAGCTGCTTTCATCCCATAATATCCTTCAACAACAACAACAACAACAACAACAACCTCATGAAGAACATCTCAGGGCTGCAGCGAAAGTCCTCAGAGCAGGACACCAGACATCAAGCGGGGGACATCAACCGGGGGAAATCAGGCGGGGGACATCAGGTGGTGGACATCAGGTGGGGGAGATCAGGTGGGGGACATCAGGTGGTGGACATCAACTGGGGGAGATCAGGTGGGGGACATCAGGTGGGGGTCACGGAGGAAGGTGCACGTGGATGAAGTGAACTCATCCAAGATGGAGGCAGGGGACCAAAGGGCGTGGAGCTGAACATCGGTCATTTCTGGGATTGGAAGTTCTGCCTCTTCCTCATTGACCCTTTATTTGGGTTTTTGACTGGAATGGTTCACACAGGCTGCAGCTGCTAGTGCTGGAGGAAGTAACTTTAGAAGTAACTAACAATACTTTGTACTTTGTTCATCCACATTTACTCTTTTAAATAAAAATACAATTCTCTTCCTCTACTTATTCCTGGAGAAGGTTTATCTGTGACTGGTCTGCAGTCGATGACCAGTCACGTTGGACAGAAGCATCAGTGATGTAGCTGAATGGAAGTTGTAATGTAGTGTCAGTACTTTTCACTTTAGTACTTGAGTAATGAATTGATTCATGTGTTTCATATTTGACCTGCAATTAGGAACTATTTGTAATTGTGATTAATGGTACTTCAACTCAAGTAAACCCGACTCTGCTGATACCGGAGTGTGCTCATATGTGTGTGTGTGTGTGTGTGTGTGTATGTGTGTGTGTGCATGAGTGTGTGTGTGTGTTTTGGGGAAGGGGGAGTTTAAACAAGAGACTAAACACTGTGGGTAGTTAATAGAGTAAAGAACTCCAGGGCAACAGTGTTTGTTTGAGAGTGTGTGTGTGTGTGTGTGTGTTTTAGTGTGTGTGTGTTTTAGTGTGCGTGTGTTTTAGTGTGTGTGTGTTTTAGTGTGTGTGTGTGTGTGTGTGTGTGTGTGTGTGTGTGTGTGTGTGTGTGTGTGTGTGTGTGTGTGTGTGTGTGTGTGGGCGCGGATTGTTTGTCCCACACAAACGTGAGACCCTGAAAGAAATGACTTCACCGGGGATCTAATAAACGTCTTCTAGGACGGAAGTTGTAGAAGAGAAGAGGAGGAGGAGATAAGAGGAGGAGAGGAAGAAGGAGGAGAGGAAGGAGGAGGAGAGAAGAGGAAGGAGGCGATAAGAGGAGGAGGAGGAGGAGGAAGAGAAGGATAGGAAGGAGGCGATAAGAGGAGGAGGGGGAGGAGAAGGAGAGGAGGAAGAGGAGGAGGAAAGGAGTGGAAGGAGTAGAAAACAGGAGGAGGGGGGAGAGGAGAGGAAGGAGGAGATCAGAGGAGGAGGAGGAGGAGGAGAGGAAGGAGGAAGAGAGGAAGGAGAGGAGAGGAAGGAGGAGGTAAGAGGAGAAGTTCAGTTTCTTAATTCCTTCATAAAACTCATGAATGGTGGTATCGTCCGATTGGCCACGGCGTCCCACAAACATCTGTGACATCACAGGAAGCGGGCGTGTCCTCCTTCAGGTCCTCCTCCTGCAGCGCACCAACACCCAACCGACTTCGTTTCCCCAGGATCCTTCATCCACAGGTGAAGATTAAAATGGAGACACATGGTGAAGGAGAGCAGCCTGTTCATCCACCGTGTGCTGCTCTGTTACTCCCTCAGCGTCATTTCAAACTGCAAAATGAACTTGAATCATCTTGTCAAGTGGAAAATGACTTTTCTGTCGCTTCACTTTAGAGCCTGAAGACACATGATCCACACACTATTCATTACAACAAGAGAAAACAGTCTGACTGTGTCTCCCTGGAAACAGGGTCCGCTGTGTAGAACCTTGTCAGGTTGTTGTTGTTATTGCCAGATGGTTGTCATCAGGTTGTTGTTTGTGGTAGGTTGTTGTTGCTATTGTGAGGTTGTTGTTGTCAAGTTGTTGTTGTTGTTGGGTTGTCATCAGGTTTTTGTTGTTGTAGGGTTGTCAGCAGGTTGTTGTTGTTGTTGTTGTTGTTGTTGTTGATGGGTTGTCGTCAGTTTTTTGTTGTTGTTGGGTTGTCAGCAGGTTGTTGTTGTTGTTGGGTTGTCGGCGGGATGTTGTTGTTGTTGGGTTGTCGTCAGGTTGTTGTTGTTGTTTGGTTGTCATCAGATTGTTGTGGTCAAGTTGTTGTGGTCAAGTTGTTGTTGGGTTGTCCTCGGGTTGTTGTGGTCAAGGTGTTGTTGTCAGATGGCTGTCATCTGGTTGTTGTTGTTGTTGTTGTTGTTGTTGTTGTCGGGTTGTCCTCAGGTTGTTGCTGTTTTTGGGTTGTTGTCAGGTTGTTGTGGTTGTCAGGTTGTTGTGGTCAAGTGTTGTGAGATTATTGCTATGAGATGGCTGTCATCTGGTTGTTGTTGTCGGGTTCTCCTCAGGTTGTTGTGGTCAAGTTGTTGTTGTTGGGTTGTCCTCAGGTTGTTGTTGTTGTTGGGTTGTCGTCAGGTTGTTGTTGTTGGGTTGTCGTTTGGTTGTTGTTGTTGTTGTTGGGTTGTCCTCAGGTTGTTGTTGTTGTTGGGTTGTCGTTCGGTTGTTGTTGTTGTTGTTGGGTTGTCGTTAGGTTGTGGTTATCAGATGGCTGTCATCTGGTTGTTATTGTGTTGTGAGGTTGTTATCATCAGGTTGTTATTGTGTTGTGAGGTTGTTATCATCAGGTTGTTGTTGTGTTGTGAGGTTGCGATCATCAGGTTGTTGTTGTTGTTTTGTGAGGTTGTTATCATCAGGTTGCTGTTGTCAGGTGGGTTCGGGTTGTTTTCTTTGGGTTCTCTGACAAGAAGCAGTTATCCTAAACATCTGTTCTGTTCTTCGCTGCTTGTCCATGACGACACCATTCTCACACACGCTGTGCAACATACCAAATATTAATACTTGAGTTCTAACAACGTCACAGGCTGCTGACGAAACAGAACAAATATAACACTCAGATTACTGCTGAGCTTAGAACATCTGCAGAGAGCTGGTATTTACAATGTGTACTGTAGTGCCAGTAGTGGACAAATACTGTATGGAGTGACCTCATCACCACCTCCATGTTTAATCGGAGGGGGAGAAGGGGTTTGAACCGCCAACCTGCAGATCCTCAGACTGCACAGCCTGAGATGGAACCTCCAGACGCCAGGCAGAATAATCCACCCGCTGAAGAAGGATGAATCTATCTTCGTCAATGTACTTTGCTCGGCATCAGCATCTTCATAGCGCTTGTTGAATAAACGTCACATTGTTCACTTCTGGAGACGGGCGTCGCGTCACAGACCTGGTGCTCCTTCAGTCCGCAGCATCTCGCCAGGTGATCTGGCCGTCGAAACCCCCGAAGCCGTGTCTCACCACGGTTCCTGCCGGGCGGAGGCTTGAGGGCGGGGCCGTCGCTGCTAACACACGGCTAACCCCCTGTGCTAGCACTTAGCGAGGGATTCCAACCAGACAGCCAAGGCATCGCCTAACACGTCCTGACGTCCTGCAGCGTCAGCAGGACGGAGCGCGGTGGATGGTGGAGAATAATGGAGGATGATGGAGGATGGAGCATGATGGAGGTTGTAGCATGACAGAGGATGATGGAGCACGATGGAGGATGATGAAGAATGATGGAGAATGGAGCATGATGGTGAATGATACATGATGGAGGATGGAGCATGATGGAGGACGGAGCATGATGGAGCATGATGGGGCATGATGGAGCATGATGGAGGATGGAGGATGATGGAGGTCAGAGCATGATGGAGGATGGAGGACGACAGCGATCCTTTCTGACCCGCAAACCGTCCAGAAGAAGCTCTGACTCAGAAGGAGCTGGACACCTAGAACTGACCGACTCTCATTTCCAGGTGGATGAAGTACTCCAACCGTTTACTTCCAAGTAAAAGTACAAATACCCGGACACAAAATGACACTAATAAAAGTTAAAGTATTTCAGTTCTTCCTCTTAAATGTATTTTCAATATTAAAAGTGAAAGTACTTATCTTATCCAGTGTCTTGAGTCTATAATACTTCATAAAGTACATCAAGTGCATAAAGTACATAAAGTACTACTGTAGATATTTTCTGCAAATCAGTGCACAAGATAGATAGATAGATAGATAGATAGATAGATAGATAGATAGATAGATAGATAGATAGATATATGGATAGATAGATAGATAGATAGATAGATAGATAGATAGATATATGGATAGATAGATGGTTGGAGGTGTGACACCGTTAGGTTCCCTCGGTGTCGGTCACTCCAGTCTCTGTCTAACCACTTTGTTTTCCCATCGGCTTAATTAGAAACAGACACTCACTTATTAACACACAGCACACCAAAACATACACACACCGCACCAAAACACACACACACACACACACACACACACACACACACACACACACACACACACACACACGCCGCAGACACACACACACACAAACACCAACATGAGTGCACAGACACAGACGTCCCCATGACCAAAAATGTCCTCACAACTACAGCAATAGCAACAACAATGTCAAGACCTGGTCCTCACAAGTAATTTACATTTTAAACCTGTGTGTGTGTGTGTGTGTGTGTGTGTGTGTGTGTGTGTGCGGTGTGTGCATGTGTGTCCATGTGTGTGTGTGTGCGGTGTGTGTGCGTGTGTGGTGTGTGTGCAGTGTGTGTGTGTGCAGTGTGTGTGCGGTGTGTGTGTGTGTGTGGTGTGTGTGCATGTGTAGTGTGTGTGCAGTGTGTGTGCGGTGTGTGTGTGTGTGTGTGTGTGTGTGTGTGGTGTGTGCAGTAAACACAGTGCAATGCAGAGTAAGGTTATTGTGTATTTCTATGCAGAGTACCTTTGAGTAGTTTTTGTGTAGCAGTACTTCCATTAATACTTCAAATCAGGTATTTAGTAAGTAGGTACTTCTGCTGCTTGTGTGTGTGTGTAGTAGCTAGAGTAGATAGTATTTAATAGTACTTAGTGTAGTAGTTACTCACCCTTTCTGTCCTTCTCTCAGTTTAATCCAAACTCTCTCCAGACTTTGAGACGTTCCTGCCGAGCCCAGGCTGAGGCTGCGCTGCCCCCTCCCTCCCCCCTACTCTCCCCCCTCTCTCCCCCTACCCCGCCCCCTCTCTCCCCCTCCCCCTCTCTCGCTCCCCCCTCTCTCCCCCTCCTCCCCCTACTCCTCCCCCTCCCCCCCCCCCCCCCCCTCTGTTTACTCAAACTCTAATCACTCCACACAGGACATCCCCCCCCCCCATTGTTCAGCCGTCGGAAGTAAACAACCCCCCCCCCAAACCCCCCAAACCCCCCAAACCCCCCAAACCCCCTCCCCCATCTGAAGGGTCTGGCTCCATCCAAAATAACCTGGAGACAGGTATAGAGGTGTATTTCCATGTATTTAGATGTATTTACATGAATTTAGAAGTAGTTAGATGCATTTCCATGTATTAGATGTATTTAGATGTAAAGAGATGTATTTAGATGTATTAGATGTATCTAGATGTAAAGAGATGTATTGAGATGTATAAGATGTATTTACATGTATTTAGATGTATTAGATGTATTACATGTATTAGATGTATTTACATGTATTTACATGTATTTAGATGTATTTTGGTTTGTTTCACTATATTTCCCACAATGCAACTCACCTGAACTCCTTCAGCATGTGTTGGTGTCTGTAAAGATCAAGCTGCTTGTTATACTATACTACACACTATACTATACTATATTATACTATACTACATACTATACTATACTATAATATACTATATTATATTTTGTAATATACTATACTGTGCCATACTACACTATACTACACTATACTATACTACATAATATACTATACTATATTATACTATACTACATAATATGCTATCCTATATTATACTATACTACATAGTATACTATACTATACTATATTATACTGTACTACATAATATATTATTCTATGCCACACTATACTATACTACATAATAAACGATTTTATGCCATACTACACTATACTATACTATACTATACTATACTATACTATACTATACTATACTACACTATACTATACGATACCATACGATAGCATACTACTAAATTATGTTCTATTCCCCTTGGAGTTTCAGGACAACTTTTAAAGTATTTCTATATTTAGCAATTTGAGATTCAGTGCCTTGCTCAAAGGCACTTGGACACTCTACTAGAAGGAGCTGGCGATCGAACCACCTCTGATTACCAGATGAGCTGCTCTACCTCCAGCACCACAGCATGGTATCATGACATCCAAATATATTCCTTCGTAGTAGCTGCAGCAGCAGAGCTCAGTGTCTCTGCAGCTCGAGGAGCAGGGGGGGCTTTCTGCCCAATTATTTTTCCAATTCCACAGCTTGTTGCTTCAGACCGCAGACAGAAGCAGCCGCTCCCAGATCGCTGAGGGCCTCAGGGCGGAGGCGTGGGCTGGAAAAGGGTTCCAGGCTCCAAAACCAGACGCCATCTTTCTCAGAGTTGGCCCAAAGCCTCCACCACTGATCCCTCAAACCTTCCCCCTTCACTTTGCCCAAACCCCAAATTAAACCAAACCAACCCCACCCCCAAACCAGCACCAGGAATCCAAACCAACCCCACCCCCAACCCAGCACCAGGAATCCAAACCAACCCCACCCCAAAACCAGCACCAGGAACCCAAAACAACCCCACCCCAAAACCAGCACCAGGAACCCAAACCAACCCCACCCCTAACCCAGCACCAGGAACCCAAACCAAACCAACCTTGCCCCCAACCCAGCACCATAAACCCAAACCAAACTAACCCCACCCCCAACCCAGCACCAGGAACCCAAACCAAGAACCTTCACGATGCCAGGGCTTCGTTTGAACAGTGGGAGCCAGGAAGGAGCAGGAACGTTTCAGGTGTAACAGCAACACAAACGCTCACGTCCAATCAGCCAATGAGAAGAGAGTTTACTGCGGTGGCTCTGAAAACCTACGTTTCACAAAGTTGTTTAAAAAAGTCAGTCAGTCAGAAACTCTAAACCGCAGGAGAGGTTTCGGGGTTTCCTTCATACCAGACCACACTGTGGAAACTTTAATCTTGGTGTTTAGTCTGAGCAGCATATGGTACATCCACTCTCTCTCTCTCTCTCTCTCTCTCTCTCTCTCTCTCTCTCTCTCTCTCTCTCTCTCCACTTCCTCTATCCATCCATCTTTCCTCTACCTCACTCTCTCCTCTCCATCCATCTCTTTTAATCCCATTCTCTCTCCTGGACTCCCTGCGGTGAAAGGAGACGTTGTGACTGTTCGTTTTGGGACTCGACTGAAATTCAAAGAAGAAAAAGAGGAAGGAGACCTGAGACCTAAGACCTAAAGGCCTGAGACCTGAGACCTGAGACCTGAGACCTGAGACCTGAGACCTGAGACCTAAGACCTAAAGACCTGAGACCTGAGAACTGAGAACTGAGGACTGAGATGCTGAGGAAAGGATCCAAAAATCTAAAATGGCTCCAGAACAACATTTAGAATTCACAGCGCTTCGTCCTTTCGCCTAAAAACAGAGAAAGAGAGAAGACGGATTGGACGACATACACAACGAGTCATATGCGGGACGAGCAGGACAGTTTGGAGCCTCCGTCCTGAAGGTGACCTTCCAGTTTGATCCAAGATGGCCTGACAGTCTGGTCCAAGATGGCCGACAGCCGAAGCCAAAATGACTTGATTTGCTGTCGAGTTGATAAACCCTGCTCAGCTCAATTCCACAGAAGCTAGACGTAGACGTAGACCCACACACAGAAACTCTACACACACACGCACACACACACACACACACACACACACACACACACACACACACACACACACACACACACACACACACACAGACAGACAAATATACACACACACACTTACACACATACACACGCACATACACATATAAACACACACACACACTTAAACACACACACACACACACACAGACAGACGCACTAACACACACACACGCACACACACACAGACACAGACACACACACACATACATATGCACATATAAACACACACACACACACACACACACATACACACACACACACACAGACACACACACACACACACACACATACACACACACACACACGTGCAGAGTGCACAGCTCAGATAGCAGCGGAAGCAGGACTTCAGAGTCTTGTCTCTTCAGCCTTTCCTAACGTGCGCTGATAAAACGTGACACTCCTGTGACACGGGCGCTGGCGTTGACGGTTCATCCTGTTGTATTCCTCTCTGAAGCCACGAGAGACGTGCACAGGTTCAGAAAACCAAACTGAAGCCAAGGACGAGGACGGAAGAAGCAGCTGCAACATTTTGAAGAAGGCTCAGAGTCCTCTCCCTGCCGGGTCTAGTCAGGCTGGTCTGAGACCAGTTCACACTGATGGAGCAGGAACGGACTGAAGACGGAGAGCATGTGTGTGTGTACGTACATGTGTGTGGCACCACATGTATCTGCCTCACGCACACACACACACACACACACACACACGCACACACACACACATAAACACATAAACACACAGACAGACAGACAGACAGACAGACAGACAGACAGACAGACACACACACACACACACACACACACACACACACACACACACACACACACACACACACACACACACACACACACACACACACACACCAAGAGCAGCTTAATCTGTCCAAATAAAAGAGGAACCAGCAAAAGGACGGAAAGAATAAAAACATTTTACATTCAGCAGTCAGACAGCAGGTGATTCCAGGTGATTCCAGGTGATTCCAGGTGATTCCAGGTGATTCCAGGCAGCAGGCACCCTGCTTCTGGTGAATCCCTTTAGGACTGAACAGAAGTGCATGAACCTGGAATTCAGACCGATGTGGCAGACGAGCTTCGGGCCGCAGGACGGAGAGAGGACGGAAACCTGGCGCCGCCAATCAGACCCAGAAGACGTGATGTCATCGATGATCTGGGAGGTTTTGACGAGGCGGGAGACACAAGGAATGAACCTGGACACGTTTGACGGAGGAAAAGTTCCACTTGGTACAGAGAGCCGGCGGCATGAAATGTTCCTTCGGTGTCGCACAAATTCCACCGCTTTGGCAATTCTTCTTTCAAATTTGTCTTTCAGGGTTTGTGCTTCGTGAATGGATGTGATGAGTTGCGGCGCACCGGACGCGGCGCACCGGACGCGGCGCACCGGACGCGGCGCACCGGACGCGGCGCACCGGACGCGGCGCACCGGACGCGGCGCACCGGACGCGGCGCACAGGACGCCCGGTGGAGGAGGAGGTGAAGGTGAAGGAGGCGTCGGTTTCGTTTGTCTCCGCAAAACACCCACGTGTTAAACAAACGGTTCGCGTTGTTCAACAGACGTGACGTCGGCGCCTCCTCAAAGCAACCTCAGAAGAGCCTCACTCTGCCGAGGCGCCGCCGCGTTCTGCGCTTGTTTGGGGTTGGAGGTTTGAATCCCGCGTGAGGCTGCGTCCTTCTCCCTGGTCCCCCCTCGAGCCGGAGCAGGCTGCGCTTCGCTCATCTCTGCTCTCCCCTCGGCCATCGGCCTCCGCCGTCTCCCCAAAGCCCGCCCGAGGGCCTGACGGGCGACAGCGACGGAGCCGCTTTCTGACTCCGCCCGCCCTCCGAGTCAGCGCGGGGAGGAAAGACTCCGGTTCCGAACGGATCACGGTGCCACGGATAAAAGGACGGGACGGGCAGCCGCGGCAAACAGGACGTGAGAGGCGAGGGACCGCCGCCGAGCATTTTTATCCGCGCGCTCATCGCGCGCGGATAAAAATGTTTCTCAAAGCCTGAAAGCCCGAAGGGAATCCAACAAGAGTCGTACGGGATCTTAGACGGTTCTTCTGCGTCTGAAGAATCCTCCTCGATGCCAACACCACCAACGCGTGAGGGTGGTGTTCGGGTGAAATGCACAGTGGGAAATGTAGTCGAATAAACAGAGGCGCGCATCCTGCGCCCTGAGGGAGCTGCAGCAGGTGATGGAGGCTTGTGATAACATGCTTCTGCAGAACGAGGCGGTTCCCTCAGATCTCAGGTCAGCGCCGCCTGGTGAACGACCTGAAGTGTTGGACTGGTTTGTGTCGAGGAAACAACAACGGCAACGTTTTTCCTGCGTCGCTTATCGTCTAAAGACGACTGGAGGACCAGCTGTTGACGAGAAAACGGCCTCATACGTCAACCTCTATAGTATATACGCCTGCCTAACTGGTTATATACTAGTATATACGCCTGCCTAACTGGTTATATACTAGTATATACGCCTGCCTAACTGGTTATATACTAGTATATACGCCTGCCTAACTGGTTATATACCAGTATATATACCTGTCTAACTGGTTATATACTAGTATATACCCCTGTCTAACTGGTTATATACTAGTTATTATATAGTCAGGTATTTATCTATCCAGCCAGTCACATAATGTGTAAATTGGTCTACATCTCAGGGACCTGATGAAGCTGTTTAGTGAAATCTATTTTCCATGACGAACACGCTCATTAATGTAACGTCGTGCTCCAGGCCTCCAGTTATTCTGGTGTTGTTCTTATTGAGCCTGACGGCCATAACGTGGCTCCGCCTCGGGGCAGCGCTGCTCGTCAGAGCCGCTTAGTCTGCCCGCTGACATCCTACGATAACTGCATATTACATATTACATAAGATTACACGTTAGATAACAGCACGTCTCCCGCAGAGGAGGAACCGAGGCTGGGTCACATCAGTTGAGTGGATCCCAAACATTTGTTTTTCGGGTCTAATATTACTATTGTTATTGGTACTACCATTATTATCATTATTATTATTATACTATCCGGAGCAAATTACTATCAGATTATATTGTTTATATAATATGTTGTTATCAGTTTTTTATCAATTATATAGTATTTTATTATTATATATATTGTATATATAATTATACATTATGTCTGTCAGTTTGAAATTATGAGCAGGTTATATTAATTTATGGGAAATAATATTACTATCAGATAATGCAAATGTAGAGACATCTCTCTCTGAACCCCCCCCACTGGTGTGTTTCTATAAATAGAAACTGTGATGTCATCAGAGCCACCGTGACAGCGGTGCAAGTCAGCTGTGATGGATTGGTCAAAAAGAATAAATGGCACCGCTTAGATATGAACATGAATGTTGAGAGAGAAGACGGCGAGCAGTTTGACGGAAGACTTGTCCCCTTCAGCGCCGCAGCAATGACGAAACGCTCCGAAGATTCTGAATGTTGAGCTGACTTCAGATCAGATTTCACACCAGGACGTGATAGAAACTTGATTTTTTTTTAATTCATGATGCATCAAGGTTTTCCTCCGGAGGAAACAGACGCAGGAAGCGACGTGGAGGTCGTACGGAGCCGGTCCTCACTTTAGCTTCATTCCTCTGACGCTGAGGTTTAAATAAGAAAAGTAGAGACTGGACTCCATCAGCTCGTCAACGTCTGACGTGGACATGCGGATGGTGCTCCATCCATCATCCATCCATCCATCATCCATCCATCCATCCATCCATCCATCCATCCACCCATCCATCCATCCATCCACAGAATAAAAGGTCCAGTTTGTCCAATCTGAATTTAAACCTCCAGAAAGCAGAGCATCCACCGCTAGAAGCCACAGCAGCTACTGAGCACGTGCAGAAAGTGGAGCAGCTGTCAAATCAGATCGCTTGGATTCAGACACAATCTGAGGAACAAGGTTTGAAACAAAGTGTTGAATCCAAACGTCCTCGTTCCTTCCCTGTCCTGTACTTTACATATCCACAGAGGGGAGCGGCCACTGTTTATGTGGAGAGATATGCCGTCATGGAGTCACAGAGTCATGGAGTCATGGAGTCATGGAGACATGGAGTCATAAAGTCATGGAGACATGGAGTCATGGAGACATTGAGTCATGGAGTCATGGAGACATGGAGTCATGGAGTCATGGAGACATGGAGTCATAAAGTCATGGAGACATGGAGTCATGGAGACATGGAGTCATGGAGACATTTAGTCATGGAGTCATGGAGACATTGAGTCATGGAGTCGTGGAGACATGGAGTCATGGAGTCACAGAGTCATGGAGACATCGAGTCATAGAGTCATAGAGACGTGGAGACACAGATACATGGAGTCATGGAGTCATGGAGACATGGAGACATTGAGGCATGGAGTCATGGAGTCATGGAGTCATGGAGTCATGGAGACATGGAGACATGGAGTCATTGAGACATTGAGGCATGGAGTCATGGAGTCATGAAGTCATGGAGTCATGGAAATTTGGAGTCGTGGAGACATGGAATCATGGAGTCATGGAGACATTGAGGCACGGAGTCATGGAGACATGGAGTCATGTAGTCATGGAGTCATGGAGACATTGAGTCATGGAGTCATTGAGACATGGAGTCATGTAGTCATGGAGTCATGGAGACATTGAGTCATGGAGACATTGAGTCATGGAGTCATGGCAACATGGAGTCATGGAGACATTAAGTCATGGAGTCATCGAGACATAGAAACATGGAGACACAGAGACATGGAGTCATGGAGACATGGAGTCATGGAGACATTTAGTCATAGAGTCATGGAGACATAGAGACATGGAGACACAGAGACATGGACTCATGGAGACATGGAGTCATGGAGACATGGAGTCATGGAGAAATTTATTCATGGAGACATTTAGTCATGGAGTCATGGAGACATTGAGTCTTGGCGTCGTGGAGACATGGAGTCATGAAGTCACAGAGTCATGGAGACATCGAGTCATAGAGTCATAGAGACGTGGAGACCAGATACATGGAGTCATGGAGTCATGGAGACATGGAGTCATGTAGTCATGGAGTCATGGAGTTATGGAGACATTGAGGCATGGAGTCATGGAGTCATGGAGTCATGGAGTCATGGAGACATGGAGACATGGAGTCATTGAGACATTGAGGCATGGAGTCATGGAGTCATGAAGTCATGGAGTCATGGAAATTTGGAGTCGTGGAGACATGGAATCATGGAGTCATGGAGACATTGAGGCACGGAGTCATGGAGACATGGAGTCATGTAGTCA
>NC_137206.1:4352188-4384688 GCF_960531495.2 Zeus faber | reverse complement strand
TCAGTATGTAGTATGCAGTATGTGGTATGTAGTGTGTAGTATGTAGTATGTAGTATGCAGTATGTAGTATGTAATATGTAGTATACAGTATGTAGTATGTAGTATTTAGTATGCAGTATGTAGTATGTAGTATGTAGTATGCAGTATGTACTATGTGTCTTAACCATAATTCAAGACTTTCCTTCAGTCACTTCGGACGCAGTAACAATCCAACACATATTTGTTTGTTCAGTCACAGTCCAGATGAACTTACATCTAAACTCACTAAACTGATTCTATTCAGCAAAGTACAAACAAAAAAAGATTCCTTCACAAATTCAAAATGAAATGTAAATCAAATCTGAAATCCTTGTTGATGTCTCTCAATGACCACAGTGAGTGAAGACCTCAACTCTGCATCCGGGGATGCTCATCGCAGCCGTCACAGATATCAGAATCAGAATCAGAAATACTTTAATATTCCCAGGGGGAAATATCGCTGACGTGGTGCAGTGATGTCGGCGTTATTTACACTGATCAGAACAGAAAACTGTCTCATTTTAAAACAGGAGGTACACATGAGAACAAAAGACATAAGAACCACCGGAGATCATGTCCCAGAACACCGTCAGCAGAACAGTCAATAAGAACTCACTAAGAACCCAATAAGAATCCAATAAGAACTTGACAGTGAGAGGAAGTGGGAGATGTTTTGTTTTAAATAAAGGTGAATAAAAGAAAATACAAAATATACCTGGTCTGCCCCAGCTACTCAGCTTCCTCCAGTCCCTGATGGCACTTATTTGGGTTTGCCACCAAACCTGCATCTCTCAGGGCAGTGAGCACCGCTTGTAGCTGTCTTTTGTGGGAGTCCCAGTCCAGCTGTGAATTAATATATCGCCCAAGTACACAGCCGCATAGTTCCTGTGAGATCACAGGATTCTGTCCATCATTCGCTGAAACATAGCCGGTGGACCATGGACGCCGAATGGTAGGACCTGATTTTGGTACAGCCCCACAGGTGTCATCTTTTGCTTGTTCTATAAGGGGTACCTGCTAGTATCCCTTAGTTAGGTCAAGTGTGCTGATGAATCTTGCCCGGGAACAACCTCTCTACCAGCTCATCCACCCGGGGCATGGGGTATGCATCGAACGTCGATATCTCGTTCAGCTTCCGGAGGTAATTGCAGAACCTTGTTGTCCTATCTGGCTTTGGTACCATGACGATGGGGCTCGACCAGGCACTGTGGTTCTCCTCAATCACTCCCAGTTCCAGCATTTTCTTCACCTCTTCCTTTACCACGTCTCGGCGGGCTTCCGGAATTCGGCGGATAATCTTTCCAGGGTTCAGTCACGATATTGTGTTAAATGACGGCCCTCTGGCCGGTTTGTTGGACAAAACGTACCTGTATTGGGATATCAGCTTCCTGAGCGCCTGTTTTTGGTGAGGACTCAGCTGCTCCCCCAGGGGGACTGCTATAACATCTGGGGAGAACAAGTTAGTAACGAACACCACGTTTGGGAGAACTTCGTCCCACTTTTTTTTACCAAATTTGCATGGTAAATTTGCTGTCTTTTGCCTACCGGGCTGTCTCACTATGTAGTTTACTGGGCCTTTGCGCTCTATAACCTCATACTGTGCTTGCCATCAGGCCAGAACTTACATTCACTCGTGGGGATCAAGACCAACACCTTCTCCACCGGCTGGAACTCTGACCTGTAGGGGGACGGTTGGTTCTCCCAGGCTTCTTTGGCATGGTCGGGAAAGAACCCTGTGGAGCTCTGGGGCACTTCCATAATGGCAAAGAGCACATGAGGCAGTAGCTGGTCCCAGTTTTTAACATCTTCATCGATCAATTTATGCAGCATGCATCTTAGGGTTCTGTTAAATCTCTCCACGAAGCCATCTGTCTCAGGGTGGTACACCCACATATGCAGTAGTTGCTTCACCTTGAGGTTTTTACAGAGTTCCTGCATTACCTTTGAAATGAAACATAAGCCCTGGTCGGTTAAAATCTCATTGGCTATGCCCACTGGCAGTGCGTAGGGGGTTGCCTCTGGAAACGGGGTGGCATAATCCATGATGACTAGGATGAAGTTGAGTCCCCTAGCGGCTGGGGCAAGGGTCCCCCTATGTCCATGGCCAGGCGTTCAAAGGGGGTTCAGTGATTGGCAGTGGTATGAGGGGGCTCTGGTAGTGCGGGTTTGAACAATTAAGCTGGCAGTTGGCACAGTGTCTGCAGTAGTCCTAGACTGCTTGTCTTACACTTGGCCAGTAGAACCCTGCCAAGACCGTCTCCTCTGCGGTTCTCCACCCCAAGGTGGGCACCGAGTAGGTGTGTGTGAGCCAGGAAAAGAATCTTAGGGACATACGCTTTGGGTATGAGTAGCTGGTTAATCCACTCTTTCCCCATTTTAATGCCCCTGTATAGCAAGCCCTTGGTTATGTTAAAATGAGGGTTAGAGGTTTTGGTCACACCTGGGTGCAGTGATCCCTCATTGACCTGTACAATGACCTGGCTTGGGTCAAGGTGGGGTCTTCCCTCTGGGACACGCAAAGCTGCCCGGTCGGGTGGCCTCGGCCGGGATGGTCTGGAGGTATTCCGCAAAAATCTCGCTGGGTTTGCATTCTGACGGGACAGAGGGTTCTACTGGGGGGGCTTCCTGGCCCGTGGCTGTGGTCTCCCCTTCTGAGGGGTGCTTCAGTTCAGTTGGGTCTGCGGTATCCGTGGAGCCTTTCAAGCTAAGGGCCAAGATCGCCTTCAGGGGCTTTGGGATTTTTACCTTATACTCCTATTTCCTGGTCTCTGGGCCAGGCAAACATTAAGCTTCCAATACTGTGCATAGAGCCTGCAGTCTCTCCCTATTAATATTGGCACGGGTAGATTTTCCACTACTCCCGTCCTCGGGCCTGGATTTGTACCTGTGTGGTCTGACAATACCTGGAATTGCCATGTACACAGGATACCGTGACTCTTTTCTGGAGCTTGCCAGCAAATTCAGGTTGAATTAAACTGACAACAATACCGGAGTCTAGGAGAGCCACAGGAGTAGCATCTCCTGCGGTCTGGAGTGAGGAGGGATTGGCCGCGCCGGGTGGGGTCTGTCGGCAAAATGGTTGTCAACCTCTGCAGGTGGTAGGTCCTGGCAAGCACGCTGTGCTTCCTCCGTCAGAAAAGGGGCGAGGATCACTCCCCTCTCATCCAGAGGTGCCACTCTCTCTCAGACGTCTGCTCAAAGACCTCCAGAAAGGACTCCACTTCGGCCGTCATTTTGGTGAGTACGGCCCTGGGCGTCCTGGGTCTTCCCCGGTCCATTGTCTCCCTCTGGGCCTGCCTCACCATGGCTGCTTGTAGCTCAGCCTGGTCCTTTACCAGCCTTCGATCGCTTCCTCCATTGTCTGGGGATGGGTGGGGGGGCGCGCATTCTCCACCATAAGTGGCACTCCTAGTCTTATGGTGTTGACCTCGGCGGGGGGAATGAGGATCAGAGGTCAGAGTTTTCAGGTATAATCAACTGAAGTCCATTAATTTAAATCATGAGAGGGAAAAGAGTGGGGGAGCAAAAACAACTCAGGTTCTTCCCGGTCCGGGGCATCAGCAGCGTTCCTGTCTCCTGCTGGCGTTGTCCTCCACACACTGACTCCAGTTGCCTCCTCCCTCGAAGGGTGAGTCCTCTCTCCCCTTGTGGACTGGCACCTTGATTGCTGATCTGGCCCAGCTTGGTTTCTCCACGTTTCCAGCCATCGCAGGTGGATATACCTGCTTTCCACAATGACTGGCAGCCTTTCCGAGCTGGGTGCCGCCCTCTTCGATGGCTCCCTCCAGTGGTTTGACCCGAGGTAACACCATCGTCAACATCATATATAAACAGAGATATAAACATATATAAACATAGATATAAACATCATATATAAAGAGAGATATAAACATATATAAACAGAGATATAAAGATATATAAACAGAGATATAAACATCCAAATTCAAAGCAGCATTTTCTGTTTTTCTGTTTTGAATTCATCATCTCCATCACAACATTAACTGTACAGGAGGAAAAACTGGAATAATCTTAAAGACGTGGTACTCATTGATATTTATTGTAATATTTAAGAGAAGCTTCCCCCTCCCCACACAGTATTAATCCAGGAGGGGAGACATGGATATTTTTCTAGAAATGAAATATTAATCACACAAGAACATTTCTGCAACAAAAAAGCTGATTGACCCACATACTGACCTACAACCTACAGAGACAGGGAGGGAGAGAGGGAGGGAGGGGTTGAGGGATGGAGGGAGGGAGGGATTGAGGGAGGGGTGGATGGGTGGAGGGAGGGATGTGTATATATTGTAAAGATGACATTACATTGAGGTCGTTGGGAGGAAGTGATGTAAACACTTCATCTGAGGGAAAACACACACGTTGTTCCTACACTTCAACTGTGTGAGTGAACACACACACACAGTTGAAGTGTGTGTGTGTGTGTGTGTGTGTGTGTGTGTGTGTGTGTGTGTGTGTGTGTGTGTGTGTGTTGATGTGATGGAGCCACACAACAAGCTGCTCCGGGCTGGAGGGAGTGAAGGATCATGGGATTCTCCCGCGCACCCCCCCCCCCCCCCCCCAGGATGGAACCGGGTCATGGAGACTCAGTGGGGGGTGAGTGTGGGAGGGAGGGGGTGTGATGGTGGTGGTGGTGGAGGGGGGTGTGGGGGCGGGTGGTGGGGGTGGTGGTGGTATCTGTGGTATTTCTTTAATTAAACGGGGGGGTGGGGGTGGATGCCACTGACATGAACAACAGACCAGATCATCAGTCCTGAGGCTGGTTAGATACAGGTTCAACATCAACTAGATATCGGTTTCGAACTGGTTAGAAACCAGTGAGAGACCGGTTAGATAACGACTAGTTATGGGTTAGAAACCGACTAGATACAGGTTAGATATCAACTAGTTACCAGTTAGAAACTGACTAGATACAGATTAGAAACCGACTAGATACAGGTTAGATATCAACTAGTTACCGGTTAGATACCGGTTAGATACTGGTAAGATATCAGTTAGATACCAATTAGATACGGACGAGACACCGACTAGAGACAGGGTAGATACCAGTTAGATACCAATTATATACCGACTAGATACCGGTTAGATACCGATTAGATACCGGTTGGGTACCGGTTAAATATCGTCTAGATACTGGTTAGATACCAGTTAGATACTGACTAGATACAGGTTAGATACTGGTTAGATACCAGTCAGATACCGACTAACCAGCTTAGATACTTGTTAGATACCAGTTAGATACTGACTAGATACAGGTTAGATACTGGTTAGATACCAGTTAGATACCGACTAGATACAGGTTAGTTACCGGTTAGATACAGATTAGTTACCGGTTAGATACAGGTTAGTTACCCGTTAGATACAGGTTAGTTACCGGTTAGATACAGGTTAGCTACCGGTTAGATACAGGTTAGTTACCGGTTGGTTACCTGAGTCTTGTCACCAGAGTTTTTCCATAAAACAGTACATACATTACCCAGAATCCCCTGGGGCTCCACACAGAGCTGCAGAGAGAACCTGCGACCTCCAGGGAAGTTAAAGTAACTGAACAAACGTCTCATTTATTCTCCAAACAACCAGTCAGGAAGTATCCAGTCGCCAGAAAGTACCAGGTACCACAGTAGTACTCACAGGAGTCAAACCTGTTCTTTTCTTGATCATCAATAAGATTCCACTTGCTGGGTCCAGTGTTTTCCAGTTGCTCAGTGAGTTTAAAAAGCAGCAGCAGATTTAGTAGAAATACAGTGTCATCCTGATAAGAACTCTGCTTCAGAGTACTTTTATAAAAGTACATTTTATTGGTTGAAGTAGCAACACTATCGATTCAAAGTAAGAGTTCATGTAACTGAGTAAAAGTGAAGTGAAAAGTACCTTTTCTGCAGTTTTACTATTACTGCAGTACACAGAGGAGACAGAAGGTACTTGTACACGCAGCCGACGCTCACATTCCGTGTGGTGTGTTTTTATATTTCACTGTTTTCCGTCAGGATCAGTTTCACCAAATCCTGACACAACCAAATTCCTTCCTTTATGTGGCTTTTTAATAAAACACATTTATTCATAAACAGATTCAGTTTCACGGATCAGCATCTGGGTGTGCAGTACTGCAGTATTACAGTGGTATTACTGTAGTATTACTGTAATACAACTACAACACAGCACTGAGACTCATCCGCTGAATAAAAACTGATCTGAGCAAAACAGAGACGGGTCTGTTGTGTTGGGAACCTGATCTGATCACACACACACACACACACACACACACACACACACACACACACACACACAGAAACATATACAAACATATACAAACACACACACACACATGCACGCAAGCACAGACACACACACACGCACACAAGCACAGGTACACACACACACACACACACACACACACACACACAGAAACACATACACACACACACGCACGCACGCAAGCACAGACACACACACACACAGAAACACATATATACACACACACACACATACTCAAACACAAATTCACAGAGACACACACACACACACAGACGACACATACACACAAACGCACACAGAGACATTAACACACACACACACACACAGACACAGAGATACACACACAGACACACACACACACACACACACACACACACAGGTACACACACACACACAAAAACACACAGAGACAGACACATACACACACAGGTACACACACACACAAAAACACACAGAGACATTAACACACACACACACACACAGGTACACACACACACACAAAAACACACAGAGACATTAACACACACACACACTGACACAGAGATACACACACAGACACACACACACACACACACACACAGGTACACACACACACACAAAAACACACAGAGACAGACACATACACACACACACACACATACTCAAACACATTCACAGAGACGACACATACACACAAACGCACACAGAGACACTAACACACACACACAGACAGACACATAGAGATACACACACAGACACACACACACAGACACACACACACACACACACACACACACACTCAAACACACATTCACAGAGACACACACAGAGACGACACATACACAAACGCACAGAGAGACACACACACACACACAGACACACATAAAAATACACACACACACACAAACAGGCACACACACACACAAAAACACACAGAGACAGACAAATACACACACACTCACGCACACACACACACACACACACACACACACACACACACACACACGTAAAGAGAGACAGACACAGACACATACACATGCACACACAAACACACACCTGCACGCAAACACACACGGACACACACACACACACACACACAGACACACACACATAAAGAGAGACGGACACATACACACACAGCATGCACACACACACAAACACACACCTGCACACACACACACACACACACACATAGACACACACACAGGATCTATTTCATAGACATAGTTATTAATGTATCGAATATTGATTATTGGATCATTGACATATGCCTGGAACCTCCTTGATGACATCACAGCTCAAGCTGCCTCCGCTCTCATTATCAAACTGTTTTATTGATTTATTGATGCAGAATCTGTCACGTAATTCAACAATCTATTAATCAGTGATTTTATGTCGTCTATGTCTCTGTGCCGGAGGGCTCTGAAAACACCACTGGGCTGGCTTGTGGAGGCAAGAACTGCCACATTATATTATACTTGATTATATCATATTATATTATAATTGACAATATTATATTATCCTATATTATATGATATGATATGATATCATATTATACGGTATGTGGTGTGTGGATGGGGTGGTTTAAGCAGCCATACCTGTTGCTCATTGGTTGGTCTGACGAGCAGCAGGTAAAACCCCCGTCCCCACACTCACTCAGGAGAGGAGCCCTGTCATGACATGTTCTATCTGCTCCTGGCTTGTGCCTGTTATAGAACTGCTACAGATAACATATTATATTACATTATATTATATTATATTATATTATATTATATTATATTATATTATATTATATTACATTATATTATATTATATTACATTATATTATATTATATTATATTATACCTTATCATATGATATAATATTATATTATATTTGAATAATACAATATTATATTGTATATACTATATAATATAATACTATATTATATTATACTATATTATATTATATTTTACTATATTATATTTTATTATATTATTATGTTATATATCTATCTATCTATCCATATATCATCCATCCATCCATCCATCCATCCATCCATCCACCTATCATCCATCCATCAAGCATCCATCCATCCATCCATCATCCATCCATCATCCATCCATCCATCCATCTATCTTTCCACGAAAGCCACTCTGTTCTGTGGTCATACAGATTTCAGGTGGGACTGTAAAAAAATCGATCCGCACGTGTTTCTGATCTGCCTTCAATTTCAAATCCAGGGTCGGAGGCCAAGATGCCCCCCCAACCTCTGACCTCTGACCCCACGACCCCCGGGCTGTCGCAGGTCTGTGTACACAGGTGTTTCAGCGCCCGGGTGGAGCTCCTACAAACCTCCTACGATGTCCCCAAACACAGAGGGTCTGAACAAACGTGTCGTAACCATGACGACAGGTTTTTAATGTAGGATTCAAAATGTCAGGATGACGTTCATCACACTGACCTTTGTTTTAATATAGGATTCAAAATGTCAGGATGAGGTTGATTACCCTGACGTCTGTTTTAATGTAGGATTCAAAATGTCAGGATGAGGTTGATTACCCTGACGTCTGTTTTAATGTAGGATTCAAAATGTCAGGATGAGGTTGATTACCCTGACGTCTGTTTAAATGTAGGATTCAAAATGTCAGGATGAGGTTCATCACACTGACGTCTGTTTTAATGTAGGATTCAAAATGTCAGGATGACGTTCATCACACTCACCTCTGTTTTAATGTAGGATTCAAAATGTCAGGATGACGTTCATCATGCTCATCTCTGTTTTAATGTAGGATTCAAAATGTCAGGATGACGTCCATCACACTGACCTCTGTTTTAATGTAGGATTCAAAATGTCAGGATGAGGTTCACTACACTGACCTGTTTTAATGTAGGATTCAAAATGTCAAGGTGATGTTCATCACACTCATCTCTGTTTTAATGTAGGATTCAAGATGTCAGGATGAGGTTCATTACACTGACCTGTTTTAATGTAGGATTTAAAATGTCAAGGTGACGTTCACCACACTGACCTCTGTTTTAATGTAGGATTCAAAATGTCAGGATGACGTTCATCATGCTCATCTCTGTTTTAATGTAGGATTCAAAATGTCAGGATGACGTCCATCACACTGACCTCTGTTTTAATGTAGGATTCAAAATGTCAGGATGAGGTTCACTACACTGACCTGTTTTAATGTAGGATTCAAAATGTCAGGATGAGGTTCACTACACTGACCTGTTTTAATGTAGGATTCAAAATGTCAAGGTGATGTTCATCACACTCATCTCTGTTTTAATGTAGGATTCAAGATGTCAGGATGACGTCCATCACACTGACCTCTGTTTTAATGTAGGATTCAAAATGTCAGGATGAGGTTCATTACACTGACCTGTTTTAATGTAGGATTTAAAATGTCAAGGTGACGTTCATCACACTGACCTCTGTTTTAATGTAGGATTCAAAATGTCAGGATGAGGTTGATTACCCTAACCTCTGTTTTAATGTAGGATTCAAAATGTCAGGATGACGTTCATCATGCTCATCTCTGTTTTAATGTAGGATTCAAAATGTCAGGATGACGTCCATCACACTGACCTCTGTTTTAATGTAGGATTCAAAATGTCAGGATGAGGTTCATCACACTGACGTCTGTTTTAATGTCCAGCGTGAAATCAGACCTTTTCTCAATAATCCCATTTCAAATTTCACACCCCATGAAGCGAGAAATTCTTGGTCAAAAGAGAGAGAGACAGACAGAGCGACAGAAAGACAGAGCCGCAGAGGGACAGACAGTGACAGACAGACAGAGCGACAGACAGACAGGTACGGGGGGTTAGATCCTCATTTAAACATCAAAGCCTGGAGCCTCCACCCTGTGACATCAAAGCGGGCGGTGCTGGGATTAACGTCCTGAAGGTCAGAGGAGCCGTCCAGAAACTTCCCTCCTCTGGGATTGGAGCAAACTGAAACTGGGCTAAAACTTTCCATTCAGGAGGGATTTTCCAGAGCAGCTCAGAGACTCAAAGCAGAAGACGAGCTGAAGGTGCTGGACTTTGATGTCACACAGAACTAGGTGTGGGAGGAGCATGTCCTGGGTGGAGAATTTGTATTTCTCTTCCAATTTCCACCAACATAATGCATGGATAAAGTCGGCAGAGAGAATAAGTAGAGAGGAACTAGAGCAGAACTAAGAAATTATGAGACTGGGTCTTGTGCACTCTAACGCTCTGCGAAGCAGGTGGTGTCAACGTGATGGAGATTTCCAGCGCAAGAAGGTGCATTTACTTTGAGTGAAAGAAAAAAACTCCAAAGTGGAGTATCCCGCGGGTGGGTTGAAGCGACTTCTCGGCAGCTCGTGGAGTTTCCTCCCACCCCCCCTGGTTGGGGCCTCGCCCACGCAGCGGTCAGAGCGCCAAACCTCCATCCTTCACCAGAGGAACCAGCTGCACCACAAGCTGTTGTAATGACACCCTGGAGCTCCATGTTTACCGTGTCGCTGAGTGGAGCAGTGCACTGCAGCTCCCATTATTCACTGGTATTTAGCACTGAAACCACTACAACTGCTGCTAGAACTACTATGTTAGTACTACTACGGCCCGTACCAGTATACGATTTGGTCACAATCATTTCAGGTCAGAAGATAAAATGTCGTCACTGTGCAGCTCCGCTTAGATAAGAAAATAAGAGATAGGGTATGTTTATAGTACGTATGTTAACGCTCCTTTTGTCTAAGTAAACACACGTCATACAAATAACACGTCAGTACCCAAATGTGAAGTACTTGTACAATTAAAAACACAGTTTTTCTCCATGCTTCCTCCCCAAACACCTTTCTGATGTCTTCCTCTGAACAAACTTCCACCAAAGGGCTTTTCAAACATCCCGCTGGTCTGAGATCAGCTGTTGAGCTCAGAGTAACCGCCGGTCACTGCCGCTCAGGGAGTGATTCCAGGGAACATGGCCGCCCACAAACAGCAGATCTTCTCTCTTCATCTGGCACAGATCTTTCAGAGACGTCCGTCGGGTGTCATCACTTTCCTTGCCTACACTCTGCGGCTCCACCCGCCCCTTCAGACGAGCAAACACATGATGGAGACATTTGTTTACTCGGAGCCGCTGAGGAGGAGGCGGAGGAGTGAGGGTGATGAAGGTCCTTCTGTCTGCAGGTGCTCTGAGCATCGTGAAGCCATGGTCCAGGAGTCAGGATTCCATAGACCAGATGGACCAGATGGACTAGGTGGACCAGGTGGACCAGGTGGACCAGATAAACCAGGTGGACCAGGAGGACCAGGTGGAACAGAAGGACCAGGTGGACCAGGTGAACCAGATGGACCAGATGGATCAGGAGGACCAGGTGGAACAGAAGGACCAGGTGGACCAGGTGAACCAGATGGACCAGATGGACCAGGTGGACCAGGTGGACCAGATGGACCAGGTGGACCAGACGGACCAGGTGGACCACATTAACGCTCTTTCTCAGAAACTTTCGGGAAATATACTTTATAATTGTTGCCAATCTTGATTGTGCAGCGAGCTCCATTTTAAGTTTTCCACTTCAACCAATCAGAGACTCGGAAATTGGTCAAGTGACCTGTTCTCTGCCTAAAACTGTCTTTGAAGCAATGGTGCCTAGCTCCTGTGAAATTTCCCCCCAAAAAAACGGAATATCTCTTTAACGCCAGTAGGTGACCTTGATCAAATAGTTGATGTGTCACTTTGTTCATACAACGGCGTTAGCAGCGACAGTTTCCCATCAGCCCCTCTGCCCGGGCGCTCAGTCCCAAGATTAGTCTCCATGTTTGAAATCATCAGGCTCCAGTGAAGGTATCTCTACATGCCGTGTGTTAAACGAGCAAAAGTATGGGAAATAAGGGATGAAACATCTGGTTCCTTCCCACATTCCAGCAGCATTCCCTCACGCTGAGGACCCAGACCTGGGAGGGGAAGGATGAGTCACCGGGCCCGGAAAGCTGCTGGATCCAGGACTCTCCCCCCCACTGCCCCGGACCGCTGGAGGACCAGGCCGGAGGACCAGGCCGGAGGACCAGGCCGGAGGAACAGGCCGGAGGACCAGCCCGGCCTCGGGGCGCCGTCCCTGCACCAGCTCAAAGCTCCCACATCATCCTGACTGAGGCTCGTCTTCTAAACCTCCGGACTCCCCTGGAAAAACAGAAACGTCCCGCTCGGAGCGACCTTCGTCTTCCTTCTCCGCTTCCCTACAAACACTCTGCGATGGAATTAAATGTCAGCGGTCAGAACGAGGCGAGCGGAGGGAGGATGTTCTGCGGCGGCGGAAAAGCATCCGAAAAGGTCAGAAACCGAGAGGAGAAAAACCAGAGCGACCCCACCATGAAATGAGGGCCAAACGAGTTTCAGGGACAAACTCAAACGAGTAAAACTTTTGATTTCTATCCGTAACTATGAGTCGTTATGTGTTCGGACCTTTAACCTTCGGCCACATTTTGGGCTTCGTACTGGAGGTGAAAAGCCGAGGCACCTCCTGCTTCGAGGCGCAGACGTTACGCAAGAGAAACTTTAATAAACACAACAATAAGTCAGGAAATGCACCAGGCTCCAGATGTTTTTCTAATATATCATGAGATAAACTTCATGTAGATCAGAGCTGTGACTCAGTGTGGAAACACGCTTTGAAGAAGCACACAAGGACGCCCGTCCCCCGTCGGTTCAGAGGGACCGGGCTGAACCAGGCTGAACCAGGCTGAACCTGGCTGGACCTGGCTGGACCTGGCTGGAACAGGCTGGACCAGGCTGGACCTGGCTGGACCAGGCTGGAACAGGCTGGAACAGGCTGGAACAGGCTGGACCAGGCTAGAATAGGCTGTATCAGGCTGGACCAGGCTGAACCAGGCTGGACCAGGCTGGACCAGGCTGGACCAGGCTGGAATAGGCTGTACCAGGCTGGACCAGGCTGGACCAGGCTGAACCAGGCTGGACCAGGCTGGACGTCTACACTGTCCCTTCCATCTCATCACTCAACACATCCTAAAACTGAAGAGCTGTTTTCGTGAGGAGATCCGTAAATCCACCGTGAGAACAGCTGTCTCACATCTCAGGGGGTTTCGGGTATTTCCAGGAGGATTATCCCAAGGGCGGCCTCCACTTGGAGGGGCCACGTCACCACCCCCACCCGCCCACCCAAACACCCACCCACCACACCCACCAACCACACCCACCCAACCACCCAGTCGCTGGGACGACACCAGAGGGACTGGACTATGAAATGGGATCTGGGCAGACGTCTGTGGACATTAAGGACATTTACAAGGACATGGACCTTCTTTCCAGTCTATAGCCATCCATCTATCCATCCATCCATCCACCCACCCATCTATCTATTGATCTATCTGTCTATCTATCTATTTGCTTGCCTGCCAGCTGAGAAAACGTTCCACCAAACGTTTCCTCATCAGTGCTGAGCAGGTGTCACCAAACGAGGGGAAGGACGACGAAGCGAACGGAGAGACGGAGGAAAGCAACATCAGGGTGTAGACACAACACGGTTGAGGTGGAGCTTATCTCATGTGTTCCCTTCTACGTTGTCGTTTTGAAGAGTTCCCATAACAGTGTGACCTTCCCGACAAGGACAAAGATCCTCCAGAGCAGACCACACAGTCAACAGTCAGATCTCACAACTTTAGAAAAATAAAGTAATGTTGTTTATTTATTCTGGTGTTTTTGCAGTGTACTATACGTACTATACATGTTTATATATATTATATATGCTCTGTAACTTCCTTTCTGACAATAAGATCAAACTCAGGGCTCAGAAACCTTCTCTTTCCCAGGCGCCTCCATCAGATATTTCAGTTTTTAAAAATCAATCCATAGCAACTAGCACCAAACCTGTGTGAATGAAAAGAAGTGGTAGAACCCTCTGCAGTGTGTAGTACTCATAGTACTGAATCTCTAGCTGATTTAACTGATTTCAGATCGTCGTCAGGGCGATGATCGGATCAGAAACATGACGGACGCTGGGGCAGAACGGAACCTGGAGCCTCTGTGCTCAACATGGAGACGGCGGCTTCAGCGCTGAAGGTGCTGTTCTGTCCCCACGTGCACGTGCCCTGTTCAGACGTATAGTATAGTAATATATATATATATATATATATATATATATATATATATATATATATATATATATATATATATATATATATATATGCTATATTGGTATAGCAGGCGGAAGATGATCCGCTGTGGTGACCCCTAACGGGAGCAGCCCAAGAAAAAAGAGGAAGATAGTATAGTAATATATATATAATATAGAAGTATATAGTATGGCACGATATATATAGTATAGTAGTACAGTATAGTAATATATAATGTATATAATATAGTAGTATAGTATGGTAAGATATATACTGTACAGAGGGCAGGCAGTACACTGTGTGCATTTATCTCCACTTAACCTGTTGCCATGGCATGCCACAGCTTCCACACACACTACACACAGTTTACTACAGAGTGTTCTACAGAGTGTATTACAGAGTATAATAAAGTGTATACTACAGAGTAGTATTACACAGTTGGAGGAGTTTTGCAGTAGTATTGCAGTAGCATAGAAGTAGTATTGCAGTAGTGCAGTAGTGTTGGAATAGAATTGCAGGATTGTTGCAGTAGTATTGGAGTAGAATTGCAGTAGTGTTGCAGTAGTGTTGCAGTAGTATTGCAATAGTAGGTTGTTGTTTTACAGTTTGATAGTTTTATTTGCAGTTTAATAGTTTTATTAACATTTTAATAGTTGTATTTACAGTTTATTTTGGTCGTATTTTGGTTTATTTATTGTTTAGTTTGGTCGTTTTGTTTACAGTTTAATAGTTTTATTTACAGTGTGATAGTTTTATTTGCAGTTTGTTTACAGTTTGATCGTTTTATGTATAGTTTGTTTTACCGTTTGATTGTTTTTAACAGTTTGTTTACAGTTTAATGGCTTTATTTACAGTTTGATAGTTTGTTTATAGTTTTTTTTCCCAGTGTTATCGTTTATTTATAGGGGTTTTTTTAACAGTTTTATCATTTATTCATAGTTCGTTTTACAGATTGATAGTTTTATTTACAGAGTCCAACTTCATTCTGAATCAGAACACAATGACCCATTAACCCTTTAACCTCCTGAAGGACCGTGACCTTGACTTGTCCCAGCAGCTTCGGGAGCTAGAAGCTGCTTTTTAACCTCCTCTACCACAACACAACCCACAGCAAAGCAAATCGAATGATGGGAATAAAAACTACATTTCAATCAAAACAAACAACATTTATATCCAGTGAAAATAAAATGGTAACTAAAATACCTCCAAAGGGTATTTTATAGTGCAAGGCGTCAAAACTAGTGAGAAGTCAATTGATTGGTTTGCATCAGATCTGAGCTTCATTTCATTCTGAAGAAATGATTCGAGCGAATGTTTCCAAACAGGATGGAACAGACCGAGCTGAGCAACAAAGACAAACAGGGATTGAAATGATTCATTAATAATAACAACTATTGATCTGGATCTGAGTTGTGCGTGCGAGCCACCACAAGCAGGTCCAGACAGAGACGCCAACTGCTCTTTAAGCTCCGTGATGGGGGTCCATGTTCCTTACTGTGGCTCTGGTTCCCTCTGGACGGAGGCTCTGAGAACTGGACCCGGTGCCCGGACATCACGCCCGCGGACTCGGAGCGGACCGCGAGCCGCCCGCTGATGCACACCGTGCGGTCAAATCCTGGTGGGGAGGGGGTCCTGGTCCTGGTCCTGGTCCTGGTCCTGGGTGTTAGAGGGTCCACACGGTGCTGCGGTCTCCCGGACACGGAGCCTGAAACTCTGCTCACTGCAACTTTTAAAATCCAGACCGCAGTGACGTCACTATATATATATAAATATTATATATATATATATATATATATATATATATATATATATATATATATATATATATATATATATATATCATTATTATTATTATTATTAGATTCAATTCATTGTCATTGCACAGAGTACATGAACAAATATATAAATATATACAAATATAAAAAAAAAAAAAAAAAAAAAAAAAAATATATATATATATATATATATATATATATATATATATATTTGTTCATTTAATTCTCTTTTTTAATGATCAGGCCGATTTAGTATTTAATAAGTTCATTATTTCTGTGTTTTTTTTTAAATGATGATGATGTATAACGTCATATCCAAAAAGGGCCACACATTTTAAAACGGATGAAATGCGTGAATATTGTTTGGATCGTTCGTCTGTTTTATATTTCTACAAAACATATCTTTCCTATAAATATATATTTTATATCACAGTCTCTTTTCCACATTTGATCCCTTTTTAACAGATCTGCTTTGCGCACTGGTCCATTTTAAACAATTTCCATCAGGAAAAATATTCACAAAGTCTGTTGTTACGGTTCAACTCAAACCACCTTTTATTTCACGGCACCTGGGTCGAAGGCTGGATCCCCGCGTTCCAGCGCCACCCAGCGGACACACGCACAACATGCAGCAGGTCCTGGCTTTGAGAAGGATCGTATTTATAGGATGTATGACGTCATGTCCAGCGTCGCATGAGTATCTTACGTTTCCCTGGTTTTGACCCTAATCAGCACATTATGTTGACCGTGTTTCTTATTTGCTCCAGTTCTTTCAGGGGTTGAAACTGAATAATTAAACATTATTACAAGTTTGTATTTAATGTTCAGACGGAGACAAACCATCAGAAAATGAACTCCAAAAAAATATAAAAAAACAAACCATCAGTTCACACCGTTTAAATATAAATATATAAAAAACACAATCAGATAGTACACATTCTATATTTTATTATTTTCTATATTTATCATAATTATTATTATTAAATAACATTATATAATATTTATAATAATAATAATAATAATAATAATAATAATCATCATCATCATCATCATTATCATTATCATCATCATCATCATTATCATCATCATCATCATAAAAGCTACAGGATCTTCAGTGCACTGCACTTCATTCTCTTAGAAAACTTATAGTATATATAAAAACTTATTGTATATATAAAACTAATTGTTTATGTGTGTGTGTGTGTGTTGTAGTGCGGTCATATGACAAATAAAGATTCTTAATTCTTAATTAATTCTTAGAAAACATTATCAACAAAAGTCAAAACCAGTCCCAACAAAGTCCCAACCAGTTCCCCCCGGACCGAGACCTGCGCCCGGACCTGGTCCCTCACATGGTTCCGTTCTGCTCCAGGTACATCTGGGACAGGGAGGCCGCCATGGAGCGGGCCAGCTCCTCGTCCCGTCTCCTCTGGACCTGCGCGTCCCGGCACCAGAGCTCGTACTCCGGGTTGGGGGCCCTGTGGTCCAGCAGGGCGTCGTAGTGTCCGCTGCTGAGCCAGCTGAGCCAGATGCAGGGCCGCTCCGGGTCCTCCTCCCCCAGGCAGTGCAGCATGGTGGACACGGTGGGGCTGGCCCTGCTGCCCCCGGTGGTCAGGTGGATGTTGACCCGCAGCATGTGGCTCATGGCCAGGAGCTCCGGGTACCCGGCCCAGGACCCGTCCTGCGCGGCTCCGATCAGGAACTCCCCCACGTCCCCCTCGATGATGGGGCTGAACTGGACCAGGTGGTCCGCGATGTGGTGTAGGGTCTGCTCCCGCAGGTCCCGGTACCGGCTCTGGTCCCCGTAGACCGCCCGGCACACGGCCCGGTACAGGCAGTTCCCGTCCGGGATGATGTGGAACCGGAACTTGTTCCTCCGCTGCAGGTACTGGTTCTGCTGGTCCACCTCCGCCAGGTACCGGAGGACTTTCTCCCCCACAGAAGCAGCCTGGTCCGGGTCTCTGGGTCCTGTGTCCTGGGGGGAGCTGAGAGTGTAAAGGGGTTGCAGACCTTCCGAACTGAGGGAGGGAGAACCTGGAAGTCCAGTTCCACCTGGGACGGACCGCTCTTCATCCTGGTCCTCTTCGGTGCCGAAGCCGCTTTCCGCTTCTGGACACTCGGAGAAAAGTTCTGATCCGTTCCTCAACTGGACCAACAAGTCCTCCATCAGGTCAGGAGATGTGGTCCGGGACCCCCCGGCTCCGACACAGCGACGGACCAGGATCTCCGCCCTGGACACGAACTGAAGCGGCTTGATGGACAAGGAGGGCATGGTGTCCTCCGTGGGATCGGGCTCTGCTGGTCCTGGTCCCTCGTGGGGCTCTGCTGGTCCTGGTCCCTCGTGGGGCTCTGCCTGTCCTGGTCTCTCCTCGGATGGGGACCTGGCTCTGGTCCTGCTGCAGGTCTCGGGTCCACTTTGTGAACTTATCAGAACTTGGAGGAGGGGTCTCGGGTAGTGGGTCACTGAGCTGCTGTAGATCCTCATGTTCCTTTATACCGGACCCCCCTACCCGGACCCCCCGGACCCCCCCCCCCCTGTCCCGGAACAGTGACCACAGGCTCTAAAAATACCCCGAGACTCGGACGTCAACACGGAGTCTCCACGGCGCGGACTCTGCGCTCACGCTGCGTCACGGACGCGGTGTCGTCCTTCCCTAATTTTAGTCCTGGTGAGTGAAACTGGATCTTGTGAGCTTCCGGGTCTGGGTCCTGGGCCAGGGACCAGGATCCAGGGTCCAGGATCCAGGGACCGAGTCCAAGGACCAGGGACCAGGGACCAGGGACAGGGTCCAGGGTCCAGGGACCGAGTCCAGGGAACTGGACCCAGGGACCAGGGACCAGGGACCAGTCCAAACGTGGAAATCAGGTGCGTCACCGCCGTGCGCATGCGCGTCCCCGGGGCGCACGGTGGGGACGTCACTTGGGAATGTGAAGATTTTGGATTTTTTAAAATATGATCCTTTGATCTGGAGAACAAAGTACGATTGAGGGTTTTTTGTTTGTTTGTTTGTTTTTTTATCAGATATTATTCATTTTTATCCATTTTTTAAAATCAGTTCTTATCAGATATGATCAAATTTGATCATTTTTTCCCGTTTTTATAAATTTTTTTTATCATTCTTCATCAGTTTTAATCCCTTTTTTAAATATTTTTTTCAGTTTTAATCCATTTTTATCAGTTTATATCGATTTTTATACATTTTTTATCAGTTTTTTCAAATGGGTTTTTAATCAGTTTGAATCATATATTATCATTTTTTTATCAGTTTATATCACTTTTCAGGTTTTTCAAATGAGTTTTATCACTTTAGTCATATATTATCCATTTGTATCAGTTTTTGTCCGTTTTGATCTATTTCTATCAATATTTATCCGTTTTTATCATTTGTATCAATTTCCATCAGTTTTATCAGTTTATTTATTAATGATCAATCGAATTATGATCAATCTATTTATCCATCGATCAGTTCTTCTATGATACCATAACACTTCATGTATCTTTGCTTCTCACCTGAATCTCTTCATTGTAGTTTGTGTTAAATGAAAGAATGAATGAGTAAATTAATGAATAAGTGAATGTATGAATGAATGAATGAGTTAATTAATTATTGAATTGAATTTATTATTGGGTATGTGAATGAATAAGTGAATGAATGAATGAGTGAATAAATGAATGAATGGGTGAATGAATTATTTAACCAATATATGAATGAATGAATGAATGAATGAATGAATGAATGGGTGAATAACCAAAAGATTGGGTGAGTGAATGGATGAGTAAATTAATGAATAAATGAATGAATGGATTAATAAATAAATGAGTGAATGATTGAGTGATTGACTGAGCGAATGGATGGATGAATGGATGGATGAATGGATGAAAAGCTGTCTCTGAGTTCCACCAAACAGGCACGTCTGCCTGGGACGGGGTGTGCGCAGTGTGACCCTGTGGCCACCAGGGGGCAGCAGCGCGCCTACCGGGTGTTTCAATGAGCGTCCAGCAGGGGGCGCTGCAGGGCGTGGTCAGCCTCCCCCTGCACTTCTCCTGGCGGTCACTAGAGGGAGCCATGGGACACAGATAGAATGCGAATGTATGACGCGTGTGTCGCACGCCGATGACGTCATCGTGTTTGTCGCGTTTCACCGCCTCATCTGCTGCAAACGTTTAAAAATACAATATATAAAATATAATAAATACAATTTATATAAAATATAATAACTACAATATATAAAATATAATAAATACAATATATAAAATATAATAAATACAATATATATAAAATATAATAAATACAATATATAAAACATAATAAATACAATATATAAAATATAATAAATACAATATATATAAAATATAATAAATACAATATATAAAATATAATAAATACAATATATATAAAATATAATAAATACAATATATAAAATATAATAAATACAATATATATAAAATATAATAAATACAATATATAAAATACAATATATAAAATATAATAAATACAATATATAAAATATAATAAATACAATATATAAAATATAAGATATAAAATATAATACAAACTATATATAATATATAATATATAAAATATAATAAATACAATATAATAAATACAATATATAAAATATAATAAATACAATATATAAAATATAATATATAAAATATAATAAATACAATGTATAAAATAAAATAAATACAATATATAAAATATAATAAATACAATATATATAAAATATAATAAATACAATATATAAAATATAATAAATACAATATATATAAAATATAATAAATACAATATATAAAATACAATATATAAAATATAATAAATACAATATATAAAATATAATAAATACAATATATAAAATATAATAAATACAATATATAAAATATAAGATATAAAATATAATACAAACTATATATAATATATAATATATAAAATATAATAAATACAATATAATAAATACAATATATAAAATATAATAAATACAATATATAAAATATAATATATAAAATATAATAAATACAATGTATAAAATAAAATAATTACAATGTATAAAATATAATAAATACAATATATAAAATATAATAAATACAATGTATAAAATGAAATAAATACAATGTATAAAATATAATAAATACAATATATAAAATACAATATATAAAATATAATAAATACAATGTATAAAATATAATAAATACAATATATAAAATATAATATATAAAATATAATAAATACAATATATAAAATATAATATATAAAATACAATAAATACAATGTATAAAATATAATAAATACAATATATAAAATACAATATATAAAATATAATAAATACAATTTATAATATATAATAAATACAATATATAAAATATAATATATAAAATATAATAAATACAATATATAAAATACAATATATAAAATATAATAAATACAATGTATAAAATAAAATAAATACAATGTATAAAATAAAATAAATACAATGTATAAAATATAATAAATACAATATATAAAATACAATATATAAAATATAATAAATACAATGTATAAAATATAATAAATACAATATATAAAATATAAGATATAAAATATAATAAATACAATATATAAAATATAATATATAAAATACAATAAATACAATGTATAAAATATAATAAATACAATATATAAAATACAATATATAAAATATAATAAATACAATGTATAAAATAAAATAAATACAATGTATAAAATATAATAAATACAATATATAAAATATAATATATAAAATATTATAAATACAATGTATAAAATATAATAAATACAATATATAAAATATAAGATATTAAATATAATAAATACAATATATAAAATATAATATATAAAATATAATAAATACAATGTATAAAATATAATAAATACAATATATAAAATATACTAAATACAATATATAAAATACAATATATAAAATATAATAAATACAATGTATAAAATATAATAAATACAATATATAAAATACAATATATAAAATATAATAAATACAATGTATAAAATAAAATAAATACAATGTATAAAATATAATAAATACAATATATAAAATACAATATATGAAATATAATAAAGACAATGTATAAAATAAAATAAATACAATGTATAAAATATAATAAATACAATGTATAAAATATAATAAATACAATATATAAAATATATTATATAAAATATAATAAATACAATGTATAAAATATAATAAATACAATATATAAAATACAATATATAAAATATAATAAATACAATATATAAAATACAATATATAAAATATAATAAATACAATATATAAAATACAATATATAAAATATAATAAATACAATGTATAAAATATAATAAATACAATATATAAAATATAATATATAAAATATAATAAATACAATATATAATATATAAAATATAATAAATACAATGTATAAAATATAATATATAAAATATAATAAATACAATATATAATATATAAAATATAATAAATACAATGTATAAAATAAAATAAATACAATGTATAAAATATAATAAATACAATATATAAAATATAATAAATACAATATATAAAATATAATATATAAAATATAATAAATACAATATATAAAATATTATAAATAAAATATAATAAATAAAATGTACAAAATATAATAAATAAAATATATAAATTATAATAAATACAATATATAAAATATAATAAATACAATATATAAAATACAATAAATAAAATATATAGAATATAATAAATAAAATATATATAATATAATAAATAAAATGTAATAAATAAAATATATAAAATATAATAAATGAAATGTATAAAATATAACAAACAAAATATATAAAATATAACAAATAAAATGTATAAAATATAATAAATAAAATATATAAAATATAATAAATAGAATATATGAAATATGATGAATATAATATTTGAAATATAACAAATATAATATGTAAAATATAATAAATATAATATGTGAAATACAATACGTAAAACTTTGTAAATATAATTATGTAAAATATAATAAATATAACACGTAACATTTAATACATATAATATGTAAAATATCATATATATATGTAAAACATTACAACTATAATAAGTAAAATATAATACATATAATGTATAAAATCGAATAAATGTAATTCATAAAATACAATACATTTAATACATAAAATATAATAAACATAATACGTCACATATAATAAATATAATTTGTAAAAGATAATGATTTTTTCTATGTCACATTAACATCCTGCAAAGACATCACGAACATTTATATCAGAAATTGTTTTTTAATTGTTTTTTATTTTATTATTCCTGTTGAATAAGATACAACTTTATTTAACTTTGCCCTTATCTGTGATTAGTTTCATAATCATTATATATTTTATTATGTTTTGCTGATTTTATTGGTTAAGTAGAACACTATAACAAAACACAAACAGAAGGTCCAATATTACAGGAATATCTAATTTGACTGTTTATGTTAATCATGTTCCCAGAATAGTGGAATTTCGGCTAGTTTATATAACGGTGATGTATTGTTAAAATAATAAAAACCAAGGTTAAGTTTATGTAGAAATAATTTGGCCTTAAGAAATATAAACTTCACTAAGTATGAGTTACAATAAAAAATAAAAACAAAGGTGATATTTAAAAATTAACAGCAAAAATGAGGGTAACACCGTGCACCGTTGGCACGGTGCTCCGGCGGGTTATCTCTCAAATAGGAGCCTTCTGTGTGGAGTTTGCATGTTCTCCAGGTGCTCACATGGGGTTTCCTCCACCTCACGTCAGTAAGGACCCCCACCAAAAACATGCACCCATCATCGTCTGACCAGCGATGGACACTTATCACCTGGTTCCCGGGCGCGTCCACGTATGCTGCCCACTGCTCCTGGCTGTGCCCCCGGAGGAAGGACAAGCCAGGATGGGTCAAGAGCAGAGGATCCATTTCACCGGCCACCATCAAAGCATGTGTGTGCAAGCATGTGTTGTAGTGTGGTGTGTTGCGTGACGAATAAAGACTGTTTCTTCTTTCTTCTTTAAAAAACACTGCTTCAGACCTTTCTACAGTTAACATCAATATAATTTTTTAACTTTTTAAAGTTGTCATTGCTGGTGGAAAGATATGAAAATATGTAGATTACACTGAAACTATTCTGCAGGTGTAAAATACTTCAGGGAAAATTATTAGGTCAATAATTATTATTATGTACATTTTAATTCATTATTATTACTAGTATTATTATTATTGTTATGTCAGTTGTAAACCATTACTCGTATTATGTAAACTGAAAATTATTATTATCACGTAAATTTAAAATTATATGCAAATTATTCTTAAAAGCGACTCATTAGTTATGTATATGTATATATGTTACTTTTTAATCATTGATGTTGAATGCATAATTCAATCTCTCATCAAAGCAAAACAGATTTCCTCGACAAATAAAATGTTTAAAAATATATGAATATATAATAAATAAAATATATGAATGGATTAATTAGCTAAGTTCTTACAAAAAGCAGGCCACAATAAAAAATGATCAAAATTGATCAAACTCAGGAAATTAAGCATAGAATAAATAATAATAATAAACAGTAGAAACACGGGGGATTACATGTAATGAGAAAAAAAATAATTGAACCACCAATACACACAAAAAAACCTCCTCAACCAGAGTAACGTGCGCACTCGTACTCCGTTACTTGCAGCTGATCCGTCTCTGTGACGTCACCAGTTCGGTGGGGGGCGGGGCTTGCGGTTGTTACGTCACACAGCTGTCAGAGAGCTGTCAGCCAGTTCATCAAACACACACTGCGGGGACGCGCGCGGCTCAGGTGCACACGCAGCGCGGAGCGAGAGGAGAAGAAGAAGAAGAAGGAGAAGAAGAAGAAGAAGGAGGAGGAGGAGGAGGAGGAGGAGGAGGGAAAGAGAAAGAAAGAAAGAAAAGGAGGAAGCAAAGAAAAGGAGAAAAAAACACTTTGTTCTGATGGACCGAGCGGCGGCGGATCTGACGCAGGCGCAGTAGGAAGCTCCGCAGCGCGTCGCGACCTGACACAAAGGATCCAACCTGCGATGAAAACTAAGAAAGGTAAATAATCCTCCTGCTCTCCCTGCGGCCCCGCAGGGGGGCCCGGTCCGGGGGCCGGGGACTCCCCGGACCCCGGCTCCGGTGGGGGGGTGACCGGACCGGGCTCGGAGCCTTTTGTTCGGACGGAGCATGTGGAGCGGCGCAGCGGGGTGAAGCGCCGCGGAACCCGGATCGGGGCGCCGCGCGTCGCCACGGCAGCGGCCGCTCCGGCCGCAGGGAAAAGTTTGGAGGAAGAACAAAGTTTTCGTTGAGTTTGGGGGAGAACCGGGGGCCGAGCGCGCGGAGCGGCGGCAGAACCGGGTCCGCTTTGAAACAGTTGGGACTCGGAGCGCCGAGCTCTTAAGGTGGACCCGCGCTGCGCGACCCCCGCCAGGGCGCAAAAGCAGCTTATTCCGCGGTGGCTGCTTGAGGCGGAATCGGCCGCCTCGACGTGAGTCGCTGCTCTGGTTGGAGTTTGTGCGGCGGAGGGTCCGTTGCGTTCGGTGGTTTTAAGGTGGAAACGTCGCTGCGCGGACTGTGTTTAAGGTAGAGAAGCTGCACCAGGCGGCGTTATCAAGGTGGGAAGCGAGTATCATTGGGCGTTTTAAGGTACATATGTGGTGATTTAACGGTGGTACAGCAGTATTCCTGGGTGTTTTAGGGTAGAAATGTCGTAATTAGTGTTTCTTTTTTTTTTTTAAGGTGCAAAGCAGTATTTTGGGGTGTCGCAGGGTGGTAAAGCAGCACTAATGTGTGTTTTTAATGTTGAAATGTAGTATTTAGTGTTTTTTTTAAGGTGGAAAAGCAGTATCAGTGCGTGTGTGTGTTTTTAAGGTGGCGCGGCAGCAGCAGCCTGTGGAGCGGACCTCGTGGTGCGGAGCAACAATAGAAGTTGCTCCAAGTTTCGGCCAAACTTCCCAGACTCCGTCCCCGCTCCGGCCCCGAACCCGCGCTTTGCGGCGCGGTTCCGTCGGGAGCGGCCGGGATTGAATTTGAGCGGAGGAAAAGTCCATTTGGGCGGAGGAAAAGTCCATTTGGGTGGAGGAAAAGTGCAGTTTTCCCACTTTCCCAACAAAGAGCCGCGCGAGCCTTTGTTTGGTCTGCAACAGGTCCGCGCGCACAAACACGCGCGCGCGCTCAGTCGGTGACGTCACTGAGCCGCTGACGTTCCGCATCCGTTTCCTCAAAAGTTTTATTTGATCAGAAAAGTATGAATGTATTTGTGATTAAACCCCTGTTTTATAAAACTGTTGCGTTGTGGCTCGAGGGTGAACATGACTGATGTGAAATGTTTTATCATCGGAAAATTAAAGCTTAAAACGGGGGATTTTAAAGGGACATTCCGCTTTTTGTCTCTGACACGGATCACGTGGTCCTGGTGACAGCTGTGACGCATCAGCTGAGATCAGTTTGTTTACGTTGTGTGTTTGTTGATCGGCGCAGTAAATGCTGCGCTGCGTGCTGCCGAATCCTGGTTTGCATCTGGTTTTTCCAAACCTGGTTTGGTTTGATCACGTCTGTCTCCAGGATCAACAACTTTTAAGTGTCGTCAGTGTGCGACAGTTTAATCATAATTATAATGAGCAACAAACCATCCTGTGCGTAGGGTCTTCACATTTATATATTCTGTATTTTTAAAATATTTGACTTTCTGTTGTCTTTTCTGACTATTTGTGTACATTTGCCTAGTTTTGATTTGTGTTGAATTATTACATTAACTTTTGTTCTTTGTTATTTCATTGTTGTTTTATTTCAAATGTGTATATATTTGTCCAGAATCCTCAGAAGAAAGGCCCCAGTACCCGCCACAACAAATTCCTCTTTTATGTGAATCAGATCAGGCCGGTCCCCAAAAAATATAAAACATAAAATTAGAATAAAACAAAAAAGGTGGAGGGGGAAAAAAAAAATGCACCTGGATGAATGAATTGATTCTCACCCATCTCTAAATATATATGTTTACAAATGAATTGTTGATAGAATGATTTAATGTTTATTTTATTTACATTTTTGCGTCATTGACAAATTCCATTTTGTTATTTTTTAATAACTTTTATTATTATTATTATTATTATCTTTTACTTATTTGTGTGTGTGTGATGCTGCAGGCCTGCCGGTTCTCTCGGCGTCGGACTCGGACTCTGACGGCGGCGACGCCCCCCTGGACCTGTCGTCCTCTGGGGGGAAGCGGCGGCGGCGGCGGGGGAACCTCCCCAAGGAGTCGGTGCAGATCCTGAGGGACTGGCTGTTCCAGCACCGCTACAACGCCTACCCCTCGGAGCAGGAGAAGAGCCTGCTGTCCCGGGAGACGCAGCTCTCCACCCTGCAGGTGCCTCCTCCACCCGACACCCCAAATCCGCCCGACGCTGGGACCAGGGTGTCTGCAGGACCTGAGAAAGTCCTAAAAGTTCACTTTACTTTTTTTTTTTTTTACAAATTCGATGCCTAAAAATTCACTAAATCGCCTCACATTTGAACTGATGGAACATTTAGTCAGATTTGATTTATCCGTTTGTTTCTTTTTGTCAAAATCTTCTCGAAATGGGTCTTCGAGGGATTTAAATCTAACCCCGATTCCTGCAGACACCCTGATCAGTAACTTCATAACGTCATCTCACTCAACCAAAAGAGAGTCAAACTGGGCCTTAAACTGTGAGAGAAGTTGTTATTATAATTTGGGTCCAGCCTTAATTGTTCCGATTTTTGTTATTCTCATGATTTTTGAGGCTAAAAGTGTCTGGAACAAGACGGGCGCTAGCGCTCCAGACACGGTCGAAGTGTCGTTGGAGCCGGACGTCCCAGACATCTCGGGGTTGAAGTTTAATCCATGCCGGTCCAAATACGGAGCAGGAATTAGTGGAAAAACGGATTCAATTTTACGGGAAGTAGCCGAACCCTCGTGCTTCACCGACACGCCCAACATTTGAAGACTTGTGGCCAGGTGGTGCAGCGAGACGAGTTTGTGGAGTAGGACGCTTTGTGACATCATCATCCAATTCCTTCTAAATGTGCAGGTTGCCATTCAGAACGTCCGTTGGCACCGGGCGAGGTGCTGGGCGCAGACTCCGTTGCTCTGTAGTGGTTAGCGGTTACAAACTAGGCGTGTCTACTCTGATGAGTTCATGTCCCCGGAACGAATCGGAAAAATAGTATCCCCAAAATTGTTAACAATCTGGTCACCACGTGGCGTCCACCCGGCCGTGGGAATGAATGATGTGTTCACATACGAGGAACGCGTCGGAAAAATTGAACCCGTGAAATTGTTGTCATAGAAGTCATAGAAAGACGTGAAGGTTTCAAAATGTAATATGTCACTAACACGACTAAAATGGGCCACGTGTATTGCTGCCTGCAGCTGTATTATTATGATTATTATTGTTACACAACAGACATTCACTTTATTCAGAGGATTATATCATCACTAACCTGAAGCCTACACAACATTCAAGTTGAATAAAAATACTTTAAACGGGTTGTATTAAGATGAAACATAAATTTAGAAAGAAAGAAAAAAGAAATTAGAAATCTCCGTCTCTAGAATTAATAAAAAACGAAGCTAATGTAAGACAGTTATGACGACTAGTTTCACTGTTTACACGTGTGTGTGTGTGTGTGTGTGTGTGTGTGTGTGTGTGTGTGTGTGTGTGTGTGTGTGTGTGTGTGTGTGTGTGTGTGTGCGCCCGCTAAAGTTTTATATTTATAGAGCAGAGCAGATTGGAATCAGGACAGAGTGGGTTTTGGCAACGTGCTCACACGCACACTCTGCAGTAAGCCCAGTCAGCTGTCAGCCTGATGACATCACTTCCTGTCTGTAACGACCGACAGAAACAGTGAATCTCAGCGCGTACACACACACACACACAGTGACATGGGGGGGCGTGCACGGGGGCACTTGGCTGAGGCACGGAGCAGGAATCCCCCCTTCTCCCCCTCCAGCTGTCTGGAACAATGCAGCGTCACTACTGAGCCGAGCTTTACTGGAATAAAGAGCCAGTTTGTCATTTAATGAGTCGTTCTGTTGGGATGTAAAAATAAAAATGGATTTAAAAGCGTTATTTCTAATACTTTTTTTTAACTAAGGACCCTTTATATGAGAGGAATTAAAAAAATAAAAATAAAAAATTTTCAAAGTCGCAACAAATAATTTGATCTTATTTCTCACACTTCAAACTCACACCGAGGGAAATGTAAAATACACAATATTAAAAATAATGTAATTAATGTCTAAAAGGGGATTATTTCGTATGTATATATTGCATTAAAAAAATCATATTTCTAAAAATCATGGATCTTTGGTCTGATCCAGGATCTGAACCTTTATTGCAAATTAAACCCGAAGTAACACTTGTCACTCAAATATGAATACCGTCTGACTTGAAAACAGGAAAAACACAGATTACGTTGATTTGAAATTTTATAGTTTATTAGTTTTAAGCTGTTTTATATTTTTATATCTATCCAAATTGTGATATAAAAATATCAAAGATAAAAAAATATTTATTTTTGTCTAACCTCTGGCCCTGATCGTGGTCCTGGTCTAACCCCTGGTCCTAGACCTAGTCTTACCCCTGGTCCTGGTCTAACCCCTGGTCCTGGTTCAAACCCTGCTCCTGGTTCTGTTCCAGGTGTGTAACTGGTTCATCAACGCCCGCCGCCGCCTCCTCCCCGAGCTGCTGCGTCGTGACGGGAAGGACCCTCAGCACTTCACCATCTCCAGGAAGGGGGGCAGGGGGGGAGAGGAGGGCCCAGCGGGGGACGAGGGCGGCGACCGCCGGGAGCTCCACCCCTCCGGCTGCAACTCCGGCCCCCCCGCCGCCGCCGCCACGAGGAAGGCGGCGGCGGGCCCCGCCCCCACCCGGCCCTCCGTCATCTGCCACACCACCATCACTGGCCCGCCTTCCGCCGCCGAGCGGCTGCTGGAGCGGCTGCGGGCCTCGTCGCCCGTGGCGTCCACGCTCACTGGCGCCCCCTGCGGCGCCGAGGGGAACCTGAGCCCCCGCAGCGGGCTCTTCAACACCCCGCCACCCACCCCACCGGACCTCAGCCAGGACTTCAGCGGCTTCCAGCTCCTGGTGGACGTGGCGCTCAAACGGGCCGCCGAGATGGAGCTGCAGGCCAAGAGGCTGGTGTCCTAGAGGAGGGAGGAGCCCAGAGACTAGCCCCACCCCTTCGATGGAGGGGAGGGGCTTAGAGACTAGCCCCGCCCCCATCGTAAGGGGGGGGGCTTCATTTCTACGTGGGGGGGGGGGGGGGGGGGGAGCCGAACAGAGGAGGACGTTTAGTTGTTTTGTTTTTTTTTGTTTTTTTTACCGAGCAGAGAAACGTGTCCAGTGCCTGATTTCCTCTTCCTGTCTCTTCCTCTTTCTATTTGCACAGGGACCAAAACGCCGCCTGTCACGCCTCTTTTTACCTTTTTTATTTTTATTTTTATTTTTTTGTTTTTGTCGTTTTTTTTGAGAACGGAGTTTCCCTCCGACGATGTCCGACGCACGCTTCCTGTCCTACATTTCACACCAGTTTCTGATTGGTTTGCACACTACGATGACCACGCCCACTACTGCAGGAAGGGTCTTTTCACAATAAGAGTCTAGTTTTGTTCATGTTTCCTATTTGTCATTTTCTGTTGATGTTGTTTTTTGTTTTTTGTTTTTTAACAAACTTCTGTACATTGTTGTTGTTGTTTTTTTTTTTTTAAGACAGTTTTTCTTTTCCTGCGGAGGGAAGTAGCAGCGGCCAGTCAACTGGAACTCCCAAAACACTAGAGCGCGTCTGGAGGACGTTTTACTTTATTCTTTATTCTTTCCACAGAAGCATTTCTGAAATCACCAAAATAAACAGCAGAACCATTTTTTTTTTTTTTTTTACGTATCGTGTGTTTAGTGGATGTGACTCGACGCCCGACGATGTGATTTCTTCTCAAACTGTGCAATGTTTGTGGCGCAACGCGGTCACACGACGCAAAATAAAGTTCTGTTTCTTTTTCTACGATGGGCGTGACTCGTTCCTGTTTATAACGAGCCGCGACGTACCTGTACCTGGGGGGCCTCCAACCTACAGTACCTGGGGGCCACTGGCCAGGTTGTCTTCCACTGGCGAAGAGGAGCCAACTGTCCCACTTCTAGATTTTGTATTTTTTTTTTTTTACGGTGTTGTGAGTTGTCTCATGATTACATTTAAATAAACATAATAAGTACATATATTTCTATATATTTTGTTATTTTAATAAATAAAATATGAAAATAAAATCATAGCGAAAATATTTGTTATATTTTATTTTCTGGAAACGTTTAATGAATTATCAATAAATTGATTAAGCATTGTGATTTTGCCGAATGGGTCAGGATTTGGTCCCCGGCCTCCGCTTTGAGGCCCCTGCTCTAAGTCAACGTGCGAGGGGCCGTCTGGGACCAGATTCCTGCTGGAGTCAGAGCAGATGAGAGGTTCAGTTAGAGAAGAGCTGTTTAGAGAGGTTATCTAGTTGGAAAGGTAAGTTACCTGTTTGGAGAGGCTAGTTATCTGGTTAGAGAGGTTATCTAGTTGGAAAGGTGAGTTATCTGGTTAGAGCAAAGAGTTAATTCTGACCGAAACATCCGACCAATCAGAGTCAGAGTTGCTGCTGCTGGAGCGTCAGTGTTTACGTCACAACTCACTTGTTGGAATACCTTCACACCTGAGTCAGGTGTTGGCGTGGTGACAGACGTTGCTGTGGTGACAGGTTTTGCCATGATGGAAGATGGTGGTGGTGACGGACATTGCTATGGTGACAGGTGACGCGGTGACCGACGTTGCTGTGGTGACAGATATTGCCGTGATGACAAATGTTGTTGTGGTGACAGGTGTTGCTATGGTGACAGGTGATGCATTGACAAACGTTGCCAGGGGGACAGACATTGATGTGGTTACAGGTGACGCGGTGACCGACGTTGCTGTGGCGACAGATGTTGCGGTGGTGACAGGTGTTTGCCATATTGACAGATGTTTTCGTGGTGATAGGTTTTGCCAGGGTGACAGACGTCGCCGTGGTGAAATCTGCTCCGTCGAAGGTCAAGGGTCAGGGTGAGGGGGTCCAAACCGTCTATCAGACTGTAACCCCAGCCCCCTCCACCCTGCTGTGGTCAGGCTCCTCCATGATGGATGTGTGTGTGAAGCTCCAGCAGAAAGAGTCTAATTACGGGGTCCGCCCTGAGGAAGGAAGATGGAGCTCACGCGCCTTTTCATCTCCCAAATTACAGCCACAAGCGCGTGACTCCGCCTCCGCAGGAAATGAACGTCCACGCCGTCGGG
>NC_137206.1:4322188-4342188 GCF_960531495.2 Zeus faber | reverse complement strand
TGAGGGAAAGTTTCACTCCTCCGCGTTCCGTCATCAACACCCGACAGGGGACGGACGGTTTAATGTTTTAATTTAAACTCGACTCCCGGGGATTAATAAAGTGATCTCTTCCCCGGAGGATCAGCCGCACGTTTTGACTCCTTCAACGTCACGTTCTTTCCGTGGAGACGGTGCGTTACGTCTGAGCAGCGGGCGGCAGGGGCAGTGGGAGGTATGCGGCCCCCCTGAGTGGGGGGCTGCGGCTCCCAGACCACCCACCGTCTCCGCCGCCCGGACCCTCGTCGCGTAAACACGCTTTTTTTTTTCTTTATTTTCCTGCTCCTTCTGACCGAGCCCAGCTTTATCTGCCAGCGGCAGCTGTGAGCAGGGGAGCTGGTTCTGATCCAACGGAGGAGAGAGAGAGAGAGAGAGAGAGAGAGAGAGAGAGAGAGAGAGAACGCTGACTGATGGAAAGGAAGAGGCTCCCTCCCCCCTCCCCCTCTCTCTCTCTGTCACACACTCATTCATTTACACGCACACGCACACACACACACACACACACACACGCCGTTGTGGGGTTGTAAAAAGTCGCCTGTTCCCTGCATCACAATGAACTGCAGCAACAGATGGTTGTCACCAAACACACACACACACACATGCACACGCACACACGCACACACACACACACACACACACACACACACACCCTCTGGTCCAGCTGTCAGTTCTCACTCCTGGTTGAGGGTTTTTGTGACCCCTCCCCTGGGTTCAGGACAGCCGCTGGGGGGTCCGGGTGTGTGTGCGTGTGCGTGTGCGTGTGGGTGCGTGCGTGCGTGTGTGGTTACAAGGAGCCGCCTCGCTCGGGTGAGATTCGACCTTCCTCCATTCAGATTTGGTTCGCTGTGACTCGGTGAGTGATAGTGGAACAATAGATTGAGGGAAGAAGAATAACAACAATAAAACCAAAAGAAGACCCTGAAAAAACAGCCCCCCCCCCGCCCCCTCTGTTCTCACCATCTCTCGTCCTCCACCTGGATGCCTATAGACTGGAACTTGGATTCTTCTTCTGTGGTTCCTGCCTCGTCGGGCTCCACCTGCAGGCAGAGAAAAGGCAGCGTCACCGACCGCTGCGTTTCATACGCTTCGTACGTTCAATGAACAGGAAGCGGCGTCGAAGCAAACCGGAACAGGATTGGCTTGAAAGACAGGGGGGGGGGGCCCGATTGGGCTGAGAGCAGCTCCCGGCATGCAACCCGTTACCACGGTAACGGCAGCTCTCTCCGAGCTCTAGGGAGCTTGTCCCTTTGTTCTCGCGTATCCGAAACAAATTTTATCTTTTATCTTCATCTTATCATGAATTATCATCTCATATCACACGGCCCCGTATCATCTCAGTTCCTCTGACCTGGACTCCGATGGAGAGGCACCTCCGCAGCGCCTCCTGCTGCTCGCGGCCGCCGGTGGCGGCAGCGGCGGCGGCCCGGGCGGAGCTGCTGCTGGTGACATGCTGGCTGGCGGGGCCGTGCACCTGGGCGTTTGCCGCCTCGATGGCGGCCGTCAGTGCCTTCATGCTGTCGATGCTCTCGGTGGAGTTGGACAGGCCGGGCTGCGAGCTCAGCCCCTTCCCCCCGTCCATGTGGGCGTCCTGGGCCGACTCGGTGCTGCTCTGCGCCGTGATGGAGATGAAGGGCTTGGAGGGCGTGGTCCGCGGCGGGACGGGGGGAGGGGTCTTCTTGTAGGTGGTGATGCATGACGACACTGCGGGGGAGAGGGGGGTGGGGTGCAGGTTAGTCCCCCCTGCGCTCTTGTCTTAAACACTTAACTGATGTTATTATTTGAGGTTTTTCAAACATGAATTTCTTCCCATATTTCGAGTTGAGATTTTGGCCTAATTTTGGCGATTGGCGCCCAGAGCGCAGCTATCGTCCGCTGGGGAAGTGGTTTTGGGAGCCTGCAGGGTGCAGTCCTGGCAGCTCGCGGTGAGAAGCAGGACGTGTTTGGAAGTGGATTATTATGAGGTCATCATCAGGAATGATCTCCTGAACCGTATTGAGAAGGTCCTGGAAGCCGAAGTGTGAGATCAGATGGAGCTGCTGCCTCAGGGAGCAGCGTGTGTGTGTGTGTGTGTGTGTTTGTTGTCGTTGTGTGTGTGTGTGTGTGTGTGTGTGTGACAGGAAGCTGTGTGTGGAGTAACAGCTGGAGTATGCAGAAGGAAAACTCCAGGCAACAAGAATGTAAAGCATGACAAGAATAATATCGATAAAAATAAGGATACAAATAAGGAAAAAAAATATGAATAATAAAGTTAGAATTAAAAAATAATAATACGAACAAGAATAAAAATAAGAATAAAACAGGAAGTCAAACAGCTCTAGGATCAGTTCACTCAACTAAAGGTAGTTATTGTGATTTACCTTGATATTATTTGAATGTTTTCCAGACATGAGAGGAAAGGTGCTGTTAAATCTGTACAGGCAGAGCAATGAGAGGATTCCTGGATATACAATATGTACACACACACACACAGGAAGATGCTTCCACCCTCCCTGTCTTTTTGCTGCTGTGCCCTGAAGACATACAGTGTGTGCGTGTGTGTGTGTGTGTGTGTGTATGTCGTTGTTGTTGTTTTTTGGATACTGTTTATTTGTTTGACATCAAAAAGTTGATTTTTAATGTTATTTCCCCCTTAGCTGTTATAAACATGTATAACATGTTATTCACTGATTGTTATACTGTTATACACTGTTATACTGGTAAACACTGTTGTTATGTTCTACACTGTAATAAACTGTTGTAGACTTCTTTAGAATGTTATAAACTGTTATAGACTGTTTAGGAAATGGTATATACGGTTATACTATATACTTATTCACTGTAATAAACTGCTTTACACTGTTAAAGACAGTTTTAGATGTTATAAACTGTAATACACTATTATTTAGATTATATTAGATTATACACTGTTATACAGTGTTAAAGACTGTAATACACTGTTATACACTGACATACACTGTTACAGAATGTTAGAAACTGTTATAGAATGTTATGCACTGTTATAATGTTATCCATTGTTATAGACTGTTATACAATGTTAAAGATTGTTGTACACTGTTATACACTGACATACACTGTTACAGAATGTTATAAACTGTTATAGAATGTTATACACTGTTATGTAACACACTGTTATACAGTGTTATACAATTTTAAAATAGACTGTTATGTTAAACACTGTTATACAATGTTAAAATAGACTGTTATAATGTTATACACTGTTATAGACTGTAATAAACTTTTATACACTAAGCAGCTGATCTGCCAGTCAGAGCATAGTGCAGCCTGTGTGTGTGTGTGTGTGTGTGGTTTTCATTCTGTGTGTAACCAGAGACGAGACGCCCCACCCCTCCAAGACAAGCCTACAAGAACCAAACACACCTCAGAAAGCGCACACACACACACACACACACACACACACACACACACACACACACACACACACACACACACACACACACACACACACACACACACACACACACACACACACACACACACACACATCAGTAGTTACCGCAGACTTCCCGCCACGCCGCTCGGCATTGGGGGTAAAGCGCGTGGGAGGTGGGGAGGCTTTGACAGTCGGAGAATTATCCGACGCCAAACGTACTTGTTCCGGAAATAAACAAGGAGGAAAAAGCACAAATCAACCTGAAGAAAAACAACTTTCATCGTTTAATTATTATGTTTCATGTTTCCTACAGAGGGAGTGAGTCGACACATTCAGGCCATGAAGACCTCCCACACACACACACACACACACACACACACACACACACACACACACACACACACACACACACACACACACACACACACACACACACACACACACACACACACACACACAGCCAATTTGTCTTTTTAGATGCTGGAAGGTGTATTTCCCTGATTTCACGGGAGCTACGCTAGCTGATCTCATCTGTGGCCATGCACCGAGCTAACCCCCGTTAGCATGAAGGAGTGTCCCTTTAAAGACAACACTGAAGGACGATAAATAAACATAACTCCTCTGTCACTGAACCTGGGAGCCTCCGACCACATTCAGCGCGCCGGCGTGCCAGCGACATTCCTCTGCTGAAGTGGAAGTTTCTCTGGAATTTAATTTCCTGCGTCTCAGCCTTGTCCTCCTCCTTCAGTCGGTGTGTAAACGATGGAGCTCCCGCCGAGCGCCTCCCTGGAGCCACTGAGAGCTCCTGAAGAGCGGGAGGCTGATCACATCAGAGCAAAGCCCTCTCTTCCTCCACCGACACATGGGCCGAGCCCCTTCCCCTTTCTCTGGAAGGACGAGGCGGAGCTCCTCCCGCGCCGGCGTCGTCCTCCACCTGTCGCTTCTGGAGCAGGGATCATGCTTCTCCGTCTCCGCGGGGCTACGCAGAGAGGGGGGGGTTCTGGGTAAGGGCGGGTCGCGGGGGGAGCCCACGCCCCCACACCTCCCGACACTTTCAAAGTTCTGTTCATCACCAAGATCTACACTTTCATCGAAGATGTTTTCAGCCTTTTGGTTCCTACTTTTACAGCGGTACCTTGACTTACGACTGTAATTGGTTCTATAACAAGGTATGTTAAAACAGTCGTATGTCGAAGCAATTATTCCCATATGAATTATGAAATCACAAAGGGTGAAGATAAACAAAATACACAGAACAAACACAGTAAATATGAGAAAAATACCGATAAGCCACGAACTACGTGCACACACCATGTAGATCACCCACTGACTGACTGCTGACTACTGACTGTCTGATCGCTGACGCGCCAACTGCAAATTTCCACGCTCGTATCTTGGAGCAGTCGGTCGCAAGTCGATACAAATTTGTGTAACCCGAGTTAGAATTTTCCGGGTCTGCAGTGAACGCGGCATCGGCTCCTGCGGTTTCTCGTCTTGAACAGGCGTTCAACACATTACCAGTACGCCGCGAAGCGACCAGGTCCACACGGCGCAACGCTCCGCATGCGAACGAGCACCCCGAGACGGAAGCCCGGACTTGTGTGTCATCGGCTCACGATGTCACAAAGCGCCCAGCTCCTCAAATGCATCCGGTCACGCCGTCGTTCTTCAACCTGCGGTAAATTTGCAACGTTTCTTTCACTAATTGCCGCTGCAAATGTTGATGGATGTGGATGAAACTTGCGCACCGCACGACGTCGGAAACATCGCAGTTGCAACGGGGCGTCAACCAAGTCTGTGTGTACTGCGGTTGCCGTGTTGCACTTTTAGCCTGAAAAATGCAGAAAGGATTAAAAATAACAAAAGGCAATAGTGCAACAGTGATTGTTGTCGACATAAATTATATCGCTTTATTCCAAGTATATATATCTATATACGTATATATAGATATATATATATATATATGGAGGAGGAGGAGTTAGGGTGTAGGAAGGGGAGGAGCCAGGTTGGTGGGAGAGGAGTCTATGGGGAGTGGGAGGAGTCAATATGGAGGGGGGGGGTCCTTGTGGAGGGGGAGGAGCCAGGGTGGACGCTCGACAGATGGAGCTTCAGTGGATTCAGAGCAGCCTCCATGGGGTGGAGGAGGGTGGGGGAGCCCGTTGCTCAGGGTTCGGGAGGGAGGGGGAGGGGGGGTAGGGGCAGCTGGAGTCCTTTTGTGATAGCGTCGCCATGGTGACAGGCTTTGTTTGGGTTTGTTTATGCTGACAGGACACGCTGTCTGGACTTCAGCATCCCATCGTAATAAACATGGAGCTGAAGGCTCCAGACTCCGCCCATCCTCCACCTGTCCAGGTTGCCTAGCAACAACAGCAGCAGCAGCACTGCGAGGACTTGGGGGGGAAGTTCTAGAAGCTGTTGATCACAGTCGTCCGTTGCTGTTTGGACATCTCCACCTCTCTCCACCTTCCCCAGGAGACTGAGGCTCCAGCCTCCACCTGGACTCCTCCCACTCTGCTGGGGCTCCTCCCCCTTCATATGGACTCCTCCCCCTCAACATGGACCCCTTCGCCCCCAATGTCAGCAATCGAATAATGAGTTTAGTGACGTAGTAAAAAGTTCTAATATGTTGTATTAACAACTTTGAATACTTCCAAAATGTCCGTCTGTTTGTGTGTCTTTGTCCGTCCGTCTGTCTTTCCTTTTCTTTTGCTGCTTCCCAAAGAAGCATTTCTTGGATGAATTTAATAAAAACATCTTGTGAATAGTGCTTTGTAAAAACACAGTACTTTGCTCAGTCTGCAGCACAAACAGACGTGCTGCGCTGGTTTACAGCTGCAGAGCTCTGCACTCAGAGGTCAGAGGTCAACACACTGCACTCAGGGGTCAGAGGTCACCGCGGAGGGTCTTGACATCCCAGATGCCTCGGCTCAGACACAATAGTTCACCCTGTCTGTGTTTGTCTGGTTTTAAAGGTACATTCTGTAAATTCTCAGGATATTTAGTACTTTGTGTCTGTTCAGAGTATGTTCAGTATTAAGAATATGAATGTATTGTATATGTATGTATATATCATGTAGCATCAAGCACAGATTTACACGTTAACTCTTCCTTACACGTTGTAAACATTGTGTTTTATGTTTCTATTTAAATACACTTAAGGATGTAACAGGAGTGTGAAAACTAACACCAACTTAGTACTAGTAGAGTAAAACTACAAACAAAGCACAGTGTAACTAGTAACTAAACACGGTATAGCTAGTCACTAAACACAGTATAACTAGTAACCCAACACAGTATAACTAGTCACTTAACAAGTATAACTAGTAATTACACGTCAAACTAGTCACTGAACACAGTATACCTAGTAACTAAATACAGTATATCCAGTGACTGAACTGTATAACTAGTAACTAAAGAGTATAAGTAGTAACTAAACACAGCATAACTAGTAACTAAAGAGTATAACTAGGAACTAAACAGCATAACTAGTAATTAAAGAGCATAACTAGTAACTAAACACAGTGTCAGTAGTAACTAAACAGTATAATTAGTAACTAAACACAGTAAAACTAGTAACTAAACAGTATAACTAGTAACTAAACAGTATAACTAGTAGCTCAACACAGTATAACTAGGTCTCAGTGTGTTTACAGCTCGTCTGCCGCCGGCTGCTTCCTGTTTGGTGCAGTGTCTAATCCACTAAACACACTTTCCAGGTTGGAACATGCGACCTGGTTACCTGCATTCCAGAGCTAAGCCACGCCCCTGCCACGCCCACGCCGCTAAGCCCCGCCCCGTGCCACCGCATCAGCCAATCAACACGCACACACACGCACGCACGCACGCACACACACACACACACACACGCACGCACGCACGCACGCGCACAGGCACACACACACACACACACACACACACACACACACACACACACACACAGGCATGGTTGTTGTGAACAGACTATGGGGACTAAGTTTCTTCCTTTTCTTACTGTTTAGATCATGTTTTCAAATTAAAAGCCCCCCCTGAAGTTTGAGGGCTTGTTTTCCGTCTACATTTAAATATTGTGGCGTATCAGGTTGTAGAGCTGCAGAAACAGGAAGTGTCCTCCAGCGTGATCCAGGACCGTGTCGGTTTGGAGCCGGGTCGACAGGGGACTTTCCCGTTATATGGACCCTTGGTGGGGGGGGGGGTCCAGAACCTTCCACATTGTTCTGCCGAGATCCTCAACCAGCAGCTAATCCCGACTGGAGAAGGAGAGCAAGAACAAACACATCCAGGCTTTGTTCCCTTTGAACAGAAACCCTAACCCTCAGGGAGAGGGGGCAGGATGGAGAGAATGAAGGAGTGTAAGACAGGATAAGTTAGCCAGGCCGTTTACTCCAGTTCCTGTATTAACATTCCAGCCGCTCGGCGGGGCGTGAACCTGAGCGCCGCGAAAGAGAACACGCCCACATGCTTCCACTGGGCTCATCTCCCAGAGCGCCAGCTAGGAGCTAGGAGCTAGGGTCTATGAGCTAGGAGCCAGGGGCTAGGAGCTAGGGGCTAGGAGCTAGGAGCTAGGAGCTAGGGTCTATGAGCTAGGAGCCAGGGGCTAGGAGCTAGGGGCTAGGAGCTAGGAGCTAGGGTCTATGAGCTAGGAGCCAGGGGCTAGGAGCTAGGGGCTAGGAGCTAGGAGCTAGGGTCTAGGGGCTAGAAGGTAGGGGCTATGAGCTAGGAGCCAGGGGCTAGGAGCTAAGGGCTAGGAGCTAGGGGCTAGGGTCTAGGGGCTAGGAGGTAGGAAGTAGGGGCTAGGAGCTAGGAGCTAAGAACTAGGGTCTAGGGGCTAGAAGCTAGGAGCTAGGACGTAGGAGCTAGGAGGTAGGGGCTATGAGCTAGGAGCCAGGGGCTAGGAGCTAGGAGCTAGGGGCTAGGGGCTAGGGGCTAGGAGGTAGGAGCTAGGAGGTAGGGGCTAGGAGCTAGGAGCTAAGAACTAGGGGCTAGGAGCTAGGGTCTATGGGCTAGGAGGTAGGAGCTAGGAGGTAGGGGCTAGGAGCTAGGAGCTAGGGACAGTTTGCAGCGCCTGGCATCAGACCAGTAGACACACAAGTCCAACGCCTCCTGTTTGCAGACGATCTGCTGCTCCCGTCTCCGCCCAAAGAAGGGCGACAACACCACCTGGATCTTCTGCACCGGTTCCTCCTACACCTGGGCCTGGGCAGTGGATCTGACCAGGACCAAAATGATTGAGACCCAGAGACCCAGCATCCAAAACCACAAACTTCAACTCTTTGCAGACACCGTCGCTCCGGAACCGCCCTGGAAAAGCTAGACCTACCTGGGCCTAAACACCAGCACCACAGGGAGCACCGGCTACACCACAGGGAGCACCGGCTTCACCACAAGGAGCACCGGCTTCACCACAAGGAGCACCGGCTTCACCACAAGGAGCACCGGCTTCACCACAAGGAGCACCGGCTTCACCACAGGGAGCACCGGGCTCACCACAGGGAGCACCGGCTACACCACAGGGAGCCGTGGACGTGCCGAGGGGCGGGGCATCAGGAGGAACACAGAGCCGGACCTCCCCCTTCAAATCAGGCATCGAACCTCGGAGTCCCTTTCAGAACCTGTCTCCCTTCACGGCTGCGAGCTCTGTTTGAAACTCGGCACAATCCTGCAAATCCTTTCTCCTTGTCCGAAACCGAAAACTCCAAATAACACGCGAGCAGCGGGATGAGGACGATAAGCAGTGATCATAACCAAAAACACATCCAAAAAAAAAAAAAAACAGAAAAGAAAGTGACCCTGACACGCCCCACCGAGACACACACCACCTGCACGACACCACCCGGCCACGCCCTCGCAACCTGGTCATCCGCAGGAGACACACACCACCTGCACGACACCACCCGGCCACGCCCTCGCAACCTGGTCATCCGCAGGAGACACACACCACCTGCACGACACCACCCGGCCACGCCCTCGCAACGTGGTCACACGGCAGCGGGAGGAAAGGGGCGTGTCCGCTGGAATACAGGCAGCGTGGGGACTGTGCATCACCTGTGTGTTCCTGCGCTGACCTCTGGACACAGACACGCCTCCTGTGCACAAATACCTTGAAATACTTCATTTTAAATTAAAAACTGTTGTAGTGTTTATAGAATTCTCACTCGTTTGAATTTAGACATAACTGCAAGTTGACATGTTTTTATTTAAAGTTATTTTTGAATTATCTGAAAATATACAGATGTACACACACACATACTGTATGTATATATATATATATATATAATTGTGTATATATTTTTATCTGTTTTTATTTCACACTTGCTTTGGCAATGTAACACTTGGTTACCACGGTGATGTAGAGAGAGAATTGTTCCGAAGTGTATTTTTTATTTTTCATGTGTGTGTGTCTAAGTGTGCGTGTTTTAGTGTGTGTGTGTGTGTGTGTGTGTGTGTCTTAATGTGTGTGTGTCTTAGTGTGTGTGTGTGTGTGTGTTTGTAGTTTCCAGATCTGACCTCTGACCTCACTTCCTGTCAAGGGGGGTGCTCACTGTGTGTGTGTTTATTCTCCTCTTAAAGGTGTGCCCTCTCTCTCACACTCAGACACACACACACACACAATATAACACACACACACACACCTCTCTCTTCTGCTGCTGGGCAGTCGTTTGTCCGTTGCATTCCTTTCTCCATTCATCTGTACTGTGTGTGTGTGTGTGTGTGTGTGTGTGTGTGTGTGTGTGTGTGTGTGTGTGTGTGTGTGTGTGTGTGTGTGTGTGTGTGTGTGTGTACTCCAGGGCCACAGTGAGTCAGGGGGCCCTCTAGTGGCAGGGAATTCAAAGTGACATGTTGTGAGTTTTTGAAGGTAAAATATAAACTTTAACTGATGATTAATATTTTAAGTACGGTCCAGTGTTCTGGACCCGTTAGCACGTAGTTACATCTATGTAATAACACTGTAATTACATATCTTATAAATCATATATATATAAATATTGATTTGTTGTTGTTTTTTAATATATTTCTGTTGTGTACAGTTTACTGTTTGAGTATTTTCACATTTCTTCATTATATTTTAAATTGTCTTATCTTTAAATGATTCAGCTTGTCACATGTTTTATTCAGTTAACAGAAGAATCACAACATAACTCCCCCTTTACTGGGTTAGTGAGGGAGAGAGAGAGCGAGAGAGAGAGAGAGAAAGAGAGAGAGAGGGAGAGGGGGATGGGGGAGGAGGGGGAGTCACATTCCTTCACAGCAGAGAGCTGCTTCACTTTTAATGACTGGCTAAAGGAGCACTTTCTCACACACACACACACACACACACACACACACACACACACACACACACACACACACACACACACACACACACACACACACACACACACACACACACACACACACACACACACACACACACACACTCTGGGACTTCCACAGTAAAGTCTTTAATTTGAACTGCGGCTGAACGACCTCCCACAATGCAAAGCGTCTGAACACACACACACACACACACACACACACACACACACACACACACACACTTCAGCCAAGTGGAATATTAAAATACTTGTTGTATTGCAGCTTGTTCTATAATAAACAATAATAAAATCTTGTTTTGAATTAAAAACATTGAACTGTGCCGTGATTTTAAGAAGTTTATTTATTATTCATTTTGTTGAAAACAATACGATGTTTTAATTTAGTAAAATCTGAACACAGGCTGGAATTCAGACTTTGGTCAAGTTATTCAGGAATAATTACTTTTAAAATTTAAATTGGTGATATTAAAATAAACTATTGGCATTTCAAATTTTACAATAAATATAAAAAGTACATATATTATTTATCCATTTTCAAAATACTAATGTCTGTTCATGTTTGATATTTAGGTTTTTTTTAATCAGGGACTTCAAGTAGTCATCCACCCATTCACCCACCATCCATCCACCCATCCACCCATTCATCACTCACCCATCCACCCAACCATCCATCCATCCACCCACCTTCCCATCCACCCATCCTCCATCCATCCACCCATCCTCCATCCATCCACCCATCCATCACTCACCTCTCTCTCTCAGAGTAAAACATTCTCATGTGGTTGTGGTTTCTTCTTCTTCTTCTTCTTCTTCATCTTTTTCTTCTTCTTCTCTGTAGGAAATTGTTCCCATGTGTGAGTGTCAAAGAGATCAGTGTGTGTGTGTGTATGTGTGTGTGAGCGTTTGCATATGTGTGTGTGTGTGTGTGTGTGTGTGTGCGTACGTGCCTGTCAGCGTATGTGCGTGCATGTGTGTATGTGTGTGTGCATGTGTGTGTGCATGTGTGTGTGCATGTATGCGTGTGAGTGTGTGTGTGGGTGCGTGTGTGTGTGTGTGTGTGTGCACGTGTGTGAGCATGTGAGTGTGTGTGTGTGTGTGTGTGTGAGCGTTTGCATACGTGTGTGTGTGTGCGCGTACGTGCCTGTGAGCATATGTGCGTGCATGTGTGTGTGTGTGCATGTGTGTGTGTGCATGTGTGTGTGTGCGCGAGTGTGTGTGTTTGAGTGTGTGCGTGTTTGAGTGTGTGTGTGTGTGTGTGTGTGTGTGTGAGCATGTGTGTGTGTGTGTGTGTGTGTGTGTGTGTGAGCGTGTGTGCTAGGTGTGTGTGCATGTAAGTGTGTGTGTGCGTGTCACTACCGTCCTGTCACCCCCCCTCTAGACGGGGTGGGCGGGGTCTTCTCCCACTTCCTGTCTGAACGATCAAAGTGTTGCTGAGCTTCAGACAGAGGAAGGGAACCAGCTTCAACCCGACCCTGGGTCTGGATCCAGACCCGGATATGGATCTGGACCTGGACCCGGATCTGTATCTCGAAAGGACCCGGAACTGGATCTGGACCTGGATCCGGAACCCGGAACTGGATCTGGACCTTTACCTGGACCCAGATCTGTATCTGGAAAGGACACGGGTATGGATTTGGATCTGGATGCGGACCCGGATATGGATCTGGTTTAACGTCCTTGAGATCGAACGTTTCCGCATTAAGACGCCGTAACGCCAAGATGATCTAATCACAACTCTGCGTCTCAATGAGTGAAGGAAATTCAACAAATAAATGATTTGTTTAAAACTAGTTTTAAAACCATTTAAAAAAACATGGATGTGGTTCATCTTTCTGCTGCACCAGATCAGTGCTTTTATTTCAAGTACTCGTGCTTCCAGCCACACTGTGCTATTCCTCTGATCACAGGATCAATAAGCTCGGTAGCAGGTATTGATCGGTGTCCAGGTCGCTCACACACACCAGCAGTGATATAACGCAAAGTATCGTTTGACTAAATCACACCAAGTATCCCGAAAAATATCAACATTTACACGGAAAAAACCCCAAAGTGAGCAGATCCCAGATCAGCTCCGATGACTCGTGCGTAACTTATAAATAACTCCATTCATCAGGACGGGGCCGCTCTCTGAGCAACTCACGGACCTGGAGCTGTTTCTGGATCAGCCTCAGTTTTCAAATGAAACAACAAAGTTTGTGAGGAGGTGCAGCTGTGTGGTCCAGGCCTGCAGCGCCCCCCGGTGGCCGCTCTCAGAACGCAGCTCCGCTCCGCTTCCGGCTCAAATCCCCCGTCAAGCACAAACTGCTCAACAATGAGAAGGAATATTGTATCATATCACAATATAATATCTTTTAAATTATATATTAGAATATAATGTATATTCATGAATGACATTATAATATGATGTATGATACTGTTTAAAAAGTCTCTGAGGTTCTGCTCTGACTCTGTCGCTCTGAGGAGACGACAAGTTCCCACTGGTTTGGAAAAGTAAATTAGTGAGCATGAGGACGGATCTGTTCCCGGAAGAGAGAGGGAGGGAGGGAGAGACAGATAGGGAGGGAAAAGATGGGAAGAGGGTAGAAGTAGAGACAGTGCTCCAAATCACAGTTTACCCTCATCCAGCATCGCGTCGGGGCTTGAATCCCACAGCTGCAGCAGGCACACACGCACACACACACACACACACACACACACACACACACACACACACACACACACACACACACACACACACACACACACACACACACACACACACCCATAAGCAGGTGCGTGTGGTGCCCCTGACTTCCTGTCAGACACTCCTACTGCCAAGTTCAAAGACTAAAGAGAGGCAGACAGACAGACAGACTGGCGGACAGACAAACAGACGGACAGACAGACTGACAGAGAGACAGTCACTGAACACACATCTCTCCCCAATAAGATCTTTAAATGAAAATGAACACAAAGCCCAAGTATCTGTTGTCAATGAAAATAACTCACTTATATTATTATGTTGACAGGAAAATAAAAATGACTTAAAATTCCACATCCTGTTACTGAACAGTAAGGACCAGAGATGTATTCCCTGGTTCTGATGCAGGCGGTGCGGCTGCGTGTCTGCGTGGCGGCGTTGAGCCGTGTCTGCTTGGCTGCTTAGTTGCTTGTCTGCGTGGAGGCGAGGCTGCATGTCTGCCTGGCTGCGTGTCTGCATGGCGGCGTGGATGTTTGGCTCTGTGGAGGCATGGCTATGTGTCCTCGTGGCGGCGCGGGTGCGTGTCGGAGTGGAGGGGTGGCGGCGTGCCTGCGTGACGGCGTGGCTGCGTGGCTGCGTGCCTGCGTGACGGCGTGCCTGCGTGGCTGTGTCTGCATGGAGGTGTGGATGTTTTGCTGCGTGTCTGCGTGGAGGCGTGGTCTGGGGGTGTGGCTATGTGTCTGTGTGGCTGTGTGAAGGCGCGTCTGGGTGGAGGCATGGCTATGTGTCTGCGTGGCTGCATGGAGGTGTGGCGGCGTGTCTGCATGGCGGCGTGGATGTTTGGCTGCATGGGGGCGTGGCTCATGGCTATGTGTCTGCGTGGAGGCGTGGCTGTGTCTGCGTGGAGGCGTGGCTGTGTCTGCGTGGAGGCATGTCTCTGTGGCGGTGTGGATGTTTGGCTGCGTGTCTGCAAGGAAACTGATCTGATGACTCACTCGGACTTCACCTGTCGCATGGCAGGGAACCAGGGACTTTCCTCCTTCCCATCATGCACTGCTTCACCCTCTGACTCACTGCTTGGTGTTTAAAGACACACGTACAGAATATTTCATGGTAAAATATGAACCTTTAATATCTAATATGAACTAATATCAGTGTGTAATATAATATCACATGTGATATCATAACTGAGCAAAGTCTGGGGACGTCTCCATCGTGCTGCTGTGATGCTGGGCCCTGACATGCGCTGTGGGATGTGGGACACACCTGCTCTCCCACATCAACCATTAAACCTAAATAGACTGAACAGGAAGCTGCCCACTGCTGCAAGGGCCTCATGACGAGATGCCGGGGAAACAGAGGAGCCCCAGAGGAACCAGAGCAACCACAGAGGAACCAGAGCAACCACAGAGAAACCAGAGAAACCACAGGGGAACCACAGAGGAGCCAGAGCAACCACAGAGAAACCAGAGCAACCACAGAGGAACCAAAGGAACCAGAGCAACCACTGAGAAACCAGAGCAACCACAGAGGAACCACAGAGGAACCAGAGCAACCGCAGAGAAACCAGAGCAACCACAGAGGAATCACAGAGGAACCACAGAGCAACCATAGAACATCAACAGAGGAAGCAGTGCAACCATAGAACTCAGAGATGACAAAAAACCTCATAAAAAAACCTCCATGAAGTGCCAAACAGAGCGTGGACCTGTTGTTGAACAGTTTTACTTCTACATTGTGAATACATTGTACTAATACTACAGTACTGTGCAGTATGTCGCATACTGCTCTGTCATTGTACATCCCACTGTATAAATATTTAACTCTAAATTAATATGTGTCATTTGATATGTTAAAATGTGACAATTTATATAGAGCAGCAACTGATTTCTTAAATCATTCATTCCACCATGAGTCCGATCAGAATGATGACATTAGAACCACATTCCAAACAGCTGTTATTTTGAAGCGTGAATAAGCAGAAACGCAGGGACGCGCGCGTCGTGCGCGCCTCACACACGCGCAGGCGGAGCGGGACTCACGCGTGCGGATCCAGAAGTCCCACATGGCGATCAGACACTGGAGCAGCTCCATGGCCCTGCAGGGAGGATCTGATCGGAGGGTCCAGACCCTCCTCTCCCTCGGTCGATTGACACCCGATCTGATCAGCTGATCGATCGAGAAACCGAGAATCTGGACACGTAAACCGCCGCCATCTTGGCGCGGTCTTCCCTCCGCTCACCGCACCGGAGGCAGCGCACTGAAAGCACTGACCCAAATAATATTCTCATATTTCTTACAAATGTTCGTATATTGGGCACAAATCAATCGTCGCCTATAGCAAAGGGTTACAGACTGGGGGGTTATGAATGTGGGATAAAACGGAAAAATGAAAAATACATGTATAGAAATATAATTAGAATTGTGTGTGTGTGTGTGTGTGTGTGTATATATATATATATATATATATATATATATATATATATATATAATAACAATACAATTATTATGAATTGCTATTAAGTATAAAACAGCGCAATTTGAGACTGTATCCCACAGCAGTGCATTGCTATGCAACGCACAGTCAGAGACCGCACCAAGATGGCGGCGCAATTGACGTGTCACGACAGGCTGCGCCACCTAGGTGTATGTTCTGCAACGCCGCTCTGCGCCGCACGGGGCTTTCCGTTCCACGGGAAGACGTCAAACACTTGAAGGAACGTGAAGCGTTAAAGTCATTTCATGAATATTGTGTCCGAGGCTGTTTCAGTGAAAACAGACTCTGCTGCCCCCCGGCGGCCGCACAGCTCATCCACTACATGACGTGTACGTGACATGCAACACATGACGTCACAAACCTGATTATTGGATTCTCTCTCCCACAAATTAGATTGAGCAACGCTGTGACGCTCATCCGACATGACAGACAGACGGAGGAGAGGACAGAGAGACAGACAGGTAGATAGATAGAAAGACAGACGGACGGACAGACAGACAGACAGATAGACAGTTAGATAGATAGATAGATAGATAGACAGACAGGTCTTACACTCTACCAAATGTAACATTGACCGATTTCTGGAGCTTTATACAGAATTTGTGAGAAACGAATCCAGAAGCAGTCAGGTTTCTATGTGTGTGTGTGTGTGTGTGTGTGATATCTTATCAAACACATTTTATCAAAGAAAGCGGAAGAAGATGGATTGTGTGTCAAACAGTCCTGTCTTCCTGCCGCCAGGGGGCAGCAGAGCACTGGTCCAGCCAATCACATCAAAACGTGTGTGTAGTGGGTGTGTTGTGTGTGTTAGTGTGTGTTGTGTAGTGTAGTGTAAGTTTGTTTTGTGTAATGTAGTTATTGTGTGTTGTGTAGTGTGTGTAGTGTGTGTAAGTGTGTGTTGTGTAGTGTGTATTAGTATGTGTAATGCAGTGTGTGTAGACAGACAGACAGGCAGACAGACAGGCAGACAGACAGGCAGACAGACAGACAGGCAGACAGACAGACAGACAGGCAGGCAGACAGGCAGGCAGACAGACATCCCTCCGCCCTGATAACCGCGCTTCCTTCCGCTCTCGTTTACAGTGAGTCCTTCCGTTCAAGCGGCGGCGCCAGGATCAATAATGTGAGAGCCGATCGATCACAATATGAATATTGATCACAAGGTGGTGCTGTGCTGAGGCCGGACGAGGCCAGGTGGGTGACCCCCAGGGGCCCGAGTCCCACCCCCCTAGTGCCCATTGGCCTCCCCCGCAAACTGGGGGCCTTCAGGGGCCCAATGCCCCCCTGCCCCAGTCTGGTGGCCCTCAGGGGCCGGTTGATGGACCCCAGGGGCAGTTTAGTGGCCCCCACAGGCCCATTGTGGGGGCCACTAAACTGTATTCTCCTTGATTTTCTCACTTCATCACGTTCTCACTCTCACTCCACTTCAAACCGTGTGGAAATAAATCACTGATATTCACGTCCATCAAAGATGACATCACACACAACAAACCCACACAGCACCTCAAGCCAGAACGAAAATGAATATTAGAACATAAATAACATAAGTAACATAAATAACATAAATAACATTAGTTACATAAATAACATAAGTAACATAAATAACATAAGTAACATAAATAACATAAATAACATTCATATTTGCAAGAAACGCTCAGATGTCATCAGTTCGCCGCTCGTCTTTCCTGTGAAGTAAACAAGAAACTGAGCTGATCAGTGATGACGCGCGACGCAGGGAGCAGCAGAGCAGCGGACGGAGCAGCGGACGGAGCAGCGGACGGAGCAGCGGACGGAGCAGCGACGGTTCAGAATCATCACATTATAAATCAGATTATGATCGTAAACACACCCACAATGCATCACTTCCACGTGTGCGTTTCACTGACTTTCATCTTGAATTGTTTTCATCATGTTTTGCATGTATGTTGTATGTCCCTGTGGGTGTGGGTGTGTGCACGCGTGTGTGTCCGTGTGTGTGTGTGTGCAAGCATGTGTGTGCGTGTGCGTGTGTGTTTCTTTGTGTGTGTGTATGTGTGTGTGTGTCTGCGTGTGTTTCTGTGTGCCCGCGTGTGTGTGTGTGTGCGGGCGTGCCTGTGTGTGTGTGTGTGTGTGTGTGTGTGTGTGCGGGCGTGCCTGTGTCTGTGTGTGTGTGTGTGTGTGTGTGTGTGTGTGTGTGTGTGTGTGTGTGTGTGCGGGCGTGCCTGTGTCTGTGTGTGTGTGTGTGCGGGCGTGCCTGTGTCTGTGTGTGTGTTTGTGTGTGTGTGTGTGTGTGTGTGCGGGCGTGCCTGTGTCTGTGTGTGTGTGCGTGCGTGGCCGCTGACCTGTGCTGCTCTGGATGGTCCTGATGGTGGTGCTGGTGGGTCGGGGGTGGGGGGCTGCGGTGGCCTTCCTCCCTGCACCTCCTCCTCCTCCTCCTCCTCCTCTACCTCCTCCTCCACCTCCTCCTCCTCCCCTTTCCTCCTCCCCCTCCTCCTCGTCCTGCGAGCATCCCTTCTCGATGGCGCGCACGTAGCTGTGGCTGCGCATGCGGAAGCAGCCGTGCAGCGGCAGGTCCAGCGCGTCCACCGCCTGCGACTCCATCTCGCTGAACACCGACTCACACAGCGCCTCCACCTGGCCATTCACCTCCAGCTCGCTCACCTGGGGGGGAGGACAGGAGGGGACAGGCTGTAACCGTGGTAACAGGCGGGCGACCCCCTGCAGCTGAGCGGGAGGCCGAGCTCCTGTCATGTCGCGTGGCGGCGGCCATCTTGTTTTGTGGCCGACGACACGACGCCAGAGAGTTCAGCAATTACTCCTCGTCATCGGAGAGTGGGAGCGCAAAGCATTGTGGGTAAACAGAGCAGGGACGGGGAAAACAGGAAACATGGCCCCGAGGCTGGTCCCAGATCAGACCTTCATCAACTTATTATTATTATTTGAGGCTTTTTCTCATCAAAAGTTTTACTTTCTGATCCTATTTGTTCCATCGAGTTCTGCAACCGTTCTCACGTAACGAACAACTGAACTGTGAGGTCAGCATGGTTGTGGAAGGGGCCAATGGGCCTGTGGGTGCCACTAGACCGCCCCTGGGGTGCGTCAACCTGCCTCTGAAGGCCACCAGACTGGGGCAGGGGGGCATTGGGCCCCTAAAGGCCCCCAGTTTGCGGGGGAGGCCAATGGGCACTAGGGGGGTGTGGGTGTGGGAGGACTCGGGCCCCTGGGGGTCACCCACCTGGCTGATGGTGCTCATGGCCCTCATGTAGCTCTCGTTGCGCGAGCGGAACTTGGGCGAGGCGAGGAGCCCCGCGGGGTCCAGGCTGTCCACGCTGCGGTTGATGGAGACTTCACTGACCGCACGCAGGTAACTGTGGCTACGGATCTGCAGCTTGGGAGAGTGGTCACTGGAGATCCTGCCAGATGGAGGGAGGGAGGGAGGGTGGAGGGAGGGTGGAGGGGGAGAGGGAGGGAGGGAGAGGATGGGAGGGGAACGGGAGGGGGGGAGGGAGGGGGAGAGGGAGGGAGGGGAGGGAGGGAGGGTGAGGGGGAGTGGGAGAGGGGGGAGAGGGTGGGAGGGGAACGGGAGGGAGGGAGGGAGGGTGGAGGGGGAGTGGAACAGAGATTTGTACATCAAATGATATTGGACATGAGTTCATGTTAAAACCATGGCAGCCCTATATACTGTATATATACATATATATATACTGTACATATATATATACTATATATATATAAACTGTATATATACACATATATATACTGTACATATATATACTATATATATATATATACTGTATATATACATATATATACTGTACACATATATATAATATATATACTGTATATAGTACATGAAAGAGGGAGTACAAGTACACCGTGTACATTTTCTCAATGGAGCAGCCTGTCGCTCTGTTTTGGGGGAATCCCAGAGCGAAGCAGCTAAATTTACCCAGAGCAGCTGAGCGACTTGGCAGCGGCGCCGCTCAGCTGCCAGAACCGTCTGTTTACCCACAATGCATCGCTGCAAAACACCAGCAGCCTGTTGGTGGAAGCTGCTTGTTGTCTCATGTTCTGTCCAATGACATAAAGATGAAATGATGTCAT
>NC_137206.1:4312188-4317188 GCF_960531495.2 Zeus faber | reverse complement strand
CAGCAGCACCGCTAGCTCGCCGGCTAATTGGAGTTACACCGCTGGGGACGAGCGCGCACTCTCAGTGTCCGTGCACGAGGTCAGGAGGGCTTTGATGCGGGTGAACACCAGGAAAGCTGCGGGCCCAGACGGCATATCTGGGCGAGTACTGAAGACCTGTGCTAACCAGCTAGCTCCGGTGTTCACCACAATATTCAACATCTCCCTGGCTGAATCAGTGGTCCCATCCTGTTTCAAGAGGTCCACCGTCGTTCCTGTCCCGAAGATCGCCTCTCCAACCTGCCTGAATGACTACCGTCCGGTGGCCCTCACCTCGGTGGTCATGAAGTGTTTCGAGAGGTTGATTAAGGATTATATCTGCGCCTCCCTCCCCCGCCCCTTGGAGGTTGCAGTTCGCGTACCGGCAGAACAGATCCACGGATGACGCGGTCTCCCAGGTACTGCACACCACGCTCACGCACAGAAGGGGGCCTATGTGAGAATGCTGTTCATTGATTATAGTTCAGCTTTCAACACCATAGTTCCCACCAGACTGGCTGTCAAGCTGATGGAGCTAGGATTGAATGGTCCGCTGTGCACCTGGATCCTGGACTTCCTCACAGGCCGCCCCCAGTTGGTCAAGGTGGGGAAGTACATGTCAAGCTCCCTCACCCTGAACACAGGATCCCCCCAGGGCTGCGTCCTCAGCCCCCTACTGTACTCCCTGTACACACATGACTGTGTGGCCAGGTCCAGCTCCAACACCATCATCAAGTTTGCTGACGACACCGTGGTCGTGGGCCTGATCACCGACTGCGATGAGAAGGCCTACCGCGAGGAGGTGGCTGACCTGTCACTCTGGTGCCAGGACAACAGCCTACACCTGAACGTCAGCAAAACCAAGGAGCTGATTGTGGACTTTAGGCGTGGATCACAATCGAGGACGCACGCGCCCTTGTGGATTAATGGGACTTCTGTCGATAGGGTGAGCAGCTTCAGATATCTGGGAGTCCACATCACAGAGGACTTAACATGGACTGTTCACACAGACACTCTGGTGAGAAAGGCGAGGCAGCGTCTCTACCACCTCAGGCAGCTGAGGAAATTCCGGGTCTCGGTGAGGATCCTCAAGTCCTTCTACTCTGGAGCAGTGGAGAGCATCCTGACAGGCAACATCACTGCCTGGTTTGGGAACTGTACTGCCCAGGACAGGCGGGCCCTGCAGAGGGTGGTGCGTTCAGCTGAACGTACCACTGGAACTACCCTCCCCCCCTTGCAGGAGTTATTCACCAGGAGGTGTAGTAGCAGAGCCCGTAGGATCATGAAGGATCCTCATCACCCCAACAACGGACTGTTTCAGCTGCTGCGTCAGGCAAGCGCCTCCGCAGTCACGCAGCGAGAACAGAGACTGAGACAGAGTTTTTTCCCTCAAGCCATTAGAACTGTCAACGCTGACCTCACCAGGGGTCCTAACTGAGCCATGCACTAGGCTCCACTACCTACTGTACTGTATGTAGCATACTGTACCGCATACTGTATCACTGTTCAGGGTTGTTGGTGATGCCGTATTGCTGCGCCGTACTGTTGTATACTGTGCTGTATTATCCCAAACACTACCTCACACTATTCACATTCACATGCCACTTTAATTCACATGCCACTTTAAATGCACATATCTGTATATACATAGCCATATTCCTTCTATCTATTCCATTTTATTTCAATTTATTTTTATTGTATTTTATTCTATATATTTTTTATCTTATTCTATAAGTATTCAACTTACTGTATTACGTTTTAGGAGTCAGTTAGTCGGTCTATTAGAAAGGAATTTTCTACTTTTTATTTTATTTTATTTTTTTATTTTTTCCTAGGACATATTACGTGCTATCACCGGGTGCGTTGCATTACATTTCACTGCATATATGTATGGAAGTATGTATATGTATGTGACAAATAAAAATCTTGAATCTTGAATCTTGAATCTCTCTCTCTCTCTGCCGCCCACCTCTCCCTCTCTCCCTCTCTCTCTCTCTCCCTCTCTCTCTCTCTCTCTCTCTCTCTCTCTCTCCTCTCTCTCTCTCTCTCTCTCTCTCTCTCTCTCTCTCCTCTCTCTCTCTCTCTCTCTCTCTCTCTCTCTCTCCTCTCTCTCTCTCTCTCTCTCTCTCTCTCTGCCGCCCGGCTGTTCACACGCTGTGGAAGGTTGAAAAAAGGAGCTTCATTCACGGCCTTTCAGAGAGGAGTGGACGGACTGAACAGAGACGGGTTTGTTCCGGGATCCCCAGGAGAAACGGAGTCCAGTCGCCGAGGACGAGCATCGTTCGGCGGGAACCTGAGCCCAGAGGGAGGTCTCTTCATCAAAACTACACCCGATTCACCAACCAAATGGAAATATCCACCCCATCAGCGCCTGGAATGTGATTCTTATCAATGAAAGCCAATCAGTATGAGCCCCGGTGGGCAGAGCTCAGTGTCAACAATCAGAGACATCCTTGAAGACATTTCTGAATTATGTGAAAATATTCTGCTGCAGTCTGAGAAGACCTCTGGGAACCGTCCGTCTCCTCTTCTCCACCCGAGTGGAGGTCACTCCTTGTGACTAGAAGTGATGGAGTTGTATCCACACTGGCTGATAATCCATCCAGTCATCCATCCATCCATCCATCAATGCATCGTTGTTTGATTCATAAAGCCGTCAATCCGTCCATCCATCCACCCACTCTGCTCGTCCACCCATCCATCCATCCATCCATCCAGTCATCCATCTATCCATCCAGTCATCCATCCATCCATCCATCCATCCATCCAGTCATCATCCCTCCATCCATCCACCATCCCATCCATCCATCCATCCACCCACCCATCAATCCATCCATCCACCCACCCATCCATCCATCCATACATCCACCCTACCAGCTATCAGCTATCTTTCCATCTGTCCAGCCGTCCATCAACCCACCAACACATCCATCCATCCATCTGATATCCATCAGTCCATCCAGCCAGCCATCTGTCCATCCAACCTCCCCCTCCACCCATTCATTCATCCATCATCTTCCCTTTTTTTCCACCTCTCCTGGAGGAACCCACCCAGACACCAGGAGAACATGAAAACTTGACATGAAGCCCAGGTAGTTCTAGAATCTCGGAAAATCCCAAATGAAACCGTAGTGCCTTTAAGCAGGACAAAGTATGAATGGAGCTTGGGTTACAAAAGAGAAGACAGGATTTGTGAGTTCATCAGGGAGATCTGGATCCATGAGGTCCAGCTCTGAACACACCCCAGGTCTGAATGGAAAGACTGAGTGGAAGGAAAGCCGGAATGGGGAGGACAGAGCATTCGGGTTGTAAAACCTGAGTGGAGCTGCATTTAAAACAGTTTGGCATCAGTGTGTGTGTGTGTGTGTGTATGTGTGTGTGTGTGTGTGTGTGTGTGTGTGTGTGTGTGTGTGTGTGTGTGTGTGTGTGTGTGTGTGTGTGTGTGTGTGTGTGTGTGTGCGTGCGCGCGTGTGCACGCGCGGGAGGTGAGGGGGGTTGTGGGAAATGTGCTTTCCTTTTCAATATGTGGACACACAAACAGTTGTGTTACTGCCAAAGTTTCCGTCGCCGTAGAAAGTTAGTGTTGTATTGGTGATCCATCTGAGAACGGAAGCGATGTTTACCGTGCCTTTAAAAGGTTTACGCACGGAAGTAGTTAGTCTCCAAAACTGTTTTCACATTTCATTTTCTGAAGTGAAAACATATTCGAGGAAGGATTTTGTACAGCAGGTCAGGTAACATTATGGATCAGGAGCTGCGGGTCTGGTGCAGAGACACAGAGACGTCCTGGATGAGAACCAGAAAGCTTCAACCGGGAGGAGGTTTGTCTTTCAGCAGGACGACACTGGAACCAGAGTCCTGACCTTCACCGCCTCCGAAATCCTGCCCCATCACGTTGTTCAACACTAATGGAGACGGCAGACTGTTATGGCTGCCAGGAGGTGAATCAATGAGGTGCGTTCCAGGTTTTGAATTATTATCTCTGAATGGTTTATAATTTGGTTTATTTTTGGGTTAGGGTTAGAAAAGAGTGACTGATTCATAAAGAACACATTTCCAGCCAAATTGTTCAAAATTGCAGGTCATTTATGTGGAAAAGGCTTGGGGGCTGAATTCTCTTTTAATACTAATTTAAAGGTGTTTTTTTTATTATTATATATATTTTTAGAGCACTCCATCAGTCCACAATGCAAAATGAGGCCTAAAGTAGCAGAGAACATGGTTTCAGTAAAATTGTCAATTTACACAAATTGTGGTTGTATCAGGAGAGAAATTCAGGTTCATGTTTGCCTCAAGTTGAATCTCGTCCTCATGTGGAATGACAGATAGAAGCAGTTTTTCTGTGAGAGTAGTGTCCTCCACAACAATACTTTATTTCCTCTGTCTGGTTTACAATCCATCTCTGCCTCTAAATATGAAATAGAAGATATGCGTGATGGAACTTTAGATATGGCACAGCTTTGGGAGATATAGGAGCCAGTTTACTGTCTGGGAGTGGTCCGACTTCCACTGATGGGATTTTAGTTTTGCCTTAATAATTGAAAACAAGGCATTTTATTTATCTCATATTAACGCTTTGGCCCCAAGGGTATAATACAGTCTATTTATTTACTGGACATTTGCAGTTTAATGGTCTTGCTTGCTAATCCAGTTCACATGCAGAAGTAAAGAATATGTTTCAACACAGCAGATCAGTGCGATGAGGGTGATGATGAGAGGAAGGTTCTATGGAAACGAAGGATCAAGCAGTAAAACCATCAAACAGTCCAACGGAACAAACTGACACTGATTGAATGCAAAATAATGGAAGAAGAATTATCATCTATCTTTATATCAACCAATTAAACAGTCAAATCATGTTTTTTTAGTCAGGATATTGACAAAAAGATGTGTATTCCCTCATTAGTTCCCATCAGAGTAGAGTAGGAGTTGATTGAAATAGAGGTAAAGTAGCGGTAGAGATAAACTAGAAGTAGAGGAGA
>NC_137206.1:4304688-4307188 GCF_960531495.2 Zeus faber | reverse complement strand
GAACATCTCGGAACGTCTTGGAACGTCTGGGAACAGAAAAGAATCTCTCGGAATGTGGCAGAACGTCTTGGAATGCCTGGGAACATGGCAGAACATCTCGGAACATCTTGAAACGTCTGGGAACAGAGCAGAATCTCTCGGAACGTGTCAGAACGTCTCAGAACGTCTGGGAACATGGCAGGTCATCTCGGAACGTCTCGAAACGTTGCAGAATGTCTGGGAACGTGGCAGAACATCTTGGAATCTCGGAATGTGGCAGAACGTCTCGGAACATCTGGGAATGTGACAGAATATCTAGGAACTTCTCTGACCATGGCAGAACACCTCGGAACGTAGCAGAACATCTCAGAACGTCTCGGAACATAGCAGAGCGTCTGGGAATATCTGGGAACATCTCGGAATGTCTCGGAACATGGCAGAACGTCTCAGAATGTCTTGAAATATCTCGGAACGTCTCTGAACATGGCAGAACATCTCGGAACATGGCAGAACATCTCGGAATGTCTTGGAACATGGCAGAATGTCTCAGAACATAGCAGAACATCTTGGAACGTCTCGGAACATCCGGGAACAAGGCAGAACATCTCGGAATATGGCAGAATGTCTTGGAACGTCTCGGAACGTCTCGGAACAAGGCAGAATGTCTCGGAACGTGGCAGAACATCTCAGAACATCTCTGAATATGGCAGAACATTTTGGAATGTCTGGGAACATCTGGGAACATCTCGGAACGCGGCAGAAGATCTTGGAATGTGGCAGAACATCTCAGAACGTCTCAGAATGCCTGGAAATGCCGCATCGTGGAATGGCTCAGAACGTCACAGACTACCTCAGAACCTTGCGGAACATTTTGGAATGTCAGCGTTCACCTTCTAATGAGTGCGAGGAAAGAAGATCGCAGCTTCTTCTGTGACGGTTGCGACCAAAAATGTTTTGATTCAACAGCAACTTTTCTCAAAACTTGTCAAGCAATTTGCCAATTCGTAGGTATTTTTTGCAGAAAAATTGTGGGAATAAGCAAAAATGACAATTTAAAGGAAAACAATACAACAGAATACAAGCAATGCAGATCCAGATGTCGAGTTTGGTTGAGTTTGTATGAATTATTGGGATCATGAAATTGCGATTTCCTGGGGAGACTGAATGTTTGTGCTGTTTTGTGCATTTCTGTTTATTTTGTCTTTTTTTTTTCCAGGCCCCAGAACTAGTACAACAGCTTCATTCATCTTATTACTTCCTGCCTCGTCAGGAGAAAACCTTTAGCTGCCTAAATGTAACAGAATTTATTTTGAATATTATTCCTGGAGGAATACAATGAACCTAAGTCGGAACGATAATATGAGAGGATTTGACGATTTCTCTCTATTGTTGCGACTCGTGCTGATCTTGGATTTGCTTCTTTGTGAATTTCAGTCTTTTTGCTGCGACAGCGAAATGGAAGTCCCACTGTGCGGCAGATTAAAGGGACAGTTCGCTGTTTATTCACTGTTCAGCTGATTCAGAGCTTCATCAGCTAGAGGTCCAGGGATTAGACCGCACCACTCTCTCTCTCTCTCTCTCTCCTTCGCCCTCCCTCTCTCTCTCTCTCTCTCTCTACAACATTACTCATATTTACTTTCATCATTTTGAGTCAATGACACAGAAAAACACAACAAATCATGTCTTCCTATCATAGAGTGATAGAAAGGGAGGGAGACAGAAAGACAGAATAGAGGGACCTATCAGTAGTGTAAGTGTGTGTGTGTTTTATTAACGTGTTGTTTCTAAAAAAACTCTATTTTGAGTGACAGGAAGTGGTTGTTTTGTTGTAACCACGGCAACAGCGGCCTCAGGACACATGCTGATATGAAGTAGCAACACTGCAACAACACCCATCCTGTGTTCCTGCTGTTGATTATAATAACGGACGACCTGATTGGTTGAGGAGGAGGCGGAGTTACCGTGGCAACGATGGTTCCAGGTGGAGAACGACAATGTGATCGTGATTGCCACACCTGAACGGTGTGTTTTTATTTGAGATTCAGGTTATTTTATTTAACGTCTGCTTACGGAAGAAAACCGTGCGTAACAGGGACACTTTCTCTGTCACTCTCTCACCGATCACCCCCTCTCCATGCGTCACGTGTAGAAAATAATCTTAAGGAGTCTACGAGTAGTGCCCCGCCCCTACACTGTTTTAACTGTTTTATATATATAAGTATATATTCATCATTCCTCATTGAGATGTTATCCCAAGAGAGAGAGAGGGAGGGAGAGAGGGAGAGAGAGAGAGAAAGAGAGAGAGAGAGAGAGAGAGGGGGAGAGAGAGAGAAAGAGAGAGAGAGAGAGAGAAAGAGAGGGAGAGAGAGAGCGAAAGAGAGAGAGAGAGAAAGAGAGAGAGAGAAAGAGAGGGAGAGAGAGAGCAAAAGAGAGAGAGAAAGAGAGAGAGAGAGAGAGAGAGAAAGAGAGAGAGAGAGAGCCGCACAAAGCAAGTGATGGAGCCATTGTTTTGGGGTTTCCT
>NC_137206.1:4277188-4299688 GCF_960531495.2 Zeus faber | reverse complement strand
TGAAGGCTCAGGCTGTGAAGTGGCGTCTGAGCGTCTCATGAAGCTTCATCGGGTCTCAGATGCGGAAACAGGAGGAAAACGCGGTAATCCGATGAAAACACCCGGATTACAATCATTCCAGATCTGGAGAGAAATAAATAAAAAATCTGGCCCCCGATTAAAGTGGATGGAACCAGACGGAAGCTGCCGATCTGGCCCAAAATTAAATCGTATTTGAAATAATGAGATCCATTTGTTAAGAGTGGAAAAAAATGGCAAATTCACAATAAAAGACACTTTACATTCCCCTCCCCCGTAACACACAGATAAATCTTTTTACCACAAAAACATCTTATGATCCTAAGATATTTGGTCCATAACCAGGCCTGACGGACGGCCGCCTGCTTCTCCATCTTCTTTTCATCATTCCTCAACAAAATGAGCTTCTCTGATCAGACCTTCAGTTTAACGAAATGCACGGAATCAGCCTTTAAGCCCTGAACGTGACGCCACGCACGCGCATCACATTCAAACGGCAAGCGTGCACGTCCGCGCTCAGACGGCCCGCGTGCGCGCTCAGACGGCCCGCGTGCACGCTCACATGGCGCCCGTGCTCTCTGGTCCTGCACGCCGTGCACGGGGGGATCAGGTCCAATCAAAAACCGATCAATAGCAGCGAAGCCGCGGCCGATTAGAGGCGCCGTGCCGCTAATTAGAGCCTTTCTGGGGGAGCGAGGGATGGCGGAGTGGAGGGAGGGAGGAGGGAGAGGAGTGACAGCACCCTTTCTCTCCTTTCAGATGGATTGAGTCTCTGACGGAAAGAGTTTCTATGGATCCTTGAATTCCCGGCGACGCTCTGAAGGAGTGATGACGGATGGGGGGAGGGAAGGAGGAGGGAGGAAAAGAGTCGCTGTGAATGATACCTCTTATAACACCTCCACCCATCCATCCATCCGTCTCTCTCTCTCTCTCTCTCTCTCTCTCTCTCTCTCTCTCTCTCTCTCTCTCTCTCTCTCTCTCTCTGCCTCTTACTGTCATTTTATTTTAAAACTGACTCTGCACAAAGCATCAACTCTTCATAGAAAACAGATTTAATTCCATGAATGGAAAATATTAAAATTTAAACGTCAACGAGATACAAGCCAGCAGTTTTCAACAGCTTTTAGGATAAATACTATGAGATGGATAGAAACTTTATTCATTCCAGAGGGGGAATATTATGACCATGAGTATAAATACTCCTGCAGTAGAACCAGCGGCAGCCAAACAAGTTTCTGCTCCAAAATAACATTTAATGATGACAATCAAGGAAACAACATGGTGCTGAATAATAAACGCCGTTTGGGATTAAACCATAAAATATTTACAACGCTGCGCTGTGGAGTTGGAGGAGAAGAGGTGGAGGTGGAGGAAGTAGAGGAGGTAGAGGTGGACCAGGGGGTGGAGGTGGAGAGGTGGAGGAAGTGGAGAGCACTTGAAACCAGTTTCTGGAGGCTGACGATGTCCAAGTTGTGAAAATAATGTCATTAAGCTCTGACTGGACTTGAAGGCACCATTATCGAACATAATGACATCCCATAATATAATCACCAGGAGGAAGGTGTCGCCGTGGGATCCTTTCATTGTAAAATCTGTGACGTGGCAGAAAGAAGGATGGGAACACCGACAGACAACACATCCTCCATATATCTGTATTATCTGCACCTTAACCATCCCAAGCATGCGCTGGAGCCTCCCTCCATGAGTCCCTCCATGAGTCCCTCCATGAGCCCCTCCAAGCGTCCCTCCATGCCTCCCTCCATGTGTCCCTCCGTCCCTCCATGTCTCCCTCCATGCCACCTTCCATGCCTCCCTCCATGCGTCCCTCCCCCCATGCCTCCCTCCATGCCACCTTCCATGCCTCCCTCCATGCGTCCCTCCCCCCATGCCTCCCTCCATGCCACCTTCCATGCCTCCCTCCATGCGTCCCTCCCCCCATGCCTCCCTCCATGCCACCTTCCATGCCTCCCTCCATGCGTCCCTCCCCCCATGCCTCCCTCCATGCCTCCCTCCATGCCTCCCTCCATGAGTCCCTCCATGAGTCCCGCTATGCGCCCTGGGCACTGGCCTACATTCTTCTGCAGAGCACTCCACTTGCACCGCTGCAGCTAATATGAAGTGAAGGTGCAGAGGGATTAACGCAGAGGGAGCCACACAACGCCATGCATGCAGGCTGCAGCATACAACGTCAGGTTCACACACACACACACACACACACACACACACACACACACACACACACACACACACACACACACACACACACACACACACACACACACACACACACACACACACACACACACCAGTCTGAGCAGTAGAATGAACCGGAACCAATTCAGTATCAGGTCACAACCAGTAAATATATAAATCCAAATATCTCTTATAGAATTCATCTGAATGAATGAATGAATGAATGAATGAATGAATGGTTCTTATCAGTGTTGTACCACCAGTGTTGGGTGGGGGGGTGGTTGGGGGGGGGGGTGGACTCCATCTTGGATAGAAACTTTATTCATTCCAGAGGGGGAATATTATGACCATGAGTATAAATACTCCTGCAGTAGAACCAGTGGCAGCCAAACAAGTTTCTGCTCCAAAATAACATTTAATGATGACAATCAAGGAACCAACATGGTGCTGAATAATAAACGCCGTTTGAGATTAAACCATAAAATATTTATGACGCTGCGCTGTGGAGGTGGAGGAAAAGAGGTGGAGGTGGAGGAAGTAGAGGTGGACCAGGGGATGGAGGTGGAGAGGTGGAGGAAGTGGAGAGCACCTGAAACCAGTTTCTGGAGACTGACGATGTCCAAGTTGTGAAAATATCCATCTTGGACACACACACACACACACACACACACACACACACACACACACACACACACACCCCCACCCCAGCATGGCAGCCTGTCCGTCTAAATTAAGAGCAACACTTGACTGTACACACCCCGCACAGCGCCACATGCACGGTCACACATGAGTCACAGAAACACACACACACACACAAACACACAAACACACACACACACACACACACACACACACACACACACACACACACACACACACACACACACACACACACACACACACACACACACATACACACATCTATTCAACGTCATATGTGATCCATGAGCAGCCGGTTAACACGTCTGGTGATCACATGACACAGTTCAGCGGAGGACGTTCAATAAGCACCTTCTGGCTGGTCGTTCTGAAACGAAAGGTCAGAGATTCACGCCACGTGCGTTTGACCCGGAAACAGTTGAACTGGGGTGTTTCCATGGCGACCGGGAGCAGGAAGGGATGATGAAACAGAGAGTTTTTCAGGAAAGTCCAGGCGGAGGGCGAAGGAGTCCAGGCGGAGGTGGAAGGCGGAAGTCTCAAATAATAGATGCTACCTCGTTTTTAGTTTTTTTTACTATACAAGAAGCAGTATTAACAGAATCACACAGCAGAGAAAAAGGAAAAGGGTGAACACAACTCATTTAGCGTCAAGGGGTCCAGGTGGAGGTGGAAAGAGTCCAGGCGGAGGGGGAGGTGACCAGATGGGGCGGGGGGTGAGGAGACCAGATGGAGGGGGAGGAGACCAGGTGGAGGGGGAGGAGTCCAGGCGGAGGTCAGAACAGGTAGAGGGCGGGGGTTCCAAGGTGGAGGTGGGAGGGGTCCAGGCGGAAGGGGAGGAGCAAATCAAGTGAGAGCAGAGACGCGATGAAGGGCGGAGAAGAGGGAGACGGAGGAAAGAAAGAAAGAGAGCGACCACTACACTATTCTGGCACCACTAAACCCTGGCGCTTGTCTTCTATCTGATGCTGTGGTTCCTCCACCCTCCTTCGAGCGCTGCACCGTCACATTTCAGATGGACTGATTAGTTTTGTTTGCTGCATCAACTGCAGCGTTGCCTTGTTTTTGTTATTTGAATGTGTTTTGATTGAAATGACCGGATTGTTCTGGTGGGAGCTGCAATTTCCCGCCGGGCGTGAATGAACGATCTTTCTGTCTTTATTCTAATATTCTTACGATGACGTCTCAACCTGTTACACACTTAATTACTCATTAATAACATTTCATTCTCTTTTCATTTGTTTCTCCCAAACTGAAATGACGACTCAGTTCTGCTTCGCTGAAAACACTCGGCTGACCTGAGACCAGAGTGCCCAGCGCACACACACACACACACACACACACACACACACACACACACACACACACACACACACACACACACACACACACACACACACACACACACACACACACACACACACACACGCCTGTTGTGGTGAAGGTGTGGCCTCTCACTTCCCACGCTGCATCACATCACTGTGACAGGAACTGCTGCTCAGCGCCAGCCCACAATGCAACACTTCACACTGACGACATCACAGAGCTCACCGTGTGTGTGTGTGTGTGTGTGTGTGTGTGTGTGTCTTTAGGTCTATTTTCATTTTGATGACTGGCATTTCCATTCTTGTGCCAAATATTTAAATAACAAACTACACGCTACAAACTATCTAATACAAACTATATGATATAAACTATATCATACAAACTACAAACTACACAATACACGCTAAAAACAGATACCAACTGATACACGCTACAAAGGGTATGACAAACTAAATGATACAAACTATAAGACTCAAATTAAACATTACAAACTATGACACAAACTACATGATACAAACTACATGATACAAACCACATGCTACAAACTACACACTACAAACTACATGTTACAAACTACATGATACAAACTACATGTTACAAACCACATGCTACAAACTACACGCTACAAACTACACACTACAAACTACATGATACAAACTACATAGTACAAACTACATGATACAAACCACACTCTACAAACTACATAGTACAAACTACATGATACAAACCACACGCTACAAACTACATGTTACAAACTACATACTACAAACCACACGCTACAAACCACGTGCTACAAACTACATGTTACAAACCACAAGCTACAAACTACACACTACAAACTACATGTTACAAACTACATGATACAAACTACATGATACAAACTACATGTTACAAACCACACGCTACAAACTACATGTTACAAACTACATGATACAAACTACATGATACAAACCACACATTACAAGCTACACGCTACACGTGACAAGCACGTGGTCCACTGTGCCGAGGTGCTAGCATGGCGTGAGAGCAGCAGAACATACATTACATTTCATTTAGCAGACGCTTTTATCCAAAGCGACTTACAATTGTTCAATCACCGACGGACGCAGTCATCAGGAGCAATTAGGGGTTAAGTGTCTTGCTCAAGGACACTACAGCATGCTAGCAGGAGGAGCCTGGGATCCAACCAGCAACCTTTAGATTACTAGACCACCAGCTCTACCTCCTGAGCTACCATACGTGTGCAGCTGAAGCTTTTTGCAACACACCAGTGAAATGAGGGTTCATCAGGAAGTAGAAACCACAGTGAGAGGAGACTTGTTCAATTCATGGCCTGAATATTGTTTAAATATCCAAATCAAACTGAACATGACTCAACAAATTACTCTGTTTTAATACATTGGAATAAATGGATTGCAGCTTGTTGCAGTTTCAACAACCACAAGCCATCCAAGTGACGTTTTCAGGGCCCTCCGGCACAGAGATACAGAAGCGGTGTTGTAGACACGCCAGTTTACAGAGCTCCTCTCCCGAGTGAGTGTGGGGACGGGGGTTTTACCTGCTGCTCGTTACCAACCAACGAGCAACAGGTATGCAGCCACCCTAACCCAATCACCTAGATCCAGGTCAGGTGCGGCTGCTCAACCTGACCATCCCCACACCACACAGCTCTCACAAAAATCAATATTAAAAAGAGCCTCAACATCAAAATATTGTATTTTTAATTTAACATCACAATAATATCAGAAGGTTGTTTAAGCTACTTATATAATTAGAAAGATGTCAAAGTGTAAGAAAATGTCATATCATGTTTAAAATATAATCCACTAAATCACAATGATGAAATAATCAGGTATATGGACTCAGCTTCATATCTTTATATTATCAGAGCTTCATGTTGTCTTATTATTGAGTTAAAAACTGAATGTACAAGATCTTTCACCAGGAGGAATCCCCAATGAGTCTATCAGGTCTCCAAACTATGTTTTGTCCCGAAAACACACGTGAGAAGTGACACCGGAAATGACGTGATACCATGCGCGGAAGAGGATTATTAGTTATTATATTTTTTGATTCTTGATCACTGTAACAAAATTAATAAAAGCTGAATTAAAAAAAATATATATTTAAAACCTAGCGAGAAAAGTAAAATGGGTATGTTGTGTGTTTCTGGTGAACACTGCTGAACACATTTCTCCTCTAATTCACAGCAGGAGCCTCCAGTTGAATATTGGGAATTGTGGTGGCTCACAATCTGAACAGCGGCGCTTAACGTCCAGTCGTTCAACATCCATATCAGCGTTTTTCTGAATCTACGGGGGCGGCGCTAATGTACCCAATCCTTGCGGTCGACCCTAAATCCTGGGGAGGATTTCTACATCCTTAACCCGGAGGTTTCAAATGCGGTCTCTGTGTTTCGTCATGAAATTGAAACGTCTCCACATCCTGATACGCTGAATAAATAATGATCAAATGAATCATTTCACACAGTGTTAGTCTGGAATATCAAAGCTTTATTCAAAATCAAATGATGTTCAACGTGATGGACTTCTGGATTCTGTTGAAAACCTGAGCAGATGGTGTGTTATATCCTTGTAATTTACAATTCTCACAAATTCTCCCAGCATGCATCGAAAATTCGAGCCTGTGAACCTGCGTTTTGACTCCGTGTAAAATCCTCCCACATTCAGTCGAGCACCGTTCATCTGTCGATGTTTGAAACGCCTCTCGGCTCCGACCCAAACCGCCGGTGTGGCCCCGGCATCGAACCCAGCGCTCACCTGTTTCCTGTCCACACCCGTTTGTCTCTACTGGAGTAAACACTTCCCAAATATATCTGTGACGGGTTGGAGACGCTGTCCGTGGTGCTGAACCCTTGATGACACCATGTTGGAGCGTCAATAATGCAAAACAAACTGCTGCTCAACAAGTCGCTGTTTTCCGCAAAATGCGTCACAGAATTCACGGCGAATGTGATTTACTCTGCAATGTTGCACGGGACACCGGATGAGAAACAAAAGTAGGGTGTGGCTGAATTGGGACATAACACATAAAGCGTTTTAAATGAAGTTATATGACATTACATGACGTCATTTATCCAACATTTTTTTCCAAAGCAACTTAAAATTAAGTAAAATAAGTATATTGGGAAGTCTACATCAGCAACGCCTTCAATAAGAACAAGTAAGGTTAGGTAGTACAAGTAGTACTAGCTGCGTCAAAAGTCTGGGTGTTTTGTGAGAGGTCTGTTTTGAGTCTTTGAGTCCTCCTGTCTGAAGGGGACGGGGAGACGAAGCCGGGCAGCTACAGGAGAAGGCGTAGGAGCAGATCACGGAGCGATGGATCCGGTGGGGAAGGAGAACGGGAAGGGGCCTCGGACGCAGCCCTGAGAGACGCCAGAGTTTACAGCACACGCTCTGGATGGACTTCCCAGCACCAGGGATCAGACGAGGGTTGGGCGCCATTTTAAAACAAAGCAGTTCAGGAAGTTGAGCGAGTTTCCTCTGAGCGGTTTGATGAACGTTGGCCTCATGAAGATAATAGATGAGTGTCATGCCGAGGGGGGTTTTCATGTCCTACTGGCCTAAAGTCTCTCTCTCTGTCTGTCTGTCTGTCTGTCTGTCTGTCTGTCCGTCTGTCTGACTGTCTGTCCACCTCCCGCTCTGCCAGCGTCCCACTGCTCATGACCTTTTCCATCTCCACTAATGAAATTATTAATAAACCTCGACACCGGCGCTCGCCGGCCCCCCGCTGGGACGGAGAGGTCGGGACCAGAGATGAAGGCTAATCAGGAGGAAGCAGAGAATCACTGAGACCATTCTGCTGCCGGCAAGACATTGTAGTACATGAATGTACTCTGATTATACCCGGATTGTACTCTGATTACTCTCTGATTATACCCCGATTGTACTCTGATTATACTCTGATTATACTCATAAAGAAGAAAGTAGTACAGATTACAGAAACCCTTTTAAATGTTCTGTTGTTGGAACTTTGTGAGAGATAGATACACCCTGTACAGAAGAAAACAGCCAGACAGCCAGGCAGACAGAGAGGCAGACAGACAGCCAGGCAGACAGACAGACAGACAGACAGACAAAGAGCCAGACAGACAAAGGGCCAGACGCACACACAGACAAACAGACAAAGAGCCAGACAGATGGACAAAGAGCCAGACAGACAGACAGGGTCATGTGTGCTCAGGCCTGCAGCAGAACTTTGTGTTTCTGGTTCCAGCTCCTGCTCCATCTGGACATTCTCACCTCATTCTTTTATCTTCAATCCGTCTGCAGTTCAACACTTACAACACAAGAGAAATAACGATTAAAAATCATCGACGCCCATCAGGCGTCAGCCGCTCGCTCTCACTGGACGCAAAACTGAAGTTGAGAGGAATTGACGTGTTTTGTTTTTGTGGAGCGGCTTTTTTTCCTCCTGACCATTTGACGGCCTTGTACTCATGTGAACACTTTGCACGTCGCACGTCGTGTTTCGATGTGTTGTGTGCGAAGGTGACATCCCAGAGGTGCAAACAACACTGAAACCAATTAACAAATTGTTAGCGACGCTGAAACAAGTCAAGTGGAGAAATTAAGTCCTTCGTGCAACGAGCTTTGTGTGCGCGCAACGCACGCACACACACGGTCACGCACACACACACCATCTGTCCACCCCTCCCACCCGCTCGGCTCCGTGGGGTCAGTTTGTTAACGAGTCACGGACGCAGACGAACCCACTCACTGCATCGCAGCGAAGCGTGATGAACAGCATTATAATCACGCTCTGTTCCTCTCATTCTGTGACTTCGTTTCTACAAGACGACGACGGCGCTGCGTTGGCATCAAAAGAAGCCCCTAATTTCCCCCCGTTTCATGGACCAATGACGACGCTGCTCCACGCCACGTGATGAATGAGACGGGAAGGGCGACAGGAAGGGCCACAGGAACTCAAATAAATGACACGGCTCCAGCGGTTTCGGCACACGTTTGCCGAATGTGACGCACGAGGCTTTCCGTTTCACAACTGCAAGGAATGCGCAAAGCGATGCGCCTGGCGAACGCGCTAACGTGCTAACGTGCTAACGTGTCAGCATTGGAGTCACTGCGTCACCGTGCTTCGCTGACAACACATGTTTACAAAATGGAGGTTTGCCGCCGATTCATCAGTTCTCAGTTCCAATCAAGGAATGTGTGATTCTTATTTTATTCCAAACCGTGCTGCCTCAAGAGGTGCAGGACGGGCGGAGACAAGACTCCACCTCCTCCACCTTCTCCTCATCCTCCACCACCTCCTCCATCTGCCTCGTCCGGCACACACAGACAGCGCCGTGACTGTGACCATGAGCGCCCGGCCTCTGCGTTACATCACAGTGGACATGGCTCCACTGTGCACGCTCTTCCCAACGTGCACGCTCTTCCCAACGTGCACTCTCTTCCCAACGTGCACGCTCTTCCCAATGTGTACACTGCTCCCAACGTGCACACTCCTCCCAACGTGCACGCTCTTCCCAATGTGCATGCTGCTCCCAACGTGCACGCTCTTCCCAACGTGCGCGCTCTTCCCAACGTGCGCGCTGCCTCCAACGTGCACGCTCTTCCCAATGTGTACACTGCTCCCAACGTGCACGCTCTTCCCAACGTGCGCGCTCTTCCCAACGTGCACGCTGACCCCAACTTGCACCGTGTGATGTGCTGACACGCACTGAGCTTTTCGCGCCGTCTGGATAACATCTCACAGCGGAGCAGCGTCCGGGCAGGAAACAGCAGCAGGAGCCAAAGCGTGAAGAGAGAAGCAGGAGGGAGGAGCTGTTCACCGCCTGGAACGCAAAGATGTGCCAAAGACAAGCGACGGCAGAGCGTCCAGAAGGATGAAGGGATAAAATGGAACAAACCAGACGCTTTAGTTCCAACCAGAGAAGGTGTTTGGAGGAAAGAAGGAGAAGCGTCTGGAGAGAACTCCTGGCCCAGTGCCATGGGAGGTGAGGGCGGGGTTACCCATGATGCTTTGGGGTGGTGTGGAGATACTGTACGGTGGTGAGAGAGGTGGAGAGAGCAGAGGCCTCCAAACCGTGAAGAACCTCCATCCATCCATCCATCCATCCATCCATCCATCCATACATCTATCCATCGACCTGCCACGAAGAACCTCCGTCCATCCATCCATCCATCCATCCATCCATCCATTCATCCATCCATACAACTGCAATGAAGAACCTCCATCCATCCATCCACCTGCCATGAAGAACCTCAGCCATCCATCCATCCATCCATCCGCCCACCATGAAGAACCTCCAGGAAAGACGGGTGAATGTTCCGCTCTACCCACGCTGAAAATCATAGAAGATCTGTTGGAAACACGTCCTGTGTGAGCGTGCAGCGTCATGTCCTCCACATCGTTTGGGTTGAAAACATCTAAAGTGAGTTGAAAACAGTTGAAGGGGGGATGCACAGTGAGCTGTCCCTGACTCCGCCCTCCACCTCCTCTCTGGCGTTTCCTCCTGCTCCTCGCTGTATCGTTTTGGCGTTTTGGACGGCCATCAGATCGGGAACTGATAGGGAGCTCAGTGCGAGCCGGGCGGTGCGGAATAACCTGCTGCACCCATCAGATGAGCGGTAGCGGGGTTAACAATGGGGTCGGGCGGTGCAGGGAGATCAGGGCTCCTGACTGCGACCACTTAGTCGCATTTTGGGACTAACAGCCCAACGGCGGCGGCGGCGGCGCTCGTCAATCTCACGTTATGATCACTTAGCCAGTCAGATAAAAGAGGCAGGTCATAAAAGTTTCACTGGTTCATACAAACTGTTCTTCGTTAACATGGAAGTAAATTAAGGACAGTTAAGATGGAACAAATATCAATGTGTTGCGTTGCACGTTGATCTCGGTGGCGCTCCTAGATTCTTCAGTTGGGAGAACCAGTGCTACAAGGGGGGAAAGTTTGTTGGAGCCCTGGATAGAATAGAATAGAATAGAATAGATTAGAATAGAAAATGTCCTATCCTACACCTAGGAGCAGTGGGCAGCCGCACCACAACGCCCTGGGACCGGCTCCAGCTCTTTGGCCAGTGCCTTGCTCAGGGGCAGCGAGGGGAGTATTAACCCCTCATGTACATGTGTTTGATGGTGGGAACCCACACAAACACAGCGGAGAACAGACGTGGTGATCCAGTCCAGTTGGTCCCTGCAGGGGATAATCCCTGCAACAGAAGGCTCCACGCACACGCCCGCAGCCACGCATACTACACGCTACACGCTACACACGACATGTGTGTACAGGGCGTGTTCCGGCGCGTGGTGCGTTCAAGCGTTCAGACGAGGCTGCAGACGATGGATCAGAACATCGTTCAGAGCTCGTTCCTCTGCATAGTTTAGTGGCTTGGGTCTGATATGTCTTTAAGAAGCTTTACGAAGTAATCTATTACAGTAAAGTAATCTATTACAGTCAAGTAATGCAGCTCCACAGACTGTTCTAATCAATGGTCATAAATCGACATTACTAATGACTGGGTCTATAGTATTTGTTGTGTGTAGATATCTCACAGAATCACCAATATTCATTACCAAAATATCTTCCAGTTCTAGATATTGAAGTATTTGTCCACACGAGCAGCACAGAGCTGATAAGATGTTGCAAAGTATTCCCACAAACAGGGACACGGAGAGGAAGTCCTGTAGGGGAGGGGCTCCACTCCTCCCCTCCTCCCCCATCCCCCTCTCCCCCTCTCCTTTCTCTCCATTCTTCTCCTTCCTCCATTCATCTCTCCGTTCCAGATTCAGCCGGAGCCTTGGGGCCGGCAGCGACTCCAGGCTTCACGGATCCAGAGAAATGTCACCGTTCTGCAGAGCGTGAAATCAAATCTGCCACTTTTAGGATCCTGCCTTTCAAGCATGGCCCTGCACTGTACAAGGAACATGTACAGTATATACACACACACACACACACACACATATATATATATATATACACATATATATATATACATATATATATATATATATATATATATATATATATATATATACAGTATATACATATATATACAGTATATACATATATATACACACATATACTGTATATATACACATATATACAGTACAAACATATATACACATATACATATATATACAGTAGATACATACACTTTACATACATAAACTTTGTATATACATACTGTATATGCATACGTACATATAAACTTATACACACACACATAATATATATATATATATATATATATATATATATATAGAGAGAGAGAGAGAGAGAGAGAGAGAGAGAGAGAGAGAGAGATTTATATATACACACACACACACACACACACACACACTATTGTCCCCCTACCCCCCCTCCCTTATCACCCCTCATCCCCGTGCCTCCCGTTAAAGCTCCGTGCTTCCATTTAGAGCTGCACCTGAACGGCTTATCTTGTGTAACGGGCTCGAGGATAAATCTGATGCTTAAAATATGCAGCAGCGACCTGCAAGGAAACCCAGAACAGGGCCAGGAGGGACACCACCACCACCCCCACCCACTCCACCTGCAAGGAGCCCCAGAGCAGCGCCAGGAGGGACACCACCACCACCACCCCCACCCACTCCACCTTCAAGGAGACCCAGAGCAGCACCAGGAGGGACACCACCACTCCCACCCACTCCACCAGCAGGGAGACCCAAAACAGCGTCAGGAGGGACACCACCACCACCACCACCCCCACCCACTCAACCTGCAAGGAGACGCAGAGCAGCGCCACCACACCAGGAACCCCACCTCAGTCACCCTTCACCGTACTCGGTCCAAGAGGGAGAGGCTCTTCAGGGAACTAATTCAAACCAACTTCATCCAGATTCGATGCACTTCATTCGAGCCAATTCTCTGTAATTTCCTCCAAAATAACCACAATTGACCAAATATGCAGTGATGTACAGAATCATTAACGCTGTCAACACAGTCACATCAATCAAAGCATATTGATGACGATGAAAACAACCAGATAAAATCAAATGATGTTCTTATTGCAGAGGATGGATTGACTGCATATCAAATGAGGCTTCATAAAAACAAATGAAACAATCAAATCCTATGTTCATATTAGATGTTGATGAAAACGGTGGATTCCTTCCCTCATCAGTTCACTACAGAGTGGAGGGAGAGGAGGGTAGTCACCCAAAACCTCGGGGGCAACCAGGCAACTGTTATTGCTGGGCCCTGGTAAAGTACAGGTTACTTAATCTCCAGTTCAGAATTTTTTATTCCATCCGTTTTTTGGTGTGAGCGCGGCGAATATTTATCATTAATAAATATTTAATCAAACAAAAGCAGGGTCCAAACGGGGATGCCCAATTGGCCTGGTCCCCGTCAGCCTGCGACTGAATTAAACTGAGTCTAATCAATGTCATGCTTCTTAAAGCGGCATCACAGCGGTTAGTTCCGGAGCAGTAACCTGACTGGAGGAGGGCGTTTCGCGGAGCCTGTCCCGCCGCCAGCAGGCTGACGGAGGCCTTATCTCCGAGCTGCTGCTCCTTATGGACTAATATAGCAGTGGGGAGATAACAGGGGAACTATAATGATGTAGAACTGGGTTTAATTAATCATGTCAGCCATCTTGAAAGAGGGAAACTGTCAGTTTGCTGCAACTCGGCAACTTGAGGGTGTGACTCATAACTCGAAACCAACGAGCCTTTTCCTTGAACGCCCCGTGGCAACACCTGACGTGAAAGTGGCCGCATTCTGTCATACGCATCCAAGGGATCACAACATTTTCGGTGGAAAATGTAGTAACCGATAAATTATGTAATAACAATGTAATAACACACCAAAATTTGTCAACCGTGTCATATTGGACAAGGTGCAAAAAAAGTAATTGTGACAGCTACAACATTATATAAATCACCTAAAACGGTTATTTCATCACGTTATAGGTTATCACATCACCTTATAGGTTATTACACCACGTTATAGGTTATCGCACCACGTTATAGGTTATTAAATCACGTTATAGGTTATTACATCGTGTTATAGGTCATCACCGCAGTCCTCTGCATTGACTGCAGTCACTGCAGTCACTTTTTATCTCGGCACGCTAGCACGCTAGCACGCTAGCCTTCATGTTTCCAGTTTCCGCTCTGTTTCCAAAACGTGCACCAATCAGCCGTTTAATCAGCGCCGCCTTCCAGCTTCTGTTCATTAAAAAAAGAGCGACGACGATGATTACAACATAAGAAATACTCAAGTGTTCCCAATTAAAACACAGTGGAGGGGAGTGTAGCGGCTAATGAGGACGTCCCGTTCACTTTGGTATTATGGGATGTCAGCGCCAGGCAGCCCGGGACGCTTTGCTGCTCAGACGAACACGGAATTGAACTGGAGCATCTGGACACTTTTGGGGGGGAGGGGGGTGGTTCGATACTGCGTCCGGGCGTCAAACTCTGTGTCAAAGTTTTAGCACAAGTTGTGTTTTTTTTTTTTTAAGTTATCTCTGACCAACAGGGGAACAGCGGACGAGTGGGATCCACTTTGAAATGATCTGGTTTTAGAATAGAGCATCTTTTGTCATTGTACAACATAATTGATCTTCTGCGTTCGACCCGTGCTACAGCCCCTAGTGAGCGGCCGAGGACCAACTGCAGCTCTTTTGTCAGTGCCTTGCTCAGGGGCACCAACCGCTAATGTCTTCCATGGTGGGAGGGAACCCACAGCGACACACGGAGGGGACCTGCGACAGAGGGTTCGGACCCAGGAACCTCCCGCTTGGAGGCAGCAGCACCAACCACTGAGCCACCGCACACGTAGAGCCAAACACCGTGGAACGCGCTGCCGCCCTGTCGCAGCCAGAACAGAAGTACAATCACATATTAATGGTGTCTTTTCCCTCCTGTGTTAATGTGTGACCTGAGCGATCGGAGAAGAGGTGAAAATACAGAACGCTCTAACCGACGCCGAGATCAAGATCAAGCGGCAACGCGGAGAAAGACGGACTAAAAGTCGGCCCTTCTGTGGTGATGAGCCCAAACCGAGGGTCCGATCCGGCGCCGTGCCGCTGTATGCGACGCGTGTAGACCAGCTCAACCCGCCGCGCACGGGGAGGAAGCAGCAGCGGCGAGGCTCACGGGAAAAAAAACGTCTTTGCACACGAGGTGCAGCGGGAGCCTTGCAGCGGCTTCCTCGGGCGGGGCGCCGGGGGAAACCCGCTCCCGCCGGAGGGTTAACGAGGATCCGCTCTGAGGCGGGATCCCGGAGCGGCGAGCTGAAGACAGCGCCCCCGCCTCCGCCGGAAACGTTTGATCGCCACGCTCCGCGTTTGGGGAAAAAAAGAAATATAATAATAAATATAAATCATCCCGAACAGCGCGGCGCCACTGGAAAGCCTCGTCGTCTGATTCGAGCGGCGAAATGAGAACGCTGTTTCTTATTTACCTCGTGGACTGCGGCAGCGAACTCGCTCATTAACGGAGCGTCGTGGAATCAATCCGTTTCGGGGAGCGCCGCTGCCGAGAAAACCGGAAAACTACCTCCAGCTCAGCTCAGCTCGCACTCATCAGGCCGTCACACGCCACCCCCGTGGCTGTCAGCTCCAGAACGCCTCGCGCCGCACGGCGACTCTGCCGCTGTCAAGTAAGGCCAAAAACACATTGGCGGCTTGTGGGCAACGACCGTTGTAAAGGATTGAAAACGCGATAACCCACGCCAGGGCCCCCCCCCCCCCCCCGTGGCGTTCATTACCGTCCCTGTCTTATCCGCCGCGCGACGCAGAGCTCTCATTGGTCGGTGGAACCGAGAGTAACGAGGAGCTGGAAGGCGGAGCAGGGTTTAATCTCACCGAGATCACGATTTTTAAAAGGAGCGACGGCGCGCGGCCCCGCGTGCGGTGGGCGGAGCTGCTTCCAGTGTCTCCACATCAAAAGGATCTCGGATCATCAGAGAGCGACGATGATTAATCATTCATGAAAATCGACATCACTTCTGCTGTGTGTTCCAAACAGGATGAGTGCAGGAAGAGTAACATGTACTATCAAACATCAGTTTCCCTTTGTGTGTCTGTATGTGTGTGTGTGTGTGTGTGTATTTGAGTGTGTTTTTCAGTGTGTAACTACAGTATGTGTGTAGTCAGATATGGATGCTGCGTTCTGTTTGTCGTCCATCGAGCTCACCGTCCATCGTCACACACAGCCGCGTGGCATGAGACGCTGCAGGTGAGACGCTGCAGGTGAGACGCTGCAGGTGTGACGCTGCAGGTGAGACGCTGCAGGTGAGACGCTGCAGGTGAGACGCTGCAGGTGAGACGCTGCAGGTGTGACGCTGCAGGTGAGACGCTGAAGGTGAGACGCTGCAGCTCCAACAACGATGAGAGCAACACACACACACACACACACACACACACACACACACACACACACACAAGCACACACACACACAAGCACACACACAGTGTATATTTATAAATAGAAATATCTTCATAATCGCAACATTTTTCTGTCGTAATCTTAGGTTTAAAAGTCAGTTTCATCTTAATAAAATCCTTGAGAGATGGAAAGAAGGTAAGACAGAGAAGAGAGATGTGGGAGAGAGAGAGAGGGAGGGAGGGAGACAGAGAGAAAGAGAGAGAGAGAGAGAGGCTGGGAGGGAGAGAGAGGGAGAGAGAGACAGGGAGGGAGAGAGGGAGACAGAGAGAGAGAGAGAGAGAGAGAGAGCCCAGCGAGGGTTCCCTGGTGTCCTGCTCCAGCCAGAGGCCTCCCAGGGTGGATTGTGTTCTGAACAGGGAAACAGTCCTGAAGCGAGAAGCCTCCTCCCCCCCTCCCTCCCTCACCACAACTCAGCCTCTCTCGGTAAACAGACCACCGGCTTCCAACCGACGACTGGGAGGTGCGGAGGAAATGTCATCACCATGATGGAAATATCAAAACATCCTGATGTCCGCTCATTGATTCAAGTCCCAACTCCAAGAGCCCAGCTCCAAGGTCCGGCTCCAAGGTCCAGCTCCAAGGTCCAGCTCCAAGGTCCAGCTCATCAACGTGTCAAACTGCCTCCGTCTCATTTTGAGATGGTACATGGTGTCGTCATCGTTGAATACGGACGAAAAAAATACATGTCGTCATCACCATCCTCATCATCATCCTCTCACGGCTGGAGATGAACTCTGACATGGATGGACTGCATCCCCGCCCGCGTTCTGCAGGGGAAGCGTGCCGGTGACATCGCACGCGCCGCTACCGCTACCGCCGCTCGGAACAGGAAGAAGAACATCTCCCGCTTCCTGTCGGCGCTGGACCCAGTTCCGGGGGGGGGGTTTCCATGAGGGATTTCCAGGCCCCCCCCGGACAAGATCTCAAAGAAGTGTTTTCGGGGGTCGCTGAGAGTCACCGCGCTCAGGAGGGATGTCAGGACGCCGTCTCCCGGGAAGCCCCGGCGTGGATCCCCAAGGAGCGGGCAGGGGACAACGTCGGGTATCCGGAGCCAAGCGGCGTCTCCCTCCACCTCCCTCCACCTCTCTCCACTCCACCACCACCACCACCATCCCCCCCCCCCCCCCGGCTCGGACAAATCTGTGCCCACGCAATTTCCGAGGGCGCGCGCGCAAGAGTAAATCCGCGGAGGGAGATTTATTTTATCATCTCGAAACTCCTCAAAAGGCTGACATAGGGGGGGGGGGGGATTATTACATTTCAGCGGCAAGAACTGAACCAGAGCGCGGTGGGGTTCGGGGGGGACTCTCCTTACGGTTCCTCTCTTTGTCGCTTCTTCCGGCGTTTGAAGCGAACAGAAGGAACTGGGCGTCCGCCCCCCGGGGGGGAAGCGCAGCGAAGGGGGGAGTGGAGATCGAACCGCCAGGCGGAACCTCCGCCCTCCGCACCCGCGGAAAAAACGAGGAAAAAAAAAAAAAAAAAAAAAAAAGGCATTTCTTTCGAGAAAAGAGGGAGGGCAGGGGCGAGCGAGGCGGCTGACTCAACCCCGTCTGTCACGACGCCACGTCGTCAGGCCGCGACTCCGGCTCCAGGACGTCCGCGGCGATCAGCTCCACCGGGGAGTCGTGAGCGGCGTCCGCGTCGTCATCGGGGGAAAAAAAAACTAAAAAACGACCCTTTGTAAAAAGTAAGGAAGGAAACGACTCGATCAGAGCGGGAGATACAGCACGTGCCCCGCCGCCGGGACTGCTGCCGTATCAGGATCATGAGTACTACCACCCTGAGTACCGCTGGTACCACGCTGCTCCGCTTGTACTCACAATGCTTACTGCCTGAGGATTAATAAAGCCTCGTCTTGTGCAACGACCCCACACTCCTCCGTGGGGCCGCGGCGCCGCGCGCCCAGTAACAGGGCGGAGGTGTGAACCCCAACCCGGCTCCGGGCTCCCGTCGCCTGCTGGGGTCCACTGGCGGAGTCGCCGCTCCTCCGCCGCTTTCGAGTCCTCCGCTCCTTGAGGGGCTCGTTATCCGACGCGGCGGCCTCCCCCTCGGAGCCGGGTGTGAGAGCCGCGGGGCCCGGCCTCTCGACGGAAATTAGTTTGTGTTTCTTAATGACGGAGGGAAAGGCGGGAAGGTGGAGGTGGAACCGGGACTCTGCAGGGGTTCGGGGGAAGAAAGAACAAACCGAGTGGGGGGAAGAGGCGAGCGGGCGAACTCGGCTCTCGCCCACCTCGTTATCTACCTCCCTCTGTCTCCTCCTGCTAGCTCTACCTCCATCCATCTCTCCACCTTTATCTTTGATACTGACTGTCTGCCCCCACTCTCTCCGACCCCTACATCTGTTCCATGTTCAACTAAATGACAGCTTCTTCTTCAATAGGTTTAGTGCTGTAATAACGGTGTATTAATGCGTATGAACACGTATTTACGGTGTCGTTACGGTGTCATAACGGTGTCATAATGGCATCCTAACGGTGTCCTAACGGTGTAATGACGGTGTCCTAACGGTGTAATGACAGTGTCATAATGGTGTCCAAATAGTGTCATAATGGTGTCCTAACGGTGTCATAACAATGTAAAAACAGTGTCACAAGCGTGTCCTAACGGTGTATAAACGGTGTCACAACCCTGTCCTAAAGGTGTGATAACGGTGTCCTAATGGTGTGATAACGGTGTCCTAACGGTGAAATAATGGTGTCCTTACTGTGTAATAACGGTGTCATAACGGTGTCATAACGTGTAATGACGGTGTTCTAACGGTGTAATGACGGTGTCCTAACGGTGTCATAACGGTGTAATGACGGTGTCCTACGGTGTAATGACAGTGTCCTAACGGTGTCATAACGGTGTAATGACGGTGTCATAACGCTGTCCGAGCATCTTTTTGATTCCTACACCGGTGGCCACACATTGGACCACGGTGCCTGCCCTTCTCATCTGTTTTAGTTACTTAGTTTAAGTTTCTTTGTTTAGCCAACACTTGCAATGCTAACACATAAATAACCGTGCACATGGATTTTAATTTCACATAACATATATATACACAACACATATAACATATCACCGTTTAACGGTAATTTCAGGTTTAATTTTCATAAAGTTAATTATGTTTTCTTTGAGTGACTGGTACCTGGGGTGGCTGCTGGTCAACGAAAGGAGTATAATAATAATAATAATAATAATTGTATATATATATATATGTATATATATATATATATATATATATATATATATATATATATATATTTCCATCCCTCATGTCTCAGTTTAAAAGGTCCGTTTGTGCTGTTCAGTTCTCCTTTGTGAGAGTTACAGTTTAGTTGTGTTATTTTTGATCTCTTCATGGGCCCAGAATCATTGTTTTTGTAAATAACAAGAAAATAAATATTTTCAAAAAAGCTTCTTTGTCTCTGTGGCCCAGACACCACTGACCTCCAACGAGGCCCAGGAAGCGACGTGATGGTTGGAAGCAACACCTGGGTTCAGGTTCAACTCATTCCCACCGCACACAAACTCCAACACAACCACACAACAACAGAACAACACAACACAACCACACAACACAACACAACCACACAACAACACAACCACACAACACACCCACACAACACACAACACAACCACACAACAACACAACCACACTACAACACAACACAACCACACAACAACACAACCACACAGCCACACAACAACACAACGACACAACACAAGCACACAACAACAGAACAACACAACACAAGCACACAACAACACAAAACAACCATACAACAACACAACCACACAACACAACCACACAACCACACAACAACATAACACAACCACACAACCACACAACCACACAACACAACGACACAACAACACAACACAACCACACGACAACAGAACAACACAACACAACAACAGAACAACACAACACAACAACACGACCACACAACCACACAACAACACAACCACACAACCACACAACACAACCACACAACACAACAACACAACCACACAACAGAACCACACAACAACACAACACCACCACCCAACAACACAACCACACAACAAAACAACAACACAACTACACAACAAAACAACAGCACAACCACACAACCACACAACAACACAACCTCACAACCACACAACAACACAACCTCACAACAACACAACCACACAACAACACAACACAACCATCCAGCAACACAACCACACAACAAAAGAACCACACAACTATACAACAACACAACAACACAACAACACAACAACAGAACCACACAACCACACAACCTCACAACAACACAACCACACAACCTCACAACAACACAACCACACAACAACACAACCACACAACAACACACCGCTGTGTGTGCCAAGGACACTCTGAGACCCAGGCTCAGCCCATTAAGAACCAAAGCAGAACCAGAGAAGCCGGTTTGATTCCCAGGAGCTCAGGGCGTGTGGACCTGAGTGTTGAATCTGGTGATAATCTGGTGCAGTTTTAATGAGGGTGCCGCTGTGCCAGCAGGGGGCGGGGCAGCGGGGCAGCAGGGGCCTGGAGGTGATCAGGATTAATCTGGGGATCAATGAACTGAAAGAGGCTGCAGAGGAAACGAGACGCAGCGGATGAACACATCAGCACGTTACAGGATACTAGTGAGGAAGTACTACTCCTTCAGAAAAACTATCTACTGTACACTTACTTATTACTACTGCAATTCCTGGTGATTAACACAAGTGGATACTACTGGGGTAATACCAGTGGATACTACTGGGGTAATACCAGTGGTTACTACTGGGGTAATACCAGTGGATACTACTGGGGTAATACCAGTGGATACTACTGGGGTAACACCAGTGGTTACTACTGGGGTAATACCAGTGGATGCTACTGGGGTAATACCAGTGGATACTACTGGGGTAACACCAGTGGATACTACTAGGGTAATCCCAGTGGATACTACTGGGATAATACCAGTGGATACTACTGGGATAATACCAGTGAATAGTACTGGGGTAATACCAGTGGTTACTACTGGGGTAATACCAGTAGTTACAACTGGGGTAATACAAGTGGTTACTACTGGGGTAATACCAGTTCATACTACTGGGGTAACACCAGTGGATACTACCAGGGTAATACCGGTGGATAGTACCGGGGTAATACCAGTGGATACTACTGGGGTAACACCAGTGGATACTACCGGGGTAATACCACTGGATACTGGGGTAATACCATTATTATATATTTTATCCATATGATGTATTCTATATTTTATCCATATGGCTTGTGATATATTCTATCTATATGATGTATTATATATTTTATCCGTATGATGTAATATATATTTTATCCATATGATGTATTATATATTTTAGCCATATAACATATTCTATATTTTATTCATATGATGTATTATATATTTCATGCACATTATGTATTTTTTATTTTATCCATATGATGTACTATATATTTTATCCATATGATGTATTATATATTTTATCCATATGATGTATTATATATTTTATCCATATGATGTATTATATATTTTATCCATGTGGTATATTCTTTATTTTATCTATATAATGTATTATTTATTTCATCCATATGATGTATTATACATTTTATGCATTTGTATTATATATTTTCTGTATATGATGTATTCTACAGCATATTTTATCCATATGATATATTATATATTTCATCCATATGATGTATTATATATATTATCCATTTGTATTATATATTTGATGCATATGATGTATTCTATATCTTATTAATATGATGTATTCCATATGTTGTCAATATGATGTATTCTATATCTTATCAATATGATGTATTTTTCTATATTTCATCCACTCAGATGATGAAAGTTCATTTGTGATACATGCTTCATGGAGCCAGTGTCAGGTGTTCAACACGGATCA
>NC_137206.1:4252188-4272188 GCF_960531495.2 Zeus faber | reverse complement strand
GCTGTCGGATCCATCCATCACGTCGGGTCTCCGCTCTTCTGCCTGAAGCCAAAAGGGAAAAAAAACAACACGCGGACGGAGACACTTCAATTTAAAGCTTTGAAATGTTCAAAGTGTGAGGACTTTGGTTGAAAGTTTCCACCTCAAAATTCTCAATTTGCAGCCCCGGCATGAGCGCTAACGGCCGCTGTCTACAGCCTCAGAACCACACCTTCAGAACCTCCATATCACGTGTTAATGATGTACTGTTGGTGTGTGGAACAGGTGGTGCATGGGCGCCGCTCGAAGCTTCCTTCAACCCTGGAACACATCACATCGTCCATGACGCCTCCTCGTTTGGCACCTCAGGACGGACCCGTCGGATGACGACCTTCTCTCCCTCACGCTGCAGAGGCTTTGACAGGCAGCGAGCGGCGGCATCGAACCGCCCCGTCGGGCCCCGGCCCCGGCCCCCTCGCGGGACGCTCTCCTAGCGGATGGGGGGGGGGCAGCCGGGCGAAGGGAGGAGAATCGTGCTCGGATGGAGGCTGATCCGCTGTGAAGGGCGGTCGGTCGCTGGGAGGCTGGGCGTGGAGCGCCCGTGATTCCCTCAGAAAACCTCCGTCCCAGCTCCGGTGGCGCGGAAAAAGAGAAGTGGTTGTCAGGTGGTTCTTTAAAGGGTTCCCTTCAGAACCGTCGCCGGCTGAAGAAGGACATTGTTCAGCGGAGGGTTCTTCACGTTCCTCACATGGTTCTGGAATGTTTAAACGGGTTGGTGGTGAAGGTGAAACAAGGCTTCATGGGTCCCGGGTGGGGACTACTACCTGGTTTACAGGTGATCCGGGTTCAGGAGGTGAGGGTCAGCTGCCAGGTCTTCCCTCTTTCCTGGACTTTCCACCTCAATGCCGGTGTCTGAACACAGGAGCATTTCCAATTACGTAAGATAGTCATCGGATGTGTAATTCGGTGGTTCTTCAGGGAACCTTGGTTTCAGAGGTTCTGTGTGGAACTTGGTTCTTGTCGCCATCTTTGTTTGACAGTGTATATGGACCGGTGGAGCTTTTCAGTATTCCATGCATCGCCGCCTGGTCGTTCCCTCTTCTTTGGCCCCTTCTCCAAACCCAGAGGGGTTTTCCTGGGAGAGTTCCCTTGCCCGGGCGGAGGGTAAAACTATGGGATGCCGTTGATTTCTATGTGAAATGTAGGATTAAGACGCCCCCTGGGACTGTGCTGTGATTAAGGGCCGAGGAAATGAACTGGATGTGACTTTAAAGACAGAATGGTTTTGTCATGATTCCAGAAACTGGGAGATAATCTGCAACACAAGCCCCGCTACCCTGCGAGGCTGTGACGGAGAACCCTCCTCCCTCCTTTCATCCTCCTTCTTAATCCTGTTGGACTGTGCCGCCGGTCACGGCAGCCGCACCCACGGGAATCCAACATGTCCGCCACAAACTGAGCGTGAAAGTCACACGTTCCCGTCTGCGGAGGAACAGGGATAAGAAATCCAGACGTTAGTCACAGCCGCACTGATTAACAAACAGGAAACTGACACCAGCGGGTCAGTCCCAGTTCAATGGTGTTTAATACAGAGAAGGAGACCGGGAGAGGGAGAGAGAGAGACAGCCGGGGAGGGAGACAGAGAGGGAGAGAGAGAGACAGGGAGGGAGAGAGACAGGGAGGAAAAGAGACAGGGAGGGAGACAGGGAGAGAGAGACAGGGAGGTAGAGAGAGGAAGAGAGAGACGGGGAGGGAGACAGATAGAGAGAGGGACAGGAAGAAAGAGGGACAGGGAGAGGGGGAGACAGGGAGGGAGAGAGAGAGGGAGGGAGGGGGACAGATATAGAGAGAGACAGGGAGGGAGAGAAACAGATAGAGAGAGAGACAGGTAGGGAGATGGAGGGAGAGAGAGAGGGAGAGAGAGAGACAGTTAGGGAGACGGAGGGAGAGAGACGGGGAGAGAGAGGGGGAGAGAGAGAGATAGATAGAGAGAGACATAGAGAGAGATACAGGGAGGGAGAGAAACAGATAGAGAGAGAGACAGGTAGGGAGATGGAGGGAGAGAGACAGGGGAAGAGAGAGAGGGAGAGAGAGAGACAGTTAGGGAGAGAGACAGGGAGAGAGAGATAGATAGAGAGAGACAGATAGAGAGAGATACAGGGAGGGAGAGAAACAGATAGAGAGAGAGAAAGGGAGAGGGAGAGACAGAGACAGGGAGGGAGAGAAACAGGGAGACAGAGATACAGATAGAGAGAGTGACAGAGAGGGAGAGAGACGGGGAGGGAGAGAGAGGGAAAGAGAGACTGGGGGCTGGACAGGGAGAGAGAGATAGATAGAGAGAGACAGAGAGAGAGAGACAGGGGGAGGGACAGAGACAGATAGAAAGAGTGACAGAGAGGGAGAGAGACAGGGAAAGAGGCAGGGTGGGAGAGAGAGGGAGAGAGAGACAGGGAGGGAGAGACAGGGAGAGAGAGACAGGGAGGCAGACAGGGAGAGAGAAATAGATAGAGACAGATAGAGGGAGAGAAACTGATAGAGAGAGAGACAGGGAGAGGGAGAGACAGAGAAAGGGAGGGAGAGAAACAGGGAGAGAGAGAGACAGATGGAGAGAGTGACAGAGATGGAGAGAGACAGGGAAGGAGAGAGAGAGAGACACACACAGGGAGGGAGAGACAGGGAAGGAGAGATATAGAAAGAGAGAGACAGGGAGGAAGAGAGGCAGAGAGAGAGACAGGAAGAGAAACAGACAGGTGAGTTTTTAATTAATGCTGTATTACTCTCTTGTTCCAGTGAAATCAGCTCTAAATACATTTAGTTTTCTTTAATAAATATTGATATTGAAATATTGAATACGTATTGAATAAATATTGAATGAATGTTGAATAAATATTGAATAAATATTGAATAAAAGTTGAATAAATATTGACAAAATATTAATTTGTATTGAATAAATATTGAAGAAATGTTGAATAAATATTGAATTAATATTGAATAAATGTTAAATTAATATTGAATAAATATTGAATTAATGTTGAACAAATATTGAAGAAACATTGAATTATATTTAATAAATATTGAATAAATATTGAATAAATATTGAATAAATGTTGAATAAATATTGAAGAAACACTGAATTATATTGAAGAAATTTTGAATAAATATTAAATTAATATTGAATAAATGTTGAATAAATATTGAATTAAAATTGAAGAAATATTGAATAAATATTGAATTAATATTGAATAAATATTGAATAAATATTGAATAAATGTTGAATAAATGTTGAATAAATATTAAAGAAACATTGAATTATATTGAAGAAATGTTGGATAAATATTGAATTAATATTGAATAAATGTTGAATAAATATTTAATAAATATTTAATACATAAAGTAGTTATTAAGAAGTATTTAATAAGTATAATATTGAATGTACGTTTAATAAATATTAAATATCAAATACATGAGTGTTAATGGATGAATGCTCATTGTACGTTATACAAGGAAGCGCTTTACAAATGAACTTGTCCACTCACTCGTCCATTCATCTTCATGCAGCCACAAGAAGGACTCAGGGGATCAGGAAAGGAAAGAAATCGGATCCGAATCTGAATCGGATGCGATTACGGATTTGGTGTGAAGCCGGCTTAACCTTGGGGTTGTGATGATAATGCTCCGTCCCGCTTTTAGTACTTCCCTCTTCCAGTCAAGTAATTTGACTGAAGTATAATTTAGCGCAATGAGTATAATGATGTATAATTCAGTATAATATCTGGTGTGTAATGGTGCTCGTACTTCATACAAGTATCATTACACGCTCTTCTCTCCTCTGCAAACAGACAATGAGGTGGCTACGAACATCTCATAATATCAACAGTATTGAATCCTGTAGTATATTTAGTTCCGTACACTGTGCAGAGTAATTATTGTGTGCTATGAAGTACGATGAAGTATTATAAAGTATATATAGTATATTTTGTAAATATAGTATATACTGTATAGTAATTATGGTATATATAGTATATATAGTATATATAGTATATATAGTATTTATAGTATATATAGTATATTTTGTATATAAAGTATATACTGTATAGTCATTATGGTATATATAGTCTATATAGTATATATAGTATATATAGTATTTATAGTATATATAGTATATATAGTATATATAGTATGTGTGCATGTGTGCGTATATGCGTGTGTGTGCGTGCATGTGTGTGTGTGTGTGTGTGTGTGTGAGTGTGTGTGTGTGTGTGTTTGCGTGTATGTGTGTGGGTGTGCGTGTGTATGTATATGTGTGCGTGTGCGTGCATGTGTGTGTGAGTGTGTGTGCGTGCGTGTGTGTGTGTGCTTGTGCATGCATGTGGGTGCGTGTGTGTGTGTGTGTGTGTGTGTGTGTGCATTTGTACGTATATACGTGTGTGTGTGTGTGTGCATGTGTGTATGTGTGTGTGTGTGTGCATGTGTGTGTGTGTGTGTGTGTGTGTGTGTGTGTGTGTGAGTGTGTGTGTGTGTGTGTGTGTGGGGATTGTAGGTCAGGAGGTAGAGCTGGTCGTCATTAATTCCTGCTGAACTCTCCAGGAAACATCTGGTCTGGAGCCTCCAAACTCAACGGGGTCGTTTTCTTTTCATAATAGTTCTCGCTCAGCCTCCGACGCACCTAATTTCCCAGGAGCTAGGCTAGCTGATCCCCTCTGGGGCCATGCACCGCGCTAACAGGTTTAGCATGCAGACCTGGTTAAGGGGCGACCAAGCAGCCGTCCGGCCCGGTGCTTTCACTCGCTCACGGGGACAGTTTGGATCCTGCCGCTTGTCAACGCTGCGTGGAGTCTGGAAACCACCTGATTGCAGCTGTTTGTGTCGGTTCCAGTCTCTTTGGGGCGAAGCTCCACGCTGTGCAGACAGACGGGCCACACTGCAGCCTAACAGTGTGTGATGGTGCCACCGTGTGGGTGGAGGTGGTACTGCAGTGCATCAAACATCACCCAGTCACCGCTTTGTGGATGGAAAAAATAGAAAGATGTTAGAGTAAACGCATGTTTATTTTTATTATTATTATTTAGTACAACAGCTATTGAAATTGAGTATAATATTGAACAGTTTTTATTAAATGCCTTTTACTGGCTGGCTGGGATTACTATTATTGTGATTACTATTATTATTAGTAGTATCATTATTATTATTGGATATTTATTGGATAGAAATGCACAATGTTGGCAAAGAGTTAAAGGTGAAACATCAATGATTTTCTCTTTATATCAATTTTAAATGAAACATGTGCTGTTAAAACATGAAATCTACTTCCTGTTTCTAGTCTCTTACTTCCCTTTTCTAGTCTCTAACTTCCTGTTCCCAGTCTGTTACTCAGGTTTCTAGTCTCTTACTTCCTGTTCCCAGTCTCTGACTTTATATTTCTAGTCTGTTACTTCCTGTTTCTAGTCAGTTACTTCCTGTTTCCAATCTGTTGATTCCTCTTTAAGGTCTCTCACTTCATATTTCTAGTCTGTTACTTCTCATTTCCAGTCTGTTACTTCCTGTTTATAGTCTGTTACGTAATATTTATTTTCTCTTACTTCCTGTTTCTAGTCACTTACTTTCTGTTTCTAGTCTGTTACTTCTTGTTTCCAGTGTTACTTCCTGTTTATAGTCATTACTTCCGGTTCCCACTCTGTTACTACCTGTTTATAGTCTGTTACTTCCTGTTTACGATGTGTTACTTCCTGTTTAAAGACCGTCACTTCATATTTATGGTCTGTTACTTCCTGTTTCTCAAGAGGTTTATTTGTGTCATACATATACATACGTTCATACATACTGTATATGCAGTGAAACGTCTTAAGTATATATATGTATATATATATTCTAGTCTCTTACTTCCTGTTTCTAGTCTCTCACTTCCTGTTAATCCTCTTAACCTAATCTAGTTCTAAGAAAGTAAGTTATAGAGTATCTTTGTATATGAGAAATATTATTCATAATAATATTTGCATAATATCACAGAATACAGCAATCAATGTTGCTTTGATATTTTGTTGAACATATGCTCCAAAAAGACATATGGTCTACTACTACTACTGAAATACATTGTTGTGGAAAGGATACACTAAATTTGTATTGACATGTGGAATCCTTCCACATATTCAAGCCGACTTTTCGAAAGATTGGTCATTATATTTCCAAATATACATGTGTTTGTTCGACTAACTGGCTGCTTGCTCTCGGCTGGTGGTTATCGTTTTTCTGTATGTACCTCTGGGTTCTTTACGAGATAAGGAGATAACGGGAGGTGTGTGCAGGTTGTAAAGTGGGAAGACAGGGACAGGACGAGTCACGTCGCCTGCTCCTTCCACGAAGCTGTGGAACGCAACAGTACGTCGTGTGTCTCCTCCAGTTCTGGAACCAAGGAAACCTTTTTTCTCATCTGTTTTTCTGTTTGAGCTCCCCGTCCTCCCGGGACTTGAACCCTCAACCAGAAGTGGCTCATGGGCAGCCGGGACCTGGGGCGCGTGGGCCTCATGCTGCTGGGGCTGAGCAACTTCCTGGCGGCGTTAACCTTCAACACGCTGGCGGGGTTTGGTGCTAAATCCGGTGAGTACGGAACACGTGATTGAACCCACTTCACCGTGTTGTTGTTGTTGGATGGACAGTAACGCCGGGTGCCCCAGTCAACCACATTTGGGCTTGTCAACCATCTGGTGCGTTCTGGTTGCTCCAGAAAAATAGGAAAAAGTGTTTTCCTCTGTAAGTTTAGAAACTTCCTCCAACGATAATGAGAGAAGTTTGAACACTCGCTCCACATGTTGAATACATTTCTGTTAATCAATGTTTCCCCTTTCATGATGTAACATTCTTGATGATGAAATATTGGTTTTCCAAAGCTAGGGCCGATTGGGCAACGATTTGAGATTGTGCTGAGTCTTGGTTGTCCAGGGTGGTACAGGGTGGTCCAGGGTGGTCCACGGTAGTCCAGAATGGTCCAGTGTAGTCCAAGGTGTTTCAGGGTGGTCCAGGGTGGTCCATGGTAGTCCAGGATGGTCCAGTGTGGTCCAGTGTAGTCCCTGGTAGTCAGGGTTGTTCCAGGGTGGTCCAGGATAGTCCACGGTAGTCCAGGATAGTCCAATGTAGTCGAGGGTGGTTTAGGGTAGTCCAGGGTGGGCCAGGGTAGTCCAGGGTGGTCCAGTGTAGTCCAGGGTGGTTGAGGGTAGTCCAGGGTGGTCTAGTGTCGTCCAGGGTAGTCAGAAACCTGGCAACCACTTCCACAGTTCCAACAGTGGGGGGTGGGGGGGGGGGTCCCTGTGCGTTGTGTCCAGGTGTCTTCCTGCAGAGTACGGAGGACGTGACCCTGAAGTACACCACGCCACTGACGCCGGCAGCCTGGTCGCTGTTCATCTGGGACTTCATCTACTTCTGGGTGTTTGCCATGTTCATCTACTTCCTGTCCGGACTCTGCAGGAGGTGCCGCTCAAATATTACATTTCATATTCTCATTAAAAATCACTGCATGGTGCATTTGTAAGGGATAACGTACAACCAGACGGTCATTATCTGTAAATAACCCCGACAGGGTGACCAGGTCTGTCACAGATAACAACCGTCTGAGATAACGATCGTTTGGCTGAACATTATCCTGCTTATTACACGCTACTTAGCTGTACACCTGTTGACAACGAGCAACAGGTAAATCATGGATCCCCAGACACACATGGAGAGCCTCTGTCATGACACGTGACGGTCATTATCTCTTGGGTTAGGGGTTTGGGTTAGGGTTAGGGTTAAGGGTTAGAGTTGGGGTTAGGTTTAGGGCTTGATCCGCCTCTCCACTCTACAATAAACTGGTGTGTTTGCAACATGTTTGCCTGGGTTAGGGTAAGGGTTAGGGTTAGGGTTAGGGTGAGGGTAAGGGTTAGGGCTTGTTCCACCTCTCCACTCTACAATAAACTGGTGTGTTTGCAACATGTTTGCCTGGGTTAGGGTTAGGGTTAGGGTTAGGGGTTAGGGTTAGGGTTAGGGTTAGGGTTAGGGTTAGGTTTAGGGCTTGTTCCGCCTCTCCACTCTACAATAAACTGGTGTGTTTGCAACATGTTTGCCTGGGTTAGGGTTAGGGTTAGGGGTTAGGGTTAGGGTTAGGGTGAGGGTAAGGGTTAGGGCTTGTTCCACCTCTCCACTCTACAATAAACTGGTGTGTTTGCAACATGTCCACCTTGGTCTCTGTGTCAGAGAGCCCCAAAAATGACTTTGGGTGTGGCCGGCGGATCTGCCACAGCTGTATTCCACAGAGCTGTGTCATCACATGTTTTATCGTCGTCCTATTCTTGGATGAACTCATTTTGTAAATTTGTATTGTTTGCCACTGTCTCCGTTTTCCTGTCCAAGTGCTTTGTTTCCCCATGGTTCCCTGGCAGGACGGGCTGGGCGTGTTGCTTCACCTCTGTTCCTCCGCCCTCAGGAGTGCGCTGGAGTGGATGTACAGCTCCCCGTCCGTGCTGCCGTACGGGTTCCACGTCTCGCTGGTCGTCAACATGAGTCTGAACATCAGCTGGATGTTCCTGTTCGACCGAGAGTGAGTCACGGTCTGGATAGAGCGGGAGTTGGAGATAGTTAGTCTGATAGTCAGTCAGTCAGTCAGTCATTCAGTTACTATATCATTTAGTCAGTCAATCAGTCAGTCAGTCAGTCAGTCAGTTATTTAGTATATCAGTCAGTCAGTCAGTCAGTCATTCAGTTACTATATCATTCAGTCAGTCAGTCAGTCAGTCCGTCAGTCATTCAGTTACTATATCATTCAGTCAGTTAATCAGTCAGTCAGTTACTATGTCACTCAGTCAGTGAGTGAGTCAGTTATTTAGTATGTCAGTCAGTCAGTCAGTTATTTAGTATGTCAGTCAGTCAGTTATTTAGTATGTCAGTCAGTCAGTCAGTTATTTAGTATGTCAGTCAGTCAGTCAGTTATTTAGTATGTCAGTCAGTCAGTCAGTCAGTCAGTCAGTCAGTTGCTATGTCAGTCAGTCAGTCAGTTATTTAGTCAGTCAGTCAGTCAGTCACACGGAGAGAAGAGTACCATGACATGGATCTTTAGTTTTGAAATCCAGCTTCAGAGTGAAACACTTCAAAATTTTGGACTTGAAGTTTATGACGTTAACAAGGTTCAGTACAAGGTGGAATAGTTCTTCAATCTTTAAACGAAAAGGGAAAAGGAGATAAAAGGAGATAAAAGGAGATAAAACAACTAGAAAGGAAAGAGTCAGGTCAGTCAGGGTCAATAAATCCTCCGCCCTCCACCTGGACACCGGCCAGAGCAACCGCCATTTATCTTCTGTGTGTGTGTGTGTGTGTGTGTCTGCGTGTGCGTGTGTGTGCATGCATGCATGTGTGTGTGTGTGTGCACGCGCATACGTGTGTGTGTACGTGTGTGTGTGTGTGTCTGCGTGGGTGCGTGTGTGTGTGTGTGTGCGTGTGTGTGCGTGTGTTTCCGTGCGTGCATGCGTGCGTGTGTGTGTATGTGCGTGTGTGTGCGTGTGTTTCCGTGCGTGCATGCGTGCGTGTGTGTGTATGTGCGTGTGTGTGTGCGCGTACGTGTGTGTGTGTGTGTGTGCGCGTACGTGCGTGTCCATGCGTGCATGTGTGCATGTGTGTGTGCGTGCCTGCGTGTGTGCATGCGTGCATGTGTGTCTGTGTGCGTGTGCGTGCATGTACGTGTGCATGCGTGCCTGCGTGTGTGTGTGTGCATGCGTGTGTGCACGTGCGTACGTGTGTGTGTGTGTGTGTGTGTGCGCGTACGTGTGTGTGTGCGTGTGTGTGTGCGTGCGTGTGTTTCCGTGCGTGCATGCGTGCGTGTGTGTGTATGTATGTGCGTGTGTGTGTGTGCGCGTACGTGTGTGTGTGTGTGTGCGCGTACGTGCGTGTCCGTGCGTGCATGTGTGCATGTGTGTGTGCGTGCCTGCGTGTGTGCATGCGTGCATGTGTGTCTGTGTGCGTGTGCGTGCATGTACGTGTGCATGCGTGCCTGCGTGTGTGTGTGTGCATGCGTGTGTGCACGTGCGTACGTGTGTGTGTGTGTGTGTGTGTGTGCCTGTGTGTGTGTGTGTGTGCGTGCGTGCGTGCGTGCGCGTGCGTGCGTGCGTGCGTGCGTGCGTGCGTGCGTGCGTGCGTGCGTGCGTGTGTGTGTGTGTGTGTGTGTGTGTGTGTGTGTGTGTGTGTGTGTGTGTGTGTGTGTGTGTTGCAGGCTGCTGCTGCCAGCGCTGTGTGTCTCAGGCTTCATGACGCTCAGCGTGTACATGATCCTGTTCTTCTGCTGCCGAGGCCTCAAGGTTTATGGAGCCTGGTTACACAAGTACCACCGGCTGGACCTGTGGCTGATCAGAACCCTGGTAAACACCCAGCTCACTCAGCAAGTCAGCCAGAAAAAGCTCTCAAGTCATCATAAGTAATCACTATTGTAGTACAAGTTACATACAATTATAATAATAATTACTTTAATTTAATACAATTTTTATTATAATGCGCTTTCTTCGGTACCCAGAAGATGCTTAGAAGTAGATGTAGAATAATGTTGTATTTCTGGTGAGTGCATTGACAATGCATCTGCAAAGCTTTTTAAATCATTGTTTCCTGGGGTTTAACAAAGGGGTTTTAATTTTATTATGAAGGAAGAATCAACCTACCATCGAAGGATGCCATGTTACCTGAGTCTAGCCCCCAAATACTGAGGCAGTTAGTTCCTCTGTCCCGAGGAGAACCGGGGGGAGGGTCCCGTTTGACTGATGTTTTCTCCCCCGTGGGTTCCTCAGGTGCAGAACGGGGCGGCGGTGTACGCCACGTGGGGAACCATCTCCACCTTGCACCACTTCACCATCTACCTGGAGCACCAGACGCCTACACCCCTCTGCGACTGCGCCATGTTGTCGCTGATGCTGCTGCTGATGCTGCTGCTGGCCTGGTGAGGGAGGTGCAGCACTCACGGAACGGGTTGTTCGTAACGGACAGATCTCGTAGAGACTCGGGAGTCTGGAGCCGCGCTTGGGGAAAAAAGTCTCGGGGCGATTCGGGAACTGCAGCCAGATTCAAAGAGTCCCACCCTCATCGCCAGCGGCGACGAGAACACGCCGTCCTGGCGGGTGGATTCCTCGCCTGCTCCACGGACTCTACCGAACCACGTTTTGCGTTTAACCTTTTCCTTCTAAATGCGTCGTCAGGTTCCTCCTGGAGAACTTCTACCTGGACGAGCACGTGCGCTACGTGGTGACCGTCTACCCCGTGGTGATACTCTGGCTCTCGGGCAGCGTCACCAACTCCGTCCACCCAGCAAGCTACATCCACATCTTCAAAGGTGCTGCTCCCTCCTCTGCCCTCCGCGCGCTGATCCTTCCTCTCCTCCCCCGTCTCCTTCTCCTCCATCTCCTCCTCCGTCTCCTCCATCTCCTCCTTCTCCCCCTCCTCCAGCTGTGATCCTGGCGTCGTCCTGCTGCATGTTCCCGGCTCGGCTCTCGCTGGTGGTGTGGAGGCATCTCAAGCAGCCGCTGTACGCGAACCACGTGGCGTCCATGTCGCCGGTGGAGATCGCCCTGACGCAGCGATCCGTCTTCCTGTAGGAGAAAAAAAAAACAGAACTGGTCCCGGAAGGAGAGGGCGCCAGGACACATCTTGTGAACTTCCCAAATCCTTGTGTTTTGATGGTTGTCGTTTTTAGTTTTTTTCCCCCCAATAAACTTCAGTTCCGCAAAGTTTTAAACGCGATGTCGGTGAACAGAGCAGCCTGCTGGAGGCGGGGAGCAGCGGGGCGCCGGTCCAAGTGCTTGAGCCGAACCACACCGGCATCAGCTCCGCCGCCGCCGCTCCCGAAAACTCCAGCTGGGTTTTCCCTTTGAGTTGTGAAGGGACGTGGAGAACGATCCCGAGGGCGCGGCGCCACTGGAGGACGTCTCCTTCGACCCTCCGCAGGCGAAGCTGCGTCGCCGCTGTGATATAAAAACGAACCGAGCTGAAAGGACCCGATGGAGCGCTGCGCCCGGGGGCATCTCCGCGTTACCCGGAGCCAGGGTGTTCATCGTCTTCATGTTTTGCAAACCGTGTTTCTATGGATGTCATTTTATGTGGCGCGGCGCAACAGGTCACATTTCAAACCATAATTCAAACCTCACACCTGTTTTATGGATCCCACTGGGAAATGATTTCTGCAGCCACACCTCAGCAGAGCTGAACTGCTGCAGCCGCACGCACATACACACACACACACACACACACACACACACACGCACGCACGCACGCACACTCCCGCGCGCGCGCGCGCGCACAGATACACGCGCGCGCAGACGCACACACAGGCACAGACACGCACACACACATACACAGACACACACGCACGCACAGATACACACACGCAGACGCACACACACACGCACGCACACACACACACACACACGCGCGCGCGCACGCGCAGATACACACACACGCGCGCACGCAGATGCACAGACACACACACACACACATACGCAGACGCACACGCACGCACAGATACACACACACACAAACACGCGCGCGGGCACGCAGACGCACACACACACAGACACACACACAGACATACACACACACACACACGCGCACGCACAGATACACACACACACAGACACGCACACACAGAGACACACACACACATGCACGCATGCACAGATACACACACACACACACACACACACAAGCACGCACACGCACACACACAGTCACACACACACACACACACTGAGACACACACACACACACACACTGAGACACACACACACACACACACACACACACACACCCGTCTTATCTCTCCAGGGTCCAAAGTGTTAGTGTTATTATCTCCTTAAAAGCTGCTGCTGCTCTGCGGCCGCTCATTCGAGGTGGGATGGATCTCCAGGCAGCGCGCGCTCGCACCACCAGCACCACCAGCAGCAGCAGCAGCAGCAGCAGCAGCAGCAGCAGCAGCAGCAGCAGCAGCAGCGTGCATGTGGTGCTGCACGCTGTGAGCGTGGGCCTGGCCCTGATCACGCAGGCCTGCGCCGAGGTCTTCCAGAGCCTGTCCCGGGACGCCAACACGCCCAACGGTGAGTCAGCGACCCCCCCCCCCCCCCCCCCCCCCCACACTGACCCCCAACTGTGACCCCCCGGCTGCTCAACGTTTGTGTTTGAGAAGGGTTTCCCAGCGCCGGGTGGAGCGGAGGGAACAGCTTTACGAGCTTTAAACTCGTGAACGTGAAGTGGGTGAAGCTCAGCGCGGACGACTCGTGAGGTCCGTCCCAAATTGATGCAGATCATTTGGAAAATGACCCCAATTCTTCTTTCATCAGCGAAATGTGTGTGTTGAACTTGACCCCGAGACCCCAACAGGATGCAGTTGAAACGCCCTGTGGTACTGTTCACTGTCAGTCAAGTGTAGCTGGGCCCTGCGTGGTACTTCCAGTGTGTTCTGGTCACATGTGGCGTCGCTCTCTCCGGAACTTTCTGCCCCTTTCTCAACGCCGCAAACGCAGTCCCCCCTGTTCCCCGAAAAAAAACAACAACAATCCCACAACGTTCGGCGCGTTACGTAACACATCTGGTTCCACGCAGGTTTGCAGCCCACGACGGAATGTCCGGACGTAACGGTTTGGGTCGAAGTCCAAAGTCGTTCCCATGACGTCCGCGTTAGATATGAAGCAGCTTTTCGGCCGCCGCGCCGGCTGCAAAGTCCAAAATGTCCAAACATACCAAATGAAGGAGCGTCGCTCGGACGCTGGAGACGCGACACCGCCATGCGGTAACGGGCGCTAACGGCTGAACGCTCCTCCCGTCCCCAGCGCTCTTCCGGACCTCCTCATGGAACGTCTCGCAGTCTCTCCCCCTGGAGGTGACGATGGACCGCTGGGCCGAGAACACCTGGGCCGTGACCAGCGTCTGGACGCTGGCCTGGCTCTCCTACGCCGCGGTCGGCCTTCTCAGAAGGTACGCGATGGTTCCGGGGAACTACATAGAGCGGCAGGCTTTCAAGAAGCACAGGCCTGTACCTGCCGCAAGATAAATAATTGTAAAGTGAGCTGCGTTTGGCTGGAAAACTCTCTGTAATATCCATGTTTTCCCTCTCTCCTTCCTGTAGAAATGGTCGCGGTCCTCGGTCCTGTAACCCAGAGATCCACCCTCCCTTCTTCTACCTGACGTGGTCGACAGTGAACCTGTGCAGAACCTGCGGACTTATTCTTTGGAGCAATCAGTGAGTTGTGTGGTCTCTCTCTCGGGCCGACGTGCGTGACGGGATCTAAAGCTTCGCTCTGTGTGCGTTGCAGCAACATCGTTGGAGCTCTGCTCTTCAGAGTCCTCGCTGCCTTTTACAGCTTCTTTGTTCTGGCCACGTCGTACCGCAACCTGGAGCGGCACAAAGCCTGGCTGGACCTCAACGACCCCGCCCAGACCTACTGGATACGATACCTGGTATAGTCCTACTAGCATAGCGTGTAGCACGCCACGTCGCTGTTTAGTACTTCTGAAACCACAGTACGCATCAAACAGGATGTGAATATGTAGTATGTAGTGCATAGTATGAAGTGTGCAGTATTTAGTTTGTAGTATGTAGTATGTAGTATGTAGTATGTAGTGTGCAGTATGTAGTTTGTAGTTTGCAGTATGTAGTGTGTAGTATGTAGTATGTAGTATGTAGTATGTAGTTTGTAGTATGTAGTATGTATGGTGTAGTATGTAGTATGTAGTTTGTAGTATGTATTATGTAGTATGTAGTATGTATTTTGGAGTGTGCAGTATGTAGTTTGTAGTATGTAGTGTGGAGTATGTATTATGTAGTATGTAGTATGTAGTGTGCAGTATGTAGTTTGTACTATGTAGTGTGTAGTATGTAGTTTGTAGTGTGTAGTATGAAGTTTGTAGTATTTAGTATGTAGTATGTAGTTTGTAATGTGTACTATGTAGTTTGTAGTTTGTAGTGTGTAGTATGTAGTTTGTAGTGTGTAGTATGTAGTTTGTAGCGTGTAGTGTGCAGTATGTAGTTTGTAGTGTGTAGTTGTATGTAGTTTGTAGTATGTAGTGTGGAGTATGTATTATGTAGTATGTAGTATGTAGTATGTAGTGTGCAGTATGTAGTTTGTACTATGTAGTGTGTAGTATGTAGTTTGGAGTGTGTAGTATGAAGTTTGGAGTATTTAGTATGTAATATGTAGTTTGTAATGTGTAGTATGTAGTTTGTAGTATGTAGTGTGTAGTATGTAGTTTGTAGTGTGTAGTATGTAGTTTGTAGCATGTAGTGTGCAGTATGTAGTTTGTAGTATGTAGTGTGTAGTATGTAGTTTGTATTGTGTAGTTGTATGTAGTTTGTAGTATGTGGTGTGTGGTATGTATTATGTAGTGTGCCCAACAATGTCCGAGAACATCGTTTTTTTTAACTCACATAGTAACGTACGCTGGATGATAGTACACACGTGTAGAACGTAGTACACTGGTTCCGATGGTATGACGTACACCTGCAGGGTGGAACTGTACACACTGGAACTGCAGGTACATTTTACAACTGAGAAGCGGTGGAACAGAGCGGAAGGGGCGTGGAGAGACGGTGGGGACTCCTTCTGGAGGGTGCAGCCGGGTGTTGCGTCAAATGGGGACTCATGTTGTGAGGTTCTTATGACATCACTTCCGGTTTGCCAAACATTTCCGGCCATCGGTTGTACCGACCAATGGGCGTCCAGCCTACTTTATGGTTTTCTGGTTTATTTCTACTGGAGTAGCTCCTGCACATTTAAAATATTTAAGGATGAACAGAAATATTAAGGAATCTCAAATCTTCAAAACCTCAACAACTAGTCTTTTATCTGATTGATTGATTGATTGATGGATAGATAGATAGATAGATAGATAGATAGATAGATAGATAGATAGATAGATAGATAGATAGATAGATAGATAGATAGATAGATAGATAGATTAATTGAGTGATTGATTGATTGCCTCCTTGTCGGCAGACCCAGAACGGCGTGGCGTTGTTCTCGTGGTGGGTTCTCCTGGAGGCCGCGGTGGCTCTGGGCGTGGTACTGCGCTACCAGGCCGGGCTGCAGGATCCTCTGTCCAGCTCCGTGGTCCTCACCGTGGTGCTGCTCTGCATCGTCATCTGGTGAACATAACTCGCTAAATGACTAGCTCTCGCTAACAGAGAGGGAACACCGGATGGAAAATAATTCCTTAGCGTACACACCATGAAGCGTCCGCGCCCCGGGTTTTGGAACGTTGGACTTGTGTGTGATTTCCGCAGGTTATTCTTTGAGAGCTTCCTGTTCACCAGATTCATGCAATACACCTTCACCGTGTACCCGGTGGTCGTCCTGGGTCTGGGAGCCATGTTCACCGCCAGCTACCGGGTCCACAACATGGCGGCAAACACCATCTACTGCGGTGAGACCGGCTGGACCTCACCGGTTCCAAATGGAGCCCCCCGGACCAAGAGGGCGTTGTATTAAGTGCACTGTGTTGTTCTGCAGGGGTCCTCATGCTGCTGGCCACCTGCCTCAGTCTGGTCCACATGTTCTTCACCTGTTTCCGCTCCGATGTGACCGCCGCCCCGCCCGCCGTGGAGAACCTGAAGACCATCAGCCAACCCTGGAATGAGAAGACCCCCAACACCACAACGTGGGCTCTGAGTCCATGGAACCAGGGCAACACGCAGACGTGTGTGTAAATAAATAAACTTGTTCATTATCAATCACCTTGTGTTTGGTTTGTTTTTCAGCAGAACTCTTCCAACTCCTGGTTTGGAGCCGGTCCTCACAATATGTCTGCAATTTGCATGTAGCCCCAACAGGGGGCAGCATGTCTACATGTGTGATTCTGAGAAATAATTAAAATCCTCCTGGTTCTGCATGACTCCAAAGACACATCATCCACAAGAGGCCTCGTACCTGGGGCCCACCGCTCAGTCTTCTCCAGGCGGACATGAAGGGAATAACAAGGATGAGTTAAAAACAGGCAGAACATTCTCAAATCAATTCAAATATCAAGGAGGAAAATGTGCATAAAATTAATTTGCAGGTCAAATTTAACAATATATTTGAAACACGGAGCTTCTCTGAGAAGAGAAACATCCTTCATCCCTCCATCCCTGGAGTGTGTGGATAGAAAGAACATAAACATCCTTCATCCCTGCAGCCCCGAAGCTTCAAACAAGCAGAGAAAAGAAGGAATCAAAGCGTCTGTCTGCTGCTGCTGAGAGATAGAGGGAGCGAACAGAGTGTGGGGCAGTGAATAAAAGATGGATGGATGATAGGTGGAGTATCTATCTCTCTATCTACCTATCTATCTATCTATCTATCTATCTATCTATCTATCTATCTATCTATCTATCTATCTATCTATCTATCTATCTATCTATCTATCTATCTATCTACCTATCTATCTATCTATCTATCTATCTATCTATCTATCTATCTATCTATCTATCTATCTATCTATCTATCTACCTATCTATCTATCTATCTATCTATCTATCTATCTATCTATCTATCTATCTATCTATCTATCTAACTATCTATCTATCTATCTATCTATCTATCTATCTATCTATCTATCTATCTAACTATCTATCTATCTATCTGTCTATCTATCTATCTATATATCTAGCGTCGTGCTGTCTTGGTGTCGTGGTGTCTTGGTGTCGTGGTGTTGTGGTGTCATGGTGTCTTGGCCGCGTGGCGTCTTGGCGTCTTGGCGTCTTGGCGTCTTGGCGTCTTGGCGTCGTGGCGTCGTGGCGTCTTGGCGTCGTGGCGTCGTGGCGTCGTGGCGTCTTGGCGTCGTGGTGTCGTGGTGTCGTGGTGTCGTGGCGTTGTGGCGTCGTGGCGTCTTGGCGTCGTGGCGTCGTGGCGTCGTGGCGTCTTGTTGTCTTGGCGTCTTGGCGTCTTGGCGTCTTGGCGTCTTGGCGTCTTGGCGTCGTGGTGTCTTGGTGTCGTGGTGTCGTGGTGTCTTGGTGTCTTGGCATCGTGGCGTCTGCGTGCAGTTTGTTCTGAACTCTGCAGCGTGCACAACATTTTAATATCATCTTCAGTTCCATAACAACAGAATTAGCTTCTCAGGTGCAGAGTGTTGCTACGTGACTCAAAAATCATTCCCTTATTTCCTTTCACAACAAACCAAAATTGGAGGCGTGCGAGGACGGACGAGGACAAAAATAAAACTTTTCCCAGAGAAGGAAACAAACGCCCATGTAGGAACAGAGCCTGGTTGTTTCCAGCTGTTTTACACTAAATGAAGTATTCCAGCTCTGTGGACTGTCGAGTACAACCATTGTGGATCCAGGTATGAGATCCTGAGTCAATGTAGCGATGGAGGAGTGAGGTGGCTGGGCAGCTGGGTGGAGGAGTCTGGAACCTGAGTAGTGAGTAGAGGGGTATGGAACTTGACCAGTAGGTGGAGGAGTCTGGACCCTGGCCAGTCTGGAAGTCTGGAGGTCTGGAGGTCTGGAGGTGCAGTTCCGTGGACGGCTTGTAGGAGTTAACCGTGTATTTGACCTGAGCCGAGATGGGAGGCCAGTGTCATCTGAAGAGGTCTGTAGTAGAGGTGAGCAGAGGACAGTGGATGTTGGTAGAGGTCAGTAGAGATCAGCAGAGGGCAGTGGAGGTCAGTAGAGGTCAACAGAGGACAGTAGACAACAGTAGAGGTCAGTAGAGGTCAGCAGAGGACAGTGGAGGTCAATAGAGGTCAGTAGAGGACAGTGGAGGTCAATAGAGGTCAGTAGAGGACAGTGGAGGTCAATAGAGGTCAGCAGAGGACAGTGGAGATCAGTAGAGGTCAGTAGAGATCAGTAGAGGTCAGTAGAGATCAGAAGAGGTCAGTAGAGGTCAGTAAAGGACAGAGGAGGTCAGTAGAGGACAGTGGACGTCGGTAGGGGTCAGTAGAGGTCAGTAAAGGACAGAGGAGGTCAGTAGAGGACAGTGGACGTCGGTAGGGGTCAGTAGAGGTCAGTAAAGGTGAGCAGAGGACAGTGGATGTCGGAAGGGGTTAGTAGAGGTCAGTAGAGGTCGTACATGTTACTAGTAACTAGTCAACAGGTAACTAGTGGCTAGGTAACTAGTCACTAGTTATTGGTAACTAGTAACTGTTAACTAGGATGTAGTCACTAGTTACTAGTTAACTAATAACTAGTACCTAGTAAGTAGTAACTACGTTCAAGCTCAAGTTCAAGAGGTTATTTGTCACATACATATACATACGGTCATACATATATGCAGTGAAATGTCATGACACCCGGTGATTACGCACAATAAGCTTTATAAGCTGTAAAAATACTGAAATGTGCGTGTTACTAGTGAATAGGTAACTAGTGGCTAGGTAACTAGTGTCTAGGTAGCTAGTGGATGGGTAACTAGTGACAAGGTAACAAGTGACTAGTTACTGGTAACTTATAACTAGTAACTATTAACTAGGATCTAGTTACTACTTAATACTTACTAGTAACTAGCTAACTGATAACTAATAAGTAGTAAATACTTGTACTCGTAAATAGTCAATAGGGACGAGGTTCCTAGTGACTAGGTAACAAGTGACTAGTTATTGGTAACTTATAACTAGTAACTATTAACTAGGATCTAGTTACTACTTAATACTTACTAGTAACTAGCTAACTGATAACTAATAAGTAGTAAATACTTGTACTCGTAAATAGTCAATAGGGACGAGGTTACTAGTGACTAGGTAACAAGTTATTGGTAACTTATAACTAGTAACTATTAACTAGGATACTACAAACCCCTGCTTGCCATGTGCAGGTAATTCAGGAGTCATTTTGTTGTAAAGATACAAGAAATAGTTCATTCTAGAAACAGCAACAAGAGTTAAATGCATCTGTGTGTGTGTGTGTGTGTGTGTGTGTGTGTGTGTCTGTGTGTGTGTGTGTGTGTGTGTGTGTGTGTGTGTGTGTCTCTGTGTGTGTGTGTGTGTGTGTGTGTGTGTGTGTGTGTGTGTGTGTCTCAGTGTGTGTGTGTGTTTCAGTGTGTGTGTGTGTTTCAGTGTGTGTG
>NC_137206.1:4194688-4247188 GCF_960531495.2 Zeus faber | reverse complement strand
CCGCGGGCTGTTAGCCGGGCGGCACCGAGGGAGCACTTCAGGCAGGAGACGAAACACGAAAATGTGTTTTTGACGACCCATTAACTACGTCAATTAAAAATTCCTTGGCGAAAAAAAATACAATTAAATGAGCTCAGATAATTTCATTGTTGAAGTCGTTGCTTCAATTATTCAAGAACCGTTTTCCCAGGGCGAGTTGGAAAAGGTGCAGTCCACACGCTGCAGGCGCCGCCTCGGCTTCCGAGCCCAAAAATGAAATATTCCCACGGACATGAGCAGGGAGGAGACGCTCCAATCGCAACATCACAAGTTGAGGCCCAACGACTCCCATGTCGCGGGGCATTTTTTGTTTTATTGCGGCCAATGAGGGCCCAATGTGGTGCCGGGGTGAACGTCCCGCTCACATTCGAGCGGCGGCCGGGCTGCGAAGGGCTCTACCGGCGTGGCGGTGGCGCCGGCGACGAGGCCCGGGTCCACTGCGACGCGTGAAGCCGGCGCAGCGGGATAGACTCTGTGACGGGCGCTTGACGTTCTCCTCCCCTTCCCAGGAAGCGGTGACGGAGCGCTGGTTGCGCTCAGGCGCACGGCCGTGTTTCACCGGTTCATCCACCTTCCCCAGCGGCTCCACGGCAACGGCTCTTGTTGTTCCATTACACTGAGGGATGTGATGTCTGGTTGTTCCTCCGTTCCCGGAGCGCAATCCATCCTCTATCCATCCTCCATCCATCCTCCCCCCATCATCCTTCCATCCTCCAGCCATCCTACATCCATCTATCCTTCATCCTTCCTACATCCATCCATCGTCCATCCATACTCCATCCATCCTCCATCCATCCTCCATCCACCCACCAATCCATTCATCCTCTATCCATCCTCCATCCCTCCTCATCCATCCTCCCCCATCATCCATCCGTCCTCCCTCCCTCCTTATCCAATCCTCCATCCGTCCCCCATCCATCCTCCTCACCTCCTGCTACTCCGACACCTCGTCGCACTCGAGGTGAAACATCCTCCAGGTTTAATCATCACATTTGTGCCTGTAGAGTGTGTCCTCTCTTCCTCTATGTGTCCATCTGTTTTAGACAAGATAAGACTTTATTCATCCCTGGATGGAAATCCAGGCGAGAGAAAGTGATACAGATAAAAATGTGATAAGAAATAACATATACACACAACTATCAACACAAGTTAACATGACGTAGCACTAGAGTAACTAGTGGGTGGTGGCAGTCGGTCGATAGTCAGGACAAGGTGCAGAAATGCGTCATTAAGAAAAGTGGCGTGGTTTTTCTATTTTTTTTATCTTTCTACCTCTATGTGTACACACAGACAGACAGACAGACAGACAGATCCTCAGAGGGTGACTCACTCAGACACTCATCTCCCCCTGTTGGATCTAATGGACCCTGGCACCCTGACCCCCTCTAATGGTCCAATCAGACCCTGGTGGTCCAGGGCAGAACTCCTCTCCCTCCCCGGGGTGAAGTGGAAGACGTGTCCCCCTTGTCTTGGAGGGAAGGAGGAGAGTCTCTGCAGTGGATTAACTGGACTGGATCAGACTGAACATCCTGTTTGTAGAACCATATGAACTGCAGAAATGCTAAATAAAGTACACATTATGTATGTTGGCTTAGATTGAGCAAACTGTTCTTTTCCATTTCATCTGAAATGATCAGTGGAGGAACGACGTCCTGAGGAGGAACATGTCCGCGGGCTTTCACTTTTCTCTCAGCGTTCGGCTAAATCTGCGTGTTTCCCAGCGAGCTCCGGGTTTCTAGCTTTGACCCAGACATCGGCCGGCGGGTGGAACAAACCCTGGTTCCATGACCCGGACCGGACCGCAGGCTGCACGCACTGCGAGCTGCAACGTGCACTCGGGCCTCGTGAAGGAACAGAGCTCTCTCTGATCCTGCTCAGCCCCAGACAGCGGGGCCCAGGGAGAGCTCTCTGGGTCCGGGTTCACGTCACTGCAGGTTCCGACCCTCAGGGTGAGGTAGATCTGGAATCAGGTTTAACCATTTCATAGTTTTCCCGATAACAGTAAAAAAAAAATTCAGGGTCTCAGAATTTCAGAGAAAAAGCGTGCATAAACCTCAACACGAGAAAGGATGGATCAATTTACTATTTACAATAAACCTAAAAGGTTAATAATACAAATGAAAAATAAATGAAAAGATAAACAATGAACAGTAAAGATTTGGTAATGAACAGTAAACCTGATTATAAATACTAAATATAGTGTAAACCAAAAAGGCAATAACGTAAGCCTATAATTATGATATTATTAACTACTATTTATTATATATTTTTGTGTTCGTGTTTGTGTGTGTGTGTGTGTGTGTGTGTGTGTGTGCATATATGTCTATGTATATATATGTATATAGAAAAAAATATATATACATATACATAAATATGTATATGTGTATACATAAATACGTGTATATATGTGTGTATAGTATAGAATGTATAGAACATCTATCTATAGATATTCCTTTTAACTTAAACAAGTAAACAAGAAAGGAACAGCATGAAGTGATGGAAGGAGAAGGAGTCAAGACCAGCTTCACGTCATGGTTTATTCAGCAGATCAGTTCATCATTTTGAAATACCTGATGTTTGATTTTGAAGGGCAAACCACTGTCAAACTGATTCATACTTTACTAGTCGTTGAATAGTCAGTCACATTTTACATTACTGATCTTTTTCCTGATAGTAGCTCATTTTGATAATTGTTTTAATATTGGCTTCATTTCACCTCATGTTGTTTATATCCCGTACTTACTCAGGTGTTGCATGTGTTTATATATATATATATATATGTTTTTTAATCCAATTTTTATTACTATCTTTACAGTGTTGTGACTGGACGTATTTACAAGAGTTTCATAACCAGCAGCATCTGCGTCCATGCTGTTTTATTGTCAATAGGATGATAAAGTTCAACCTTGCAAAGGTGGAGGCGTCCTTGCTTTAATAAGAACTGGATGGAAAATAGGTGCTGTATGGCCAATGTGGTCAAAGTCGACAGCTCCCTCCAGCACCACGGACAGCTCCCTCCAGCACCACGGACAGCTCCCTCCAGCACCACGGACAGCTCCCTCCAGCACCACGGACAGCTCCCTCCAGCACCACGGACAGCTCCCTCCAGCACCACGGACAGCTCCCTCCAGCACCACGGACAGCTCCCTCCAGCACCACGGACAGCTCCCTCCAGCTGTGCGTGAAGCAACTCCAACAAACCTAATATTAGAATCAACATGCGACCTGGATGGAATTTTCCCTTGTTTTCCTCTGAATAAAAAACCTGTTTCAACGTGGCTCCTCAAAATCTGAAGCCTCTCCCCGTGGGAATGTCATTTCTCTCACCGTTACAAGGGAGCTTTCATATCCAGGACAATCAGGGGGAATTAATCCATTTACAGAGAGAGAAAATTTGATTTGACTTTGATTGTGGGGAACAATCAGACATAATAATAAGAAACAGAAAGGTTCCGATCCTCCTGCGAGCACCTCTGCAGAAGCAGGCAGGATGGGTTCCATCTCCATATACATAGAAATAGAAATAACTTATTCATTATATTATCTAGAACTATATTATGAATGGTAATTCCATAAGTGATTTGTTTTCGGTGTTGATAAAAAAAACAAAAACACCTGATACACATTGTGTATTGACGATGCAGAGTGCAGCCCGTTCTGAATCCCCCCCTTCATGGCAGTTTGGTTCAGTCCTAAAAGGGTTGCCAGATCACTGAACAAAATCAGCTTTAAAGTACAGCAATTTATTTACACGGTAAGTATTTAAGCTATCTGGAATGAAAACATGAAAACTACTGGTTGATTAGAAGACCTTATAATATATTATATTATATTATATTATATTATATTATATTATATTATATTATATTATATTATATTATATTAAGTTATATTATATTGTATCACATTATTTTATATTATATTATATTATATTATATTATATTGTATTATATTATATTATATTATATTATATTATATTATATTATATTATATTATATTATATTATATTATATTGTATCACATTATTTTATATTATATTATATTATATTATATTATATTACATTATATTATATTATATTATATTATATTGTATTATATTATATTATATTATATTATATTATATTATATTATATTATATTATATTATATTATATTATATTATATTGTATTATATTATATTATATTGTATCATATTATATTGTATCACATTATATTATAGTAGTGCGTTTCACTGTAAATATGTATGAAGTATGGGTTATATGGGGCAAATAAACCTCTTGAATCTTGAATCTTGAATCTTAAATCTTGAATCTTGAGTCTAGGTATTGGCAGATTTTTATTTAATTAAAAAAAATTATTGGGTATGGGGAATTGTATATTTTCCAAATGTTCCATATATAGCCTGATATTATGTTTGTATTATTGAGTTTATGAGAGCTGCTCGGGGTGAATAAAGTATCTATCTAACTTTTCTATCTACCTATCTATCTATCTATCTATCTATCTTATAGTCATTAACAATGCCTAAATTAAATTATATTATAATTTATTATACTCTATTACAGTTATATTATCTTGCATTCACATTATATTACATTTCATTACATTAAACAGCATTACATCATAACATACAATATAATATCATTAGAATATCATGTTATCTTATATCACTCCATCAATGTCATTCCTTATCTCTGCGTTGATGCCAAACTCTACCAGAAAAGATGCGCCGGCTTTCACAAAGTTGCTAAATTTGGTGATAAAAACACATCTGGCAACCCTGGAGCCCTCTGCTCTGAGGTGTAGCGGCAGGGAGGCAGAGTGAGATGGAGCATCACTGGTGGAGCATCTCTGTGGATCTTCTCCTCACTGTGGATCTTCTGACTGGAACCAGTGGAACCAGCAGATCATCTGGAGCGCATTCCCCCTGACACTGTGGGTGAGTTGTTCTGAACATGAGGATCCTTGGAAAATACTTTTTCTTTTGGCTGCAGTGATAAGAAACCAGCTGCAGGTTCCAGGTGAGAGATCAGAAATAGATTCAAGTTCATCAGCAGATTAGTGATTAGTGAAGATTATCAATCAGTGTAGAATTTAATGACCCTGGTTCAGAAAGAAGCTGACAGATTCCGGGAAATACCATCGGCTTATTGACTCTGACATTGTGTTGCTGTACCTCATCCTCTCATCTCTCATGTTGTCATCGTCCATCGTTTCAACAGGAAATAAGTGTCGGTCCAGTTGTCTAACTCTGCGTCCCGGAGGAAACAAGGTCGTCAGTTCACACATGGCCACGCTCTGTGTGTGTGGAGAAATTAAAGAGAAACTGAGTTGTCAAATGATTTTCACCTCCGGCTGTGGAGGATAATATGCTGGAAAATGGAGAGAGAGAGAGAGAGAGAGAGAGAGAGAGAGAGAGGGAGGAGGAGAGAGGGGGGGTGTTAAGAGTTGAATTAATGTATTTGCCAAATGAGAAAATCCCAAAATCCAATCCTGTTTTTTATATGTATGTTATGGACATAACTCCTTATCTCCTTTCATTTAGAGCAAAAACAGGATTGGATTTGGGGGTTTTCTCATTTGACAAATACATTCATTAAACTCTTAACACCCCCCCCCACCTCTCTTCCTCTCTCTATTTAAATATATATATATATATATATATATATATATATATATATATATATATATATGCTGTACAATATATGCTGTACATAGGGTTATGCATAAGGTTATATTAATATATGTATACAGATGTAATAATAATAATAATAATAATAATAATATAACAACAAAAATATATCTCAAGTGTTTAAATAACAGAAATATAAAAGTTGATAATTAGCCTCCAGACAACGTTTATTTCCTATTTATTCACAACTCACAACATTTCTTACTTTCTAAAGTTGATTAAAACAGTCTCTCCATCTCTCGGGCTGTCGGTCTGGCCGTCCGCCTTACTGTCTGTCTGTCTGTCTCTCTGTATGTATGTCTGTCTGTCTGTCTCTCTATATATCTGTCTGTCTTTCTGTCTGTCTGTCTGTCTGTCTGTCTGTCTGTCTGTCCGTCTGTCTGTCTGTCTCAATTAAATTAAAATTTGCTTTATTGGCATGACAAGCGCTCTCACAAATCATCTCTCGACATTACAGGAAAAGAAATTAAGACAATAACGAAATGAATAAATGAATGAATAAAAATAATGATAGGAATAACAACAACAATAATACGTGAAATGAACAAAAATGGACAGAACAAAAAAATAAAGTAAAATAAAGGTGAAGAACAGGTCGCATAAAGGTGTTTCCCCTGTATTTTTTAGAATTGTATTAAATCCAAAACGTCTCACGCAGCCTGACCTCTGGGTTGCCAGGTCTGACCCCGTTTTACGGCCAGACGTCTCTCTACCGTAAACACAGATTACATATGTATTCACCAAACGTCTTTTTTTCTGTTTCTCCTCAACCTCCGTCCCTCTCGCAGTCCATCCCCTCTGTCTCCGTCCCAATCGTCTGCCATCCCCATCCTCCTCCATCCCCCTCAGTCCATCCCCTCGCCTCCGTCCCCATCGTCTGTCCCCTCGTCCTCCGTCCCCTCGTCCTCCGTCCCCTCGCCCCCATCCCCCTCATCCTCCATCCCCCTCAGTCCGTCCTCCGTCCCCATCGTCCTCTGTCCTCCCCTCACTCCGCCCCCTCGTTCTCCGCCCCCTCCGTCCACATTTCCCATCTCTCAGTGGTTAATGGACGCCTGATCAGAGCTTCTGGATAACAAAGTGCTGGAGGAAATCTTAATTTAACACCTTGACCATTCTTTTCCCCGACCAATCAGTTGACGACTGACTAGTGCTTGACTGAGGATCTCCACCTTTATTCAGATAGGAGGGTGTAGCACTCATTATGTGGGTGTAGTTTTTAGAGGGAGGTGGTGCTCGTTTTATCATTCATATTTCAGTGGAAATGAAGCTGGAGGGTGGGAGTGCTGAGGGTGCAGATAAAGAGAAAGGTGTACTCTGCATATACTGCCTCCACCCTCTGCCACACCACTACTGTCTACACCCTCTGCTCCACCTGAGCTCCCATACATGCTTCGCCAGCACCACCTCGTTGTTCTGTCACAATCCAGACGGAAGCTGAAGTGACCGTATTGATTATTTGATTTGAACCAAAGTCAATTAGAAACAAATTACGGCAGATGAATGGGAACCGTCGCGGAGGAGGACGTCCCGCGGAGTTAGTGGAGGCATAAACACCACCCGACGGAGCAGGTGAGAGGGAGAGGGAGAGACAGAGGGAGAGGGAGAGTGAGGGGGGAGAGAGAGGATAGAAGGACGTTGAGAAGGCGGTTCTGAACTCAACCAGCGACCATCTGGTGCCGCCGCAGAAATATGGTTCAGGAAATTGGCTTAACCCCCGAGATAACTGCTCAATTTGAAGAGGGAGAGTGTGTGTGTGTCTGTGTGTGTGTGTGTGTGTGTGTGTGTGTGTGTGTGCGCATGCGTGTGTGTGTGTGTGTGCGCGCGTGTGTGTCACACCGGTTGCTGTACAACCCCCGTCTGGTCATTGAGCAAAGCGTTTCCCACACAAGGGAGCGTCCAACACTCAGCCATAAAATTATAAAAGGGAGTTAATTAATATTCATATTAATTTAAATCCTGCTGCAAGGCCCCATGTTCCGTAAGTAGACGCTCAATTGGTATTTCCATTAATCATATAACCCCTATAAATAGAATTAATAACGGTTTGTTAGAATACATAATACACACACATTCTTGGACAGGAATTCATGACTTTCTCTCCCTCCTTGCAGTTGTAGTGACGCTCTGGAGCAGCAGCCTCCCGGAGAATCGCTGCCGCTCACATCCAGGGCCAAGTTCTACCCCTGTTTCATTTCTTTATTTTTTCACGGCTGCAGTGCTACTGGCTGGTGTGCAATTTATCACAAAATTCACAATTTTTTTCACCAACCGGAAGGTCTAAAATGAATTGGAAGTCCTGAACAATAGTCCAACCTTTTTCATCCTTCAACTCTAAATGCTCTCCTTCTCTCCCTCTCTCTCTCTCTCTCTCTCTCTCTTTCTCTCCCTCTCTCTCTGTCTCTCTCTAGTATGTTCCTCCTGTGTGCTTTGAGATCTCCAGCCCGTCAGCCTTCTCCTGCCCGGTTTTCCATCAGACAGTGAGGCCGTGCAGCGGCCATGACCTTCCCCAACGCCAGCGTCCTTCCGGCCAACGCCAGCGTACCGGAGGAGGGTCCCGGGCTGGGGGGGAACATCTATCGGCCTTTCAGCGTGTTCAGCGTGCTGACCCTCACCCTGCTGGCCATGCTGGTGGTGGCCACCTTCGTGTGGAACCTGCTGGTCCTAGTGACCATCCTGCGGGTGCGAACCTTCCACCGCGTGCCCCACAACCTGGTGGCCTCCATGGCCATCTCCGACGTGATGGTCGCCGCCTTGGTGATGCCGCTCAGCCTGGTGCACGAGCTGAACGGGAGGCTGTGGAAGCTGGGCCGCGTGCTCTGCCACGTCTGGATCTCCTTCGACGTGCTCTGCTGCACCGCCAGCATCTGGAACGTGACGGCCATCGCGCTCGACCGCTACTGGTCCATCACCCGGCACCTGGAGTACACGCTCAAGACGCGCAAGAAGATCTCCAACGTGATGATCGCGCTGACCTGGATGCTCTCCTCCATCATCTCCCTGTCGCCGCTGTTCGGCTGGGGGGAGACCTACACGGAGGGCATGAAGTGCCAGGTGAGCCAGGAGCCGTCCTACACCATCTTCTCCACCTTCGGAGCATTCTACCTCCCGCTCTGCGTGGTGCTCTTCGTCTACTGGAAGATCTACAAGGCCGCCAAGTTCCGCATCGGCTCTCGCAAGACAAACACCATCACGCCCATGGCTCAGGTGATAGAGGTACTCGCGTAGCGACCGACACGGCAAAGAACATGGGCTAGAATTTGTGTAACCATTGTACTTTATCTGTCTGCTGTGCCATGAATCAAAACTGTGTCCTGTGTTCAGTCTGTTTGGGCCTCAAGTGTTATTTGTTGAGACGAGCCTTCAGATGGCTCTGGCTGCCATCACCCTAGGACAATTATTGTGAGAAGGAGCACGCAGAGAGCTAAATGGAGCCATCTCTCTCATTGCCACCAGCTTTTTAATGTGTGTGGGCAGACGGTGGAAGGCTAAAAATACGAGCCCCTGTATCGAAGCCACAGCCCGTTGCACTTTTTAAGCTTTTGGTGGATTCTCGTAATCAGCAGACAGCCGTGACAGATCTATTCAGAAACCTCATCAAACCTTCAATCAGGAATAATGTCGCCCGTGCAATTTGAGGCTCGTTCCCCTCTTCATCAACACTGGCGGCTTCGGAGACGCCGCCTGGCTCTGAATAGGAAACATCCCCCGACGCAATTCGGTGATAAAGATGAAGACGTTCCCGAGCCCTGACGCTGCGCGGGCGGGGACCATGAATTACAGCCCTCAGATCAGCCTGAGTGCTGAGAACATCCTTTCATCGATTAATCTATCGCCACAGGATTCCTGCGATGTCTGGTAGAAGGTTCTCTTCAGGTTTTAGAGCTTTTTATTTGATTTTTTTAAATAAGATAAAAGTGCACCGTTAAAAACGCCCGAACCTTGGAATTCTGAGGTGAAATAAGCATCAGGGTTGGAGCAGCACTTGGTGCCCGGTGTGTTGGTGTGTTGGTGTGTTGGTGTGTTGGTATGTGCACAGTGTGTTGGTGTGCTGGTGTGTTGGTTCATGCATGGTGTGTTTTTGTGTTGGTGTGTTTTTGTGTTGTGTGTTGGTGTGTTGTTGTGTTGGTGTGTTGGTGTGTTGGTATGTTGGTGTGTGCATTGTGTGTTGGTGTGTGCATGGTGTGTTGGTGTGTGCACGGTGTGTTGGTGTGTTGGTGTGTTGGTGTGTTGGTACGTGCACAGTGTTAGGTTGGTGTGTGCCCAGTGTGTTGGTACGTGCATGGTGTGCTGTGTTGCTGTGTTGGTGTGTGCACCGTGTGTTGGTGTGTTGGTGTGTGTACAGAGTGTGCTGGTACATGGACAGTTGTGTGTTGGTGTGTTGGTGTGTGCACAGTGTGTTGGTACGTGCATGGTGTGTTGGTGTGTCAGTGTGTGTACACGGTGTGTTGGTGTGTGCATAGTGTGTTGGTACATGCACGGTGTGTTGGTTTGTTTGTGTCTGTACGCAGTGTGTTCGTACATGCACAGTGGTGTGTTGCTGTGTGTACACAGTGTGTTGGTACGTGCATGGTGTGTTGTGCTAGTGTGTACACAGTGTGTTGAGACGTGCACGGTGGTATGTTGGTGTGTACACTCTGTGTTGGTACGTGCACAGTGTGTTAGTGTGTCGGTGTGTGTACACAGTGTGTTGGTACGTGCATGGTGTGTTGGTGTGTAGACATTGTGTTGGTATGTGCACGGTGTGTGGGTGTGTTGGTGTGTGTACACACTGTGTTGGTACGTGCACGGTGTGTTGACGGTGTGTTTTGTGTTGGCGTGTTGGTGTGTATACTCACTGTGTTGGTACGTGCATGGTGTGTTGGGTTGGTGTGCTGGTGTGTTGTTGTGTTGGTGTGTTGGTATGTTGGTGTGTTGGTGTGTTGGTGTGTTGGTGTGTTGGTGTGCGCACGGCGTGTTGTTGTGTTGTTGTGTTGGTGTGTTGTTGTGTTGGTGTGTTGGTGTGTTGGTGTGTTGGTGTGTTGTTGTGTTGGTGTGTTGGTGTGTTGGTGTGTTGGTGTGTTGGTGTGTTGGTGTGGTGGTGTGTTGCTGTGTTGCTGTGTCGGTGTGTTGCTGTGTTGCTGTGTTGGTGTGTTGCTGTGTTGGTGTGTTGCTGTGTTGGTGTGTTGTTGTGTTGGTGTGTTGTTGTGTTGCTGTATTGGTGTGCTGGTGTGCGCACGGCGTGTTGGTGTGTTGGTGTGTTGATGTGTTGGTGTGTTGGTGTGTTGGTGTGCACAAGGCGTGTTGTTGTGTTGTTGTGTTGGTGTGTTGGTGTGTTGCTGTGTTGGTGTGCGCACGGTGTGTTGTTGTGTTGGTGTGTTGCTGTGTTGGTGTGTTGGTGTGTTGCTGTGTTGCTGTGTTGGTGTGTTGCTGTGTTGGTGTGTTGATGTGTTGGTGTGCGCACGGCGTGCTGTTGTGTTGTTGTGTTGTTGTGTTGGTTGTTGGTGTGTTGTTGTGTTGGTGTGTTGGTGTGCTGGTGTGCTGGTGTGTTGGTGTGTTGCTGTGTTGGTGTGTTGGTGTGTTGGTGTGCTGGTGTGTTGGTCTGTTGGTGTGTTGCTGTGTTGGTGTGTTGGTGTGTTGGTGTGCTGGTGTGCGCACAGCGTGTTGTTGTGTTGGTGTGTTGGTGTGTTGTTGTGTTGGTGTGTTGGTGTGTTGGTGTGTTGATGTGTTGGTGTGTTGGTGTGTTGGTGTGCACACGGCGTGTTGTTGTGTTGGTGTGTTGGTGTGTTGGTGTGTTGGTGTGCTGGTGTGCGCACGGCGTGTTGGTGTGTTGGTGCGTGCACGTTGTGGTTCCCGCAGCTTCTGGGCGGTGCGTGCACGCCAGCGACTGGGAGCGCAGCGTGGGCGGATCCACCCACACAGAGAACAGCATCGATCTCAAGCCTCTCGTGTTTTTCTGCGTCGGCCTATTGTTACAAATACAGCTGAGGAGAATAGAAATTCACTGGAAGAGAAGCTTAAGGAGAGTTCCTTCCTCTTCTTCCTCTTCTTCCTCTTCCTCTTCCTCTTCTTCTTCTTCACCACGACCTGAGCCACGGTGGATCCTCCTTAACAGCTTCTTACCGAGAGCGGAGGAGTCCTTGAAACATGAAATCCTGTAAATATTCAACACTCAGATTCCTCCGTCTCCTCCATTAACCCTTGCAGCACCGTCACCCCCGTCACCACCGTCCGCTGCTTCTAACTCCCTCGGGAGATGCATCGGCTTCATGCTCATTACACGTTGACCTGCCGCTCGGCCGAGCCCCCGGACCTTCCTCGCCTTCTTCACGCAGGGCACAAAACGCATGTTGGTTTTTTTTCGGGGTGGGGGCGGCGGAGCCCTCTGCCCTCCAGCAGATTGGCTGAGATTGTTCATTAAGTGTAAATAGCTCTCTGGCTTCACCAGCTCTGATCTGAACACGGAGGCGGATGAATGTTGGCAGGTTCCCGCACCTGAGGCTGTTTCCTAATTCCGCTGCTCCCTTCCGATCCAACGCCCCTGTTGTTGAGTATCGATCCATTTATTGCGTCAAAAGGCTTGTTGACCCCTCCTTTGTCTTCGCAGGTGAAGGAGGCCTCCCAGCAGCCCCAGATGGCCTTCACCGTGCGCCACGCCACCGTCACCTTCCAGACGGACGGCGACACGTGGCGGGAGCAGAAGGAGAAGAAGGCGGCCATGATGGTGGGCATCCTGATCGGCGTCTTCGTCCTCTGCTGGATCCCCTTCTTCATCGCCGAGCTGGTGACGCCGCTGTGCTCCTGCGACATCCCTCCCATCTGGAAGAGCATCTTCCTGTGGCTGGGCTACTCCAACTCCTTCTTCAACCCGCTCATCTACACCGCCTTCAACAAGAACTACAACAACGCGCTGAAGAACCTCTTCTCCCGCCAGCGCTGAGGGAACTCACGCTCCGCCCAGTGGATTTTGGAGCCCGTTCCAAAACCCATGACAAAAATGTGATATGGGATTCCACTTTCATTTCCCGCTTTAAATAAACTACATATCCTCCCACAAATGACCCAAAATGCACCTCAAAATGGAGTATACACAGTTTTTTTCACTATGAGAGCCAACGAGCAGAATGGTTCTGCAGCAGGTGAAGGTGGTTTGGAAAACTTTTTAATTTAAAATGTTAACATCACACACGCATACACACGCTGTACTATTAACCATAAATGAATCAGGATCACATTTTGTTTTTTATTAAACAAGACGTGTCGGTGCCTTCTCTTCCCGTTCAGATGTGAAGGTGTTGGCTCCTCAAGAGGGGCCGGTGTCCCCCCTTGGGGACTGATTGATGTGAATAAAGAACAAACCTCTACATCAGTCCTACTCATGGCCCAAATGTGGCCCTCGTGGTAATGCAGACCGGCCCTCTAAATAAATCCAGGACTGTATTTGTTTATTTTAAGCTTTTTTTTGCGACGACAATTTGAAGAACATACTGGAAAGGTAATTTAGCCTTAAAAAAAACAAAAAACAAAGCAAAGAAACCCCACTTGATCTGCTATTCCACGTTCAGTAAAGTCTATTATTCCACCTTAAAAACCATACATTTGTTACAATTAATCTATTATTCCACCTTAAGATGAATTGAGTGCAATTTATCTCATTTATTTATCTTATAGTTATATTTTTAATTACATCGTATAAAGCACAACGTTCAGTGAATTAATCATTCTACTTTAAAAACCATACATTTTATTACAATTTATTATCCCACCCTAAAAACCAAACAGTGTTACTATTTATATCTATTAATCCACCTTAAAAAACACAAATATCGGTCAAATCAAATATTCCACCTTAAAAAACACAATTAATAGCAGCGCAATTAAACTACAATTCCACCTTAAAAAGCAAACTGTTCATTCCAGCGAATCGATGATTTCACCTTAAAAACAACAAAGATCAGTTAAATCGAATATTCCACCTTAAAAGCCTCCACACCGCTGCGTGTCCCGGAGATGTGATCTGAGTATGAAGCGGACGACGGGAACGCCCCCGCAACCTCCTCTTCATCATCTTCCTCTTCTGAATCCTCTCCCTCCTCCTCTTCCTCCTCCTCTTCCTCCTCTTCCTCCTCTTCAACCTCCTCCTCTTCCTCTCCCTCCTCACCTTCATTTTCCTCTTCCTCTCCCTCCTCTTCTTCCTCCTCCTCTTACTCGTTCTCTTCCTCTTCCTCCTCTTCAACCTCCTCCTCTTCCTCTCCCTCCTCACCTTCCTCTCCCTCCTCCTCTTCCTCCTTCTCTTCCTCTTCCTCCTCTTCAACCTCTACCTCTTCCTCTCCCTCCTCCTCTTCCTCCTCCTCTTACTCCTTCTCCCTCCTCTTCCTCCTCTTCAACTTCCTCCTCCTTATCTCCCTCCTCACCTTCCTCTCCCTCCTCCTCTTCCTCCTTCTCTTCCTCTTCCTCCTCTTCAACCTCCTCCTCTTCCTCTCCCTCCTCCTCTTCCTCCTCCTCTTACTCCTTCTCCCTCCTCTTCCTCCTCTTCAACTTCCTCCTCCTTATCTCCCTCCTCACCTTCCTCTCCCTCCTCCTCTTCCTCCTCCTCTTCCTCTTCCTCGTCGGGAGCCTAAAGGAAAAGGTTGAAGCAGTTCCGTCCGGAGGAGCTGATGTTTCAGAGAAAGAACAAGAAGAAGAGCAGCTCATTCACACAGACGGAGGAAACTTTATGAAGCTTTATGAAGCTTCCTAAAACTTTACGAATGATTTTGAACGTTATGGAACTTTATGAAACTTTATGAAATGTTGTAAACTTTATGGAACTTCACAGAACTTCATGGATTCAGAGTTTGAGACGTTCTCTGCTCCAGGGAATAAACAGAAAGATTATTAATAAAAGATTAAAGAAACATTTGGTTCTCCTGGTTCAGACGGATCCAAGATGGATTCCAGGTGTTGATCTGTTGACACTGGACATTGAGCTTTTTCATCCCCCTCTCCGTGCACATGCTTGAACGTCCTACTCCTCCTCTATACCTCCTCTGTACCTCCTCTGTACCTCCTCTATACCTCCTCTGTACCTCCTCTGTACCTCCTCTATACCTCCTCTATTCTCCTCTGTACCTCCTCTGTACCTCCTCTATACGTCCTCTATTCTCCTCTGTACCTCCTCTGTACCTCCTCTATACCTCCTCTATTCTCCTCTGTACCTCCTCTGTACCTCCTCTATACCTCCTCTATTTTCCTCTGTACCTCCTCTATACCTCCATACCTCCTCTATACCTCCTCTATTCTCCTCTATACCTCCTCTATACCTCCATGCCTCCTATATACCTCCTCTATTCTCCTCTATACCTCCATGCCTCCTCTATACCTCCTCTATTACTCCTTGCTTCCTCTATAGCTCTTTGCCTCCTCTATACCTCCTCTGTATCTTCTCTATTCATCCACCCTCCTCTATACCTCCTCTATACCTCCATGCCTCCTCTATACCTCCTCTATAGCTCCTTTATACCTTTCTACATTCTTTATACCTCCTCTGTACCTCGTCTTTACCTCCATAACTCCTCTATACCTCCTCTTTACCTCCTCTATACCGCAATACCTCCTCTATACCTCCTCCATACCTCCTTACCTCCTCTATACCTCCTCTATACCTCCTTTTTACCTCCATAACTCCTCTATAACTCCTCTATACCTCCTCTATATCTCCATACCTCCTCTATACATCCTCCACACCTAATTTATTCTTCCTCTATACCTCCTCTATACCTCTTTGATTCCTCCTCTATACTTTGTCATCTATACCTCCTCTATACCTCCTCCTCTATACCTCCTCCTTGATACCTCCTCCCCTATACCTCCTCTATACCTCCTTCATTCCTCCTCTATATCTCCTCTATACCTCCTCCCCTATAGCTCCTCCCCCATACCTCCTCTATACCTCCTTCATTCCTTCTCTATATCTCCTCTATACCTCCTCCTCTATTCCTCCTCTACACCTGCTCTATATCTCCTCCTCTATACCTGCTCTAAACCTCCACTTTACCTCCTCATCTATACCTCCTATGAACCTCCTACTCTATTCCTCCCCTAAAGCTCCTCTATACCTCCTCTATTCATCCTTTATTCCTCTTCTATTCCTCCTTTATACCTCCTCTGTACGTCCTCCTCTATACCTCCTCCTCCATACCTCCTCTATTCCTCATCTACACCTCCTCTTTACCTCCTCCCCTATTCCTCCACTATAGCTCCTTTATGCCTACTCTATTCCTCATTTATTCCTGCTCTATACCTCCTCTATATCTCCTCTATACCTCCTCCTCTATACCTCCTCCTCTATACCTACTCTATACCTGCTCTATACCTCCTCTATACTGCCCCTGTACCTTCTCCTCTATACCTCCTACTCCATACCTCCTCTAGTCATCATCTACACCTCCTCTATAGCTCCTCCCCTATACCTCCTTTATACTGTACCTCCTCCTCTTTACCTCCTCTCCTATTCCTCCCCTATAGCTCCTCTATGCCTACTCCTCTGTACCTCCTCCTCTATACCACCTCTATACCTCCTCTATACCTCCTCTCCTATTCCTCCCCTATAGCTCCTCTATGCCTACTCTATTCCTCATTTATTCCTGCTCTATACCTCCTCTATACCTCCTCCTCTCTACTCCCTCTATACCTTCTCCTCTATACCTGCTCCTCTCTACTCCCTCTATACTTCCTCCTCTATACCTGCTCAGTACTTCCTCCTCTATACCTCCTCTAATCCTCCTCTAAATCGCTTTACCTCTTCCTCTATACCTTCTTCTCTATCCCCCCTCTATCCCTCCTCCTCTTTACCTGCTAAATAACTTTTTACCTCCTCCTCTGTACCTCCTCCTCTGTACCTCATCTATTCCTCCTCTATACCTTAATCTCTATTCCTCCTCTATACCTCCTTGTTTCCTCTTCCCAGCTCCTCTTCTTTCTCTCCTCCTTTCTCCTCCTGCTCCTATTTCCCCCTGATATTCTCCTCCCCTCCTTTATCTCCTCCTCACCCCTTCTCCCCCACTCTCCTCCTCTCTTCTCCTTTCCTCTTCTCCTCCTCTCGCTCGTCTTCCCCTCGTCTCCTTTTTCTCCCCCTCTCCCCCTGAGCGTTAACAGTGAAACGGAAAATAAATAAAGAGGTTCTAACATCGATGCTGCTTATGGGTCAGAGATTATAGAAACGTATTCTCTTCAGCATTTATTTCCTCACCTTCAGGTTCCTGCTGCGTTAAAACTCCGTCTCTCCTTTTTTTTTAAGTCTTTGGAATCCCTCCATCCTCCTGCACTGGAGGATTTCCCCGCACGCCTCCCTGCTGTTATGGAGCAGATCAGCTGTGAATGGTGGGACTAAAGCCCCCCGCCCCAAAACAATAACAAAACAGCAAACAAACAAAGTCAAAAGATAAAAACATACAATTCATCCAAATAATTGGAAATTAATAAATAAAACAAATAACTGAACAGTAAAAAATACATTTCATGTGATAAAAACAAACAAAGAAAATAACAAGAACAATAATTATTCGGGCTCCAGCCCCAAAGGGCCCCCAATGTTGTTGTCCATGAAAAACGGACGCGACAGGTGAATGGCTGTCATGGAAACGACGAATCCACGTACGAATCCCACGCTTCTGAGGACGACTGACAAGCACCGGGGTAAGTTGTGCAAAATAAAACCCAATACCATCACTGTCAGAATTTATAGACATTCCGGAGATATCAAAGTATACAAATGCCCTGAATTATAATTACAATAACCGTAAGCAACTACATTAAACAAGGAGCACGTATTTATCGTGTATGTGTTATGAAATCATTTCATTCTTTTTGTGTTTTTGGTTCCAGATGCCTCAAAGAAGCTGACATTCCAAGGCAGCAAAGATGCGGTGGGCAGAGCGAAATTCTTTACAGGTTAGCCACTCTCCACTTCAAAAAAAAAGACTAAAATGCTCTGAAACCTCTTCACAAAACTCTGAGAACTCACATCACATCCACTAATCTGGACCCTGTGTATTGGTGCCTGCAGCTGCTGTATATTTATTATTACGGGTCCAGCCCCCTATCGTTTTTTGCTATGATTTATATTATTTTTAATCTTGGCGTTTTTTGGGCCAAAAGTGTCCGGAGCACAGCAACCACAGTATGCGCAGACATGGTTGAGGTTTTGCGAAGGTCAGAGAATTCTTAGAGTACAAGGCTCAGAACGTTTGCACATGGACACAAAATGACTTTGACGATGTTTTGATGAAAGGAACTTGTCTTTATCAGGATGTGAAAAAGTCTGGTCGAATAAAGGATAATGCTGTCGGAACAGATTATACTGCAATAACAGAATTGCCAACAAGACAAATCATGTTTCATACAACATTCCAAATAGCGTATGCAGATCCGTCTGCTGGCTGTTTTGGTGTAGATCACTATGACCCTGCGTTGTATAATATTGCTGTGCCAATTGATAGAGCCCTTAAGAAATCACTCTTAAAGGACGATGATGCATGTTAATTAACATTTTCTGGAAGTACATGTACAATAATCAAGCAGAAATCCAGCCATGCAATCGTTGAATCACATGCAAGGAACAAAATTGGGCTTCACGAGCTCCACCCGGTAGTTATGTAGCTTACTACAACAGCACTGACTCTGTCTGTCGTCATTTCTCTAATACTAATAATTCATTTTGTCTCACTGAACGGATATTTGAAATCACAGCACTACAGATGGATATAATTGACACCCGGCGACGCAACAAAGTAGGTAAATACATTGACATCCCAATATGAAAGTATATATTAAAGACGTGAATTCCAACACACAGAATTGAAAAATACACGTGGTGATTACAATTTGGTGCCAGCGACTGTGGCAAAAACGTGCGACAACATGGAAAATGACTGCGATGCAGGAGCTCACATGTTAGTACTTCAAATATTGTATACTGACACCACTGAACATGAAAACAACTGAAAGTCAGCGGATGTAATTACGGACATTGAATCATTTCTTTATTTACCTTTCCTGCGATGAAACACATACATGAAAGGTGTCGTCGTTACAATTCACATCCTAAACTAAATATAACACATGTTTATCACCACTGTTTGCTCCGACGATTTCCTACAAGCCGTCCATTTTTATTTATGTTTTTTTTCCTTAAGATTTCCATTTTAATAACAAAGTTATTATTTGACGTGTGATATTTGCTGGGTCCAGATGTTTTTTTTCACGGCTGTTTAATAAAACAGTTTTTCTGACCTGTCGCATCGTCTCTCGTCCGAACGACTCGACTTCACAAGTTTGAAACGAAATGAGGAGCCGCTGTTCACGACTCACCTTCCTGATGCAGCTTGGAAGTGACATGACGACTGAAAATGAACGGGGGGGGGGGGGGCTTTATTTATTATATCACACACACGCACACACACACCCTCAGCGCTCACACCGGGTGGTGGTGGTTGGTGGTGGTTGGTGGGGTTGGTGGTGGTTGGTGGTGGTTGGTGGTGGTTGGTGGTGGTTGGTGGGGTTGGTGGTGTTTGGTGGTGGTTGGTGGTGGTTGGTGGGGTTGGTGGTGGTTGGTGGTGTTTGGTGGTGGTTGGTGGGGTTGGTGGTGGTTGGTGGTGGTTGGTGGTGGTTGGTGGGGTTGGTGGGGTTGGTGGGGTCGGTGGTGGTTGGTGGTGGTTGGTGGTGGTTGGTGGTGGTTGGTGGGGTTGGTGGTGTTTGGTGGTGTTTGGTGGTGGTTGGTGGGGTTGGTGGTGGTTGGTGGTGTTTGGTGGTGGTTGGTGGGGTCGGTGGTGGTTGGTGGTGGTTGGTGGTGGTTGGTGGGGTTGGTGGGGTCGGTGGTGGTTGGTGGTGGTTGGTGGTGGTTGGTGGTGGTTGATTGGGTTGGTGGGGTCGGTGGTGGTCGGTGGTGGTTGGTGGTGGTTGGTGGGGTTGGTGGGGTCGTGGTGGTTGGTGGTGGTTGGTGGGGTTGGTGGGGTCGGTGGTGGTTGGTGGTGGTCGGTGGTGGTTGGTGGTGGTTGTGTAACAACAAGCTGAGCTCTGCTCGTCCCACAGCTCGTCCACAGGACAGAGCTGTTGCAGCAGTTGTTGATTATTGTTGCAGGTGGAGAAGTTGAACTCCACCTGCAGACTAACTCCGTCCGAGATGCAATGGAACAAATACTCTGTGTTGTACGTCCACAGCTCGAGGGAAACAAACAATGAAGAGTTGACGTCGGGTTGAGATGTGATGCTTCACACGTGACGCCATGATCAACATGTTTCGAATGTTTTTATTACATTTTTTTAGGGAAAGGAACAAAAACATGAAGATTCAAACTTTATATTCCTGTCGCTTCCCCCTCGTCTCACAGCGATGACCCGTCTCTCTCTCTCGCTTCATCGCTCCGTCTCTCTCTCCCTCAATCCCTTCGTGCGTCTATCTCCCTGTCTGTCTGACCGCTCCTGTCTCTCATCTCTGTCTCCATCTCTGTCTCCATCTCTGTCTCCATCTGTCTCCATCTGTCTCCATCTCTGTCCCCATCTCTGTCTCCATCTGTCTCCATCTCTGTCTCCATCTGTCTCCATCTCTGTCTCCATCTCTGTCTCCATCTGTCTCCATCTCTGTCTCCATCTCTGTCTCCATCTGTCTCCATCTCTGTCCCCATCTCTGTCTCCATCTGTCTCCATCTCTGTCTCCATCTGTCTCCATCTCTGTCTCCATCTCTGTCTCCATCTGTCTCCATCTCTGTCTCCATCTCTGTCTCCATCTGTCTCCATCTCTGTCCCCATCTCTGTCTCCATCTCTGTCTCCATCTGTCTCCATCTCTGTCCCCATCTCTGTCTCCATCTCTGTCTCCATCTGTCTCCATCTCTGTCTCCATCTGTCTCCATCTCCGTCCCCATCTCTGTCCCCATCTGTCTCCATCTCTGTCTCCATCTCTGTCTCCATCTGTCTCCATCTGTCTCCATCTCTCCGTCCTCTATTAAATCTCTAGTTCCTTGTGTTTTATTAACGTCCAAACGTGATTTAAATTTCAATCCATTTCATAATATTCACGTCGCGTTAATAAGTGAAGCCATTCACTTTACATTCCATCTCTCCTCCACCCCTCCCTCCAACCCCCCCTCCATCTCTCCTCCACCCCTCCCTCCAACCCCCTCCTCCATCTCTCATCCATCCCTCCCTCCAACCCCCCCTCCATCTTTCATCCACCCCTCCCTCCAACCCCCCTCTATCTCTCATCCACCCCTCCCTCCAACCCCCCCTCCATCTCTCCTCCACCCCTCCCTCCAACCCCCCCTCCATCTTTCATCCACCCCTCCCTCCACCCCCCTCCTCCATCTCTCATCCATCCCTCCCTCCAACCCCTCCTCCATCTCTCATCGACCCCCCCTCCAACCTCCCTCCTCCATCTCTCTTCTATCCCTCCCTCCAACCTCCCTCCTCCATCTCTCATCCATCCATCCCTCCCTCCAACCCTCCTCCATCTCTCATCCATCCCTCCCTCCAACCCCCCTCCTCCATCTCTCATCCATCCATCCCTCCTCCCTCCCTCCTCCATCTCTCATCCATCCCTCCCTCCAACCCCCCTCCTCCATCTCTCATCCATCCCTCCCACCTACCTCCCTCCTCCATCCCTCCCTCCAACCTCCCTCCTCCATCTCTCATCCATCCTTCCCTCCTATCTCCTTCCTCCATCTCTCATCCATCCCTCCCTCCAACCCCCCCTCCATCTCTCCTCCACCCCTCCCTCCAACCCCCCCTCCATCTTTCATCCATCTCTCCCTCCACCCCCCTCCTCCATCTCTCATCCATCCCCCCCCTCCAACCTCCCTCCTCCATCTCTCATCTATCCCTCCCTCCAACCTCCCTCCTCCATCTCTCATCCACCCCTCCCTCCAACCTCCCTCCTCCATCTCTCATCTCTCATCCATCCCTCCTCCCTCCCTCCTCCATCTCTCATCCATCCCTCCCTCCAACCTCCCTCCTCCATCTCTCATCCATCCCTCCCACCTACCTCCCTCCTCCATCCCTCCCTCCAACCTCCCTCCTCCATCTCTCATCCATCCTTCCCTCCTATCTCCTTCCTCCATCTCTCATCCACCCCTCCCTCGAACCCCCTCCTCCATCTCTCATCCATCCCTCCCTCCAATCGCCCCTCCATCTCTCCTCCACCCCTCCCTCTAACCCCCCCTCCATCCTTCATCCATCTCTCCCTCCACCCCCCTCCTCCATCTCTCATCCATCACTCCCTCCAACCCCTCCTCCATCTCTCATCCATCCCTCCCTCCAACCCCTCCTCCATCTCTCATCCATCCATCCCTCCTCCCTCCCTCCTCCATCTCTCATCCATCTCTCATCCATCCCACCCTCCTACCTCCCTCCTCCATCTCTCATCCATCCCTCCCTCCAACTCCCTCCTCCATCTCTCATCCATCCCTCCTCCCTCCCTCCTCCATCTCTCATCCATCCCTCCCTCCAACCTCCCTCCTCCATCTCTCATCCATCCCTCCCTCCAACTCCCTCCTCCATCTCTCATCCACCCCTCCCTCCAACCCCTCCTCTCCATCCACCCACCCCCGCTCTCTCTTTATTACATTTTTCTGAAAGCGTGCCTCTCATTCCCAGAGCTCCACGCACAAAAGCTCCAAACTACAAAAAGCCAAACTCCAGCGACCTCCCGCTTCAGGACGCTCTGCACCAGGACGAGGCTCCGTCTGCTCAGAACCGTGTTTTGTGGGGATGACGCGCACACCATCGTGTGAACGACACCTTGAAGAACCGGCTGAACGCTGATGCGCTCGACGTAAAACACTCTGACGGCGTCCGATCAGGAGACTTGTTCCCTTTGCTCGTTCACTCTTGTACTCGCCGCGTACAGTATGTTGTCAAATATGTTGTATCATGTTTTTATACTCAAATATAAAACACAAATATACTCTCATATAATATATATTATATAAATATATTTTTATAAATTTATAAATAAAATATATTTTTATATTTCCCCAGAATACTGTATACATCCCAACAAACACCAAGTTGGATGTGTAAAGTGATGTACATACAGAACAAATAATAGAAAATGTACTGTATACAGTGTACAGTATACACTACTGATATGCAGTACTACAATACTGTAAACAGAGAAGATTTCTGACCTGTCCAGACCATGGACTGATAGCTCTCCTTGGTCTTCTCTTCCTCTTCCTCCTCCCCTTCCTCTTCCTCTCACTCCTCTTCCTCTTCCTCCTCCCCTTCCTCTTCCCCTCACTCCTCTTCCTCTTCCTCTCACTTCTCTTCATCTTTCTCCTCCCCTTCCTCTCCCTCTCACCCCCCTTCCTCTTCCTCTCACTCCTCTTCCTCCTCCCCTTCCTCTCCCCCTCACCCCCCTTCCTCTTCCTCTCACCCCATTCCTCTCACTCCTCTTCCTTCTCCCCTTCCTCTTCCCCTCACTCCTCTTCGTCTTCCTCTCACCCCCCTTCTTCTCACTCCTCTTCCTCTTCCTCCTCCCCTTCCTCTCCCCCTCACCCCCTTCCTCTCCCTCTCTTTCCCTCCATGCCTCCAGATCAGAGGAGCTGGTCCGTGGCCCTTCTGTTCCAGTGAAGCTCTGGCTGATGACTGAGCCCCTGTGCAACACGTGTTTGTCCACGTGCAGCGTCGCTGTGGATGGCGAGAAGTTAAAGTTCAGCATTTTGAGCGGCCGTGTGTTCCACGTCGACACGCTGCCATTGTTATTCAAGAAGGTTGTGGCAAATGTAGGGGGTTGTGCGTCGTGCTTGGAAACAAGTGTTTAGAACTGCGATGAGAGTGTGAAGCAGGAAATGTGCTTTTGCATTTTAGCAGAATGAGTTCAGGGGATTGGTGCGTGAGTTACAGGTTGTGGTTACTGTTACTGGTTAGAGCGGAAACAATTGGGAAAAACCTGGGAAATATACAGTGATCAGTGTATCAGTGTATCAGTGTACTTAGTGTTTCTGTGTACTCAGTGTATCTGTGTACTCAGCGTACTTCTAGCACAGCCTGTAATACGTGTGCAACCTGGTGTCCTTCCACTTCACAATGAATCAACTCCCGTTGAGGGAAGGGAGATTTATTAAACCATTAACCCTGCATGACCCTCCTCCACGCACACACACACACACACACACACAGGATATAGAAGTGATTTAGTGCCGACAGGATCTACCGCCGAAAAGAAACTCACAACTTGTTCCTCAAATTAAATCTGTCGCCTCTATTTCTAATTTATGGCTGGAAGTGTGACCTGAGATGATGCATTTATTAGCTGTCCCTAATCAGTTGGATTTTCATTGTTGTTCTCCTTGGCATTTTTTGGGCTAAAGTGTCACGACACTACAGCCGCTGGACCCACGGACATGGTTGAGGTCTCGTTAGAACCAGGATGTCACAGACATCTCTTGTTCAAGTTTGATCCATATCAATCTGCATTTGGAGCTGGAATTTATGAAAAACAGACGAAAATTTTAGCTGAAGAATTTTGGCGTACCTTGATTAATTTGTGAAGCGGGGCGCTTTGTGATGAAATGAACCCATGTTAAGTAAGTCCGGTTTCCATCTCTGCTCATTGGCATACGGAGGGCTGCGCTGTGTAGACCGCAGAGTGGTTGCTCCACGGGACCAGCGACCAGGAGACGACAGACTCGGGTGGGGGAGCCGATGCGGCGTTCAACGTTCACTCTGAAAATCGTGCTGCGTTTCAGAGAACCCGGAAAACTGTAAAACAAACGTCACACGACTAAACTGGACCCTGTGCATTGCTTCCTGCAGCTATATTTTGTATTAATATTATTATGACTGAACAGAGCCATGTCGGGCTGAATTATGCTCTTGAGTTTCACTGTAGGAATGGGTCTCTCTCTCTCTCTCTCTCTCTCTCTCTCTCTCTCTCTCTCTCTCTCTCTCGCTCCCCAATGTCTCTCGCCCATTCAGAATAATCCCCCCTCCATGGAATCCGAAGCCGGTGAGAAGACCCATCTCCAGAGGAGCCGCAGCTTTCCAAACCGTAGCCCCCGTTTAGAGACCCTCTGTTTCCTCCTCCCTCACGCTGGACGCCCTCCATCCCTCCATCGCTACAAGGATGGAAACCCGCTCCACATTGGGTTTTATTGCTAGATTCACAGTTTTCTGGGGAGCGAGAAGTTACCAGTGCTACAGCCAAATGGGTGACCTGCCAAATTGCTGCTTTTCAAAGAGGAAGACAAACCAGCAAAGAGAAGCACATTCGTAACAAGCGAACCTACATTTCACTCATATTTGTATAAAAGCATTGGGGTGAGCTATGTGGGAGTTTATGTTCCAGAAACCGCAGCAGATAAGTACTTTTTCATCAGATTACCAACCATTTGAATACGGTAGAGTGCGTCAATTACCCAATAATTTCCTTGTTTTGAACTACTGTCTCATGTCTGTGCACACTAATATTTTAAATGTAGTAAAACAGACCGTGAAGATAGTGTCACACAATGTGGCAGGTCACACATTTTGGTGCGACAACGGCAAACAGAGAATTTGACAATCAAACCAAATGTAAGACACTGCGGCTTCACGTCGCTTGGTCTGAAATGTTTTTCCTCCATCCCTCCTTCTCTCCTCCTCCTGGTGGGACGGAGCGATGGAGCAATGGAGCGATGGAGCGATGGAGCGATGGAGCGCCCTGTCTGGAGGAGAGGCATAATCCTGAAATGAACTTTTTTTTAAATTCCAAACATCTCCTTTAAGATCCGCGCTGCTCAGCTGGAGAGTTATTTGTGCCATTGTCGGCCTGTCTGCATTTCAATTTTCCACCCCGCCGGGTCCGCTTAAACAGACAGAAGCAGGGGAACAGGGACCTTTTTAGACGAGTGGAAAACACTCTGTGCAGACAGACGAGTGCGAGTCGGGACCCCAGGGAGAGCAGGCAGGCGGCTGTTTACATCCAGGTGGCAGCCATGTTTTATTTACAGCCTGGCACATTTACACACATATCATCTGTATGTATACTGTATAGAGAGAGAGAGAGAGCGAAGAGGAGAGAGGGGGATGGAGGGATGGACAGACAGACAGACAGACATCATCTCTACATACTTGGCTCAACATGTTAAGATAAAATTTGCTGTTGCCATGGCACCAAGACAACACAAGCAGCCCTGAGATGTGGAGTCCATTCGGAAAATATTTTGATGGAGAGAGAGAGAGAGAGATGTATTCATTTCGGGGGAGATCCACGTGGAACAGCGGCAGAAGTTGCAGAGCAGGTCTGTCCTGGTGCCGTGACCCGGACCAGATTAGATATTGCAACATCGAATCAGAATTTAAGCGGTTGATATCTCCAACATTCTTTGACCAATTTCTCTGGGGTTTTTTTTTGGAAACTTTGTTCAGGCATCTAGCATGCACGAGACATCATGAGAAGACGATTTCCAAGATGGTGGAAACTCCACCCAGACAGATGGTTATATGCATAATAAACCAGGTTTCAGCTTTTACCGTTTGAACGTTGCGGCGGGACGACGGTTTAAAAGTTGAGCCGCTCATTATAGCGCCCCCTTGTGAACGTATTAGTACCGGGCTTGTTGGACGACAGTCTACCAGGGTTTGTAAGTATCACTGTGCCAAAGTTGAAAAAGAGTTACCAATCCAGGCCTGAGATATATCCTTTGGAATAATAAAAATAATAATCCTCCCGACAACAATACGTATTCCCAGCGCTGCTATGAATTTCAAATAATAATATCTTTAATATATAGTAATAAAATGTGGTGATATACGGCGATGCTTCGTGTCCAGCCCTTAGCTCATGTGCCAGTTCTTCTATCATGGAGAGAGAGGGACGAGGAGGGAGGGAGGGAGGGAGAGAGAGGGAGGAAGAGAGGGAGGGAGGGGGAGAGAGAGGGAGGGGGAGGGAGGGAGGGAGGGAGGAAGAGAGGGAGGGAGGGAGGGGGTAGAGGAGAAGACTTAGTCTGCAGCGTAGCTTCCCTGCACATGGGCCCAGAGGAGGTTAAGTGAGTGTGGGCGTGCACGTGGGCGTGCGCATGCACGTGGGCATGCACGTGGGCGTGCACATGCCACTCTGATGTGTGACCAGACGCTCCGTCAGCATCAGTCTCAATCCCCTTTAGATCAAAACCTGTCAGACTGAACGGATCCGCTGCCAAACACGGCTCCGACCCAAACGGACCGGGAGGTTCTGAGCCTCCAACAGTCGCTGAAACGGTGTTACCAGCAATGACCACGCCCCCTGACAGGACCCCACCCCCTGTGGAGACGCCGCCCCTCCCCTGCGAAAACATAACATGTTGTCCGTTTCAAAAGGTGGTCACTGTTTTTTTTATTTCCTATTTATTTACATTCATTTATATGTTCAGACCCCAATACTGAATCAAAATGTATTTTGCAAAGAAATATATGAAAACAAACAAAATAAAACTGTAAGAAATATGAAGTGATCATTTTGCTGTGGACCCCTTGTAACTCCTTCAAGGCCCCTAGTGGGACCGTGGACCCCAGCTCGTGCCTCCTCCCGTGCTGCCAGCTGGCTCCTCGCCACTCCCCAGGGCTCCAGTTAAAGCAAAAGCAGCCGCGTTCAGTTTGATAGTTTGATTTGGCTGAAAAACAACACGCTCCCTGAATTTAAATCTTTGGCTGATTGCGTTCTGGACAGGAAGCTGCTCTGGGGGGGATTTCTCATTTCAGAGTCATATTGTTCTGAATGAGTCCAGGAGTTTGTTATGACCAGCGTTACATTTGTCGAGGGAAAACCAAGAAACCTTGCTCCAACATGGACGGAGAGTCTGACTAATTCACACACAGCAATTAATGTGATGATTATTATTATTAGCATTATCATCATTATTATTGTGATTATTATTATTATGATGATGATGATGATGATTATTATTCTTCTTCTTATTATTATTATTGTGATTATTATTCTCATTATTATTATTATTAGGGGTCCATCCCATAGCAGTGGTCCCTTGTCGTTATTGTTCAGAGTTTTCTTATTTTCCTTCTCCTTGGCTTTTTTCGGGGTAAAAGTGTCTGGAGCAGGACAACCGCTGCAGCTACGGACCGCAGTTGCGGTGTCGTTAGAATCTCAGACGTCTCGTGGCTCACTTTTCATCCAACTCGATCCACATTCTTTTTGTAAATATAGATGCATTCCGTTCCATCGAACCCGGTGCCGTGTTCCGCCTTATCTTGCAGCGCCGGAGCCAGTCCTAACACACTCGGCGCAGGAGTGGAAAACAGTCCAAAACATATTCCGGCCAATGAGCATCAGGTATCGATATGAAGTCCAAACAGCCCGCTGGTTCTGGATACTTGACTCGACCACCGAGCCACAGCAACAACCTGGTGAGATGAGACTCACACGTGCAGGAAACGCACAAAACACCAAACCAGTACAACACGAGGCCATCATGAGCTTCTCCTAAAGCGTTACAGATCAGGAGAATTACTCTCCGAGGCTCCTCCATGAACATCTGAATTATTCCTAATAGAACAATGTTCATTATTGGGTGAGTGATCGATCTCGCTGCTCTTTCTTCGAGGCGCAAAGTGCTGATGACGCCGTCGTCCTCAGTCTCTGTTTCTTGGCACCGAGTGGATTCTAATCTGCAGAGTGGTCACTTGCAGCCTGAGCCCCACGAACCCCGCGAACCCCACCAGAGGCAAATTCACATGGTGCATCAGAGCAATGGCTGAAACATTTGAAAAGATTGCCGTGTACGGGCAATCTTTTCAAATGTTTCAGCCATTGCTAAAAAACCTAAACCTAAAAAATAACAATAAGCAAGAAAAATAATCCAGAAATAAATGATTAACGAGAAAAAAATGTCAATATGCAATAAAGCAAAAAACAAACAAACAAAAATAAATAAATAAAAATAAAAAACAATAAATAAAAATGATCCTCAAAACAAACAATCAATAAAAAAAAAGGCCAATTCGCAGTGAAGCAAGAAGATAAAAATGAGCAAAATGCCTCAATCAACAATTGACATTGTGACAAAAACAGGACAGCCTCCCCGCTGGGAAGCAGCGTCCGAAGCTCATGCGGCGTAGTTTCACTTCACAACATCTTCGGGATCAATACCCGATCAACAGACTGAACCCTCGATTGACCCGCTGATCCTCAATCCATCCCATAATGAAGCCCATGCTGATTATTCACTGGACGGACGGACGGAGTAGCAACGGGAAAGTGAGAGGAGGAAGCAGGTGAGTGAGGTCATGTGACCTGCAGCACCAGGCGCGGCAGCCAGAGTCTGTTTTTACAGACTCTCCATCTCATAGTTGTCTAGTAGTAGTAATGTAGTAGCAATGCTAGTAGTAGTATTAATGTAGTAGTAATACTAGTAGTAGTAGTAGTAATGTAGTAGTAGTAATACTAGTAGTAATAGTAATGTAGTAGTAGTAATACTAGTAGTAGTTATATAGTAGTAATACTAGTAGCAGTAATATAGTAGTAATACTAGTAGTAGTAGTAGTAGTAATAGTAATACAGAAATAGTAATACTGGTCGTAATATAGTAGTTATACGAGAAGTAGTAGTAATGCAGTAGTAGTAAAACTAGTAGTAGTAATAGAGTTGTGATATAGTAGTAATGTAGTAGTAGTAGTAATGTGAGAGAGAGAAAGGATAATAAATAGAGTGATACATAGAGTAAAACAGAATCAATAAATTGGTAACATGCAATAATGCTAAGAATTAGCTGAAAAGTTAAATATACGTTAAACTTTTATAGAAGATATAAAAAATGGAAATAAAATAAACCTAAACATTTAAAAGATAAGGAATAAAAAAAAAAAAACAAGAGAAACGAACCTAAAAAATAAACAAGAAACAAGAAAAATAGTCGGGCAATCGGGAATCAGGGATTAAGACTCAGGGATCAGGGATTGGGAAACGTGGATTAGGAATCGGGGATCAGGAATCAGGGATTCGAGATCAGGGATAAGGAATCAGGGATCAGGAATATGGAATTAGGAATATGGGACTAGGAATCATGGATTGGGAATCAGGGATCAGGAATCAGGGATCAGAGAACAAAGAAATATCAGTTCTGAATGGAAATCTGGGAAGTGTACTCATATGATGGATTGACAATTTAAGGCTTCATCGCAAATAACAGTTACTAATAATTAATTATTATTTACAATTATTATTTATTCTCATTTCCAGAAGCACCGATGAGTGCAAACAGCAGAGTGTTAGGGGGAAACTTCCCGGGAGCTAGGCTAGTTGATTCCATCCGCAACCATGCGTTGCGCTAACACAGTTAGAATGCAGCGCTAGCTCTCGCTGTACTGGACACACAGCGATGAAACTGTTGTCAAACTTCTGGTCTGAATCTGGGGAAGCAACAGGAAGCTCATTTCCTCCCAAAAAAAACAACCTAAACGTCACCTTTAATGATGCGTTTAAGGATACTGTTGCGTCAGGAAAAAAACATTTAATGCTCTGAGTGAAAAAATTATCCATCTCTCTGTCGTTTTACACTTATTGTTGGAACCTATTTAATATGTTGGGATGAGAACATCTGTTTCATCCGTAATGAAAGGAGTGATATAACTTATTCACCAGACTCTTCATGTGCCTCATACATGTAATATTCATCTGTAATTTTTGATTCTGTTGAAAAGTTAAATTAGTCATTTCATTCTCACCCTTTGTGTTACTAGTGCTCTCTGTTAATACGATCTGTAGAACTATCTGTAAGAAGTATCTGTTAGTACCATCTGTAGAATATATGTGTTTTCTACTTGTATTCCCAGTGGATATTACTGCACACAACGCTCATCGTCTGATTTTCATTCCTAAAGATTAAATAATAATGAAGGATTTCTGCTTCTATAACGTGTTGTGCCCCCCCCCCCCCCATAAATACTTTAAAACATGTTTTGTAATATACTACAGTGTTATGTCAGAGTAGTACTGTGTACCCTGTTGTGGCAGTTTCTCCTCCCACGCTCCCCCCAAGTGGCATGTTCAGGGATCTCTGGCACAGAGACACAGGGGCATAGAAACGGGGCGTAGAAAACACCCGCTTATTGTGGAGAGGGGGCCAGGTGGAACAAGCCGGGAGCAGATGGAGCAGGTGATGGCAGGGCTCCTCTCCTGAGTGACAGGTCTGTCTCTCTCTTTTCCCCCCTCCCCCCCACAGTGGAAGTCTTGATCAAGGTGAACCAATGTCAGACCAGTCAGCAATTGAAGTCACATTATTTCTGAAGATGTTTCTCTGAAAAAATGATCCCCCATCGCCGCACGATGAAAAATGGCAAAGTTACACAACCTCCTTCAAAATGCATTATTTTGTCATGTAACCATGCTGCCGCCTGGCCCCCAACGGATAGAAATCCCTGCGGCCACTAAGACTGCAATGTTGATTTGGGTCGTTTATGCCATTTATGAGTAGTGTTAGAAAATTTGTTTTAATAGTTGGTAATTACAATTGTCCAAACAGTTAATTGGTCACAAATACTATGTTCCTGATAGCATGGCCTTGAAAAAGGGCCGATGCCCGAGGCACGTGTGCGGCGGATGAGGGGGCGTGGCTTAGGCCGGGGTCCGCAGCCGTTCCGACTCAGTCACTGAGCCACTGGGAGGGTTTTTACATTACATTTAGTCATTTATCGGACGCTTTTATCCAAAGCCACTTACAAGGGAGAATAACGTTCAAGCTACATTGCGACAGGTTTTCTTATGTGTTGTTTGTCTTGCAGTGAGGAGGGCGCGGCGCTGGACCCAAGAGCCCGGGGACCAGAACGAGAATTCAGATTCATTATGTATGTTCACGCTTGGCCCGCCAGCCTTTTTTGTCGTTTGATTATGATGAAAAAAACAAACCTTGGCGGCATCGCACTGTCGGGAAGTCTTCGTCTCCCTCCCCGAACCCATGTATGTGCAGGGAGCAGTCCACCATGTGGTTTGAGCATATTGATGTGTGAGGGAATCATCAGCAGCCAGTTAAAAGAGGAGACGCCAAAACCCGCCTCCTCTGGCCAGGAATCAAAAGATCACGCTTTGTGCTATTGGCCATTGAGCTCCCTTTATTTTAATTTTCGAGATTTTCAATGTCATTCCTTTATGTTTGTTTTCGCTAACTTAAAGAAATGCAAGTTAATTTTTCCTGAACACGGGCGCTTCAGTCGCCAAACTGAAGAACTGTGGTTGCAGTGTTGAATTTGGCGCAATTTCGACACAAGACATGTAATATGTGTAATATTAATGTGTTATATTAACATGTGACATGCGTAATATTAATAAACTTTGAATAAAGAAGCGAACAGCGAGCAGCTCAGCTCTGTGCAGCGGGGCGGGGCTTTCACTAACAGCTTTCTGGTGGTGGTGTTTCCAGATCGCTGCTTCCTGCGATTCTGAATGATTTCTTCTGATTCATCTAAAGCATGGGCACAAGACTCTAAGGATACTATATCTATATTCAGATCTATATCAATTTATATTCACATCTATATCTTTATACAAATCTATATTCATATATCTATTTAGTTTCAATAATATTATATTGTTATTGTTCCGTAGCCCCTTAATGTTATTCTAAGAGGAAAAATTCTCAGAATTTTGAACCCTAAAACTATCTGGTAAACCAACCCTCACAAAGACCTTGTGGTTTAAATTTAATCCAAATTGATCCACATTCAGAGCAGATAAGTAAAAAAACCGACCAAAAATTGAATTTGATTTTAAGACAGATGCACTGGCTCATCTGTCTAAAAATCAAGCCAGCACGTCTGACACCGGAATATGTCCAACTCGGCTAAAACTATCTGGAAGACATACTTCGGCATAAGCTAGAAGCACTGTTGAGGTGTCATTAAAACAACAAGACACACACAAGAATCCACAAGAATCTCATGGTTTAGATTTGATCCAAATCGATCCGCGGACTGGGCAGATATTGATGAAAAACCCACCATATCTGACCCAAAATGTTCAGTTGGTCTAGGTGAACTGATACGTCACTCGTCTGGTTCTAAAATCAAGCAGATGAGATTAACATTAAGACACTTTATGACATCATCATATTATTTACTATAAATGTACAGATTGTGATTGAGAATGTCCAGTTGGACTGTGTCCAGTGTGCAGCGTGGACTCGGTCACTCTGTAGTGTTTAGACGTTACCAAACTATGGATTTCCGTGTATATTTATATAACTTCTAACCTGGTAGGTGTCAGTAGACCTGTTAGATTGACATTTGAAATCCCCGGTCCACATTATTTTTTATTTTAAAAAATTAACAGAAAATAATCCTTAAAATTTCGTCAGCGCGTCCCTCGAAAACACCGAAATGTCCGACTCCGCGATGCCTTCAAAATATAACGTGGCATCGGAAAACAGAAGCCGTGCAATGATAATTACCCACAGAAATATCACAACGTTTCTCATATTTGATGGAAACGTAATTTACTGAAAATGTAATCCAACTAAAAAAGAACTGAACTCAACTTTACAAAAGAAATACCTAAATGACGCCGCTATCGTAAATCAAAGAAAATGCATCACACAACGTCTACTGTCACAGAAACTCTGGATGTACTTCAATGCAGCAAGGTAAATTATAACAATGACAACATGGTTCAAAATAAAAAATAAAATACTTTTTATGGTAATAAACATCATGTATGAACATTGTCTTATAACTAACAAATTTTGATGAAAAGGCAGAAAGTGTTTGTGAGCTTGACTTATTAATTAAAAATTAATTTAACTCAATTTAGTTGCAAATAAATGTTAACATTCCATAGATGTTATCTGCATTACGATATAGACAAGTAAGCAAAATACAATAAAGAAGCCATCGTCCAAAAATGCAGTCGTCAAGGAAATATCTGATGAAAAAAAACGTAACTGGAAAACCTTTCAATGTAAGTGTTGATTCCCCGTACGTGTCGGTGTGAAGAGGCTCATTTCATCAGGATGATGAAACAATTTGGAGACTCCAGAAATAAACGAGGTGCAGCTGTGAGTTTAACAGCAGTTCTTAAAAACAAGACTCAGAACGTTTGCACATGGACACAAAATGACTTTCACTATGTTTTGATGAAAGGAACTTATCTTTATTAGGATGTGAAAAAGTCTGGTCGAATAAAGGATAATGCTGTAGGAACAGATTATACTATACTAGATTCATACAACATTCCAAAGAGCGTATGCAGATCTGTCTGCTGGCTGTTTTGGTGTAGATCACTATGACTCTGCGTTGTATAATATCGCTGTGCCAATTGATAGAGCCCTTAAGAAATCACTGTTAAATAATAATGATGCATGTTAATTAACAATTTATGGTAATACACGTACAATTATGAAGCAGGGATCGCGGTATGCGATTGATGATTCACACGCAAGGATCCTAATGGGGCTGAATGAGCATGACTCACCGACTAGTTCTGTATCCTGCTCCAACAACACTGAATCTGTCCGTCGTCACTTCTGTAATAGTCCTAATTCACTCTGACAAACTCAACCATGTTTGTTGGTGTAGAGTGTGAAGAGTAGGTGACTACTGCGAAACGCCCTGCAGCAAAAAATGAGACGAAAGGCTGTTCATGCCTCACGAAAGAATGAAAGTGACATGAAACTCCCAGAGGAGGAACCGTTTGGACTAGTGGGCACCATAACATCCACTAATTTGACAAACAAACATGTCTGCACTAAGTGCGGGGGAAATCTGGAAAGTTTCAACCTTGACGATGACGACCACACTTGTCAAAATTGTAACAGATTCCAACTCACACAGAAATACAACTGTAACATCAGCGGAAGTGTAGAAGTTACCCATGATGCACTGCAACATAACATGGATGTCACGGCAGCTATGACCTGGACCCTTGACAACAAACATCTCCAGCGCCCGACGATAGTTCATCACAGGAGGCTCCGTCTGCGTCGCATTCACCGACAACAAGACGCTGACTGACGTCACCAAGGCGGAGGAAGTGGTTCAAAAAAAAGTTGAATCATTTCTTTATTTACCTTTCCTACGATGGGTTAGTTTGTGTAACACATTACAGGATAAATGACATTGGTTTTTTTTGTAAAAAACTACAACACAATGTTGATAACCACTGTTGACTCTGACAATCTTAAATCATTTGTCCATTTCTAATTTATTTTATTTTATTACGATTTCCATTTTAATAACATCTGTTGATTATTTGACATAAAATCTTTATATATACTGTGATATTTGTTCACTTATTTTGTCCAGCTGTTTTGAACAACTGTTTAATAAAACAATTAACTGACATTTTGCCATTTGTTGTACTAATTTACAAATTAATTTATTTTGCACTTACAAACTATATCAAAACTATAAGCTCAGGAATTTGGAACAATTATTTATAACTTACCTTTCTCATACTCTCATGCTACTTTCTCATAAAAATCTAAAATTAAAATCAGTGTTTGACGTCTCGCTGAACTGGAACTGTTTCATACGTAAAGCCATAAGCGTTAGATCCGTGAAATGACATGAACGTAACTACATTATATTTACATGTGCAGGTCTGAAGGTCAGTTACAAAATTATAAAATATGTGTAAAATATATGATGTTCATACGTCAAGTAAATTGTGATGCACTGCACAAGATTATAGAGAAGACTGTAATACTTACCTTAAACGAATACACTGGACCCCATGTTTTGCTGCCTACAGCTATATACAGCTGTACAGCTGTATATAGCTGTACATATATATATATATATATATTGCCTCAGTACTTATACTCTGTGCAATGACAAATTGTTTAATCAGATGTTATTATTATATCTAAATATATAAAAAAATATATACTAAAAAATACATATATATTTCTATTTATATCTATATTCATATTTATATCTATATTTATATCTATAAAATATTCATATCTATATTCATATCTCTATATATTAGTATATTGTAGTGAATGGAAGGAGGGGATTTGCAGAGAATAAAACGTCCTCGTTGCTTCGCTGCTCAGAGAATAATGAAGCGTTTGAAGATGAAAAGAATGAAAGAATGAAAAGACGCTTTACATCTGTCTGTGATCATCTTATTATGGGATGGACGAGGAAACGCACACAGACAGGTCAACAGGGAGACAGCTGTTCTACCCTCCATCAATCTGGCGGCCTCTTGTTGTTCACCAGGAAGAGGAAGGGACAGATGGAGCGACAGGGAGGTAGAGAGCGACAGCGAGGTAGAGCAACAGGGAGGTAGAGAGAGAGACAGGGAGGCAGAGAGAGAGAGAGAGACAGGGAGGCAGAGAGAGAGAGAGACAGGGAGATAGAGCACTAGAACCGTCCTGTGTTTGAACAGAAATCCGAGGGTAAGAGCATGAAGGGAATAAGGAAATGAAACTAAAATACCAGAAATATATATATATATATATTTTTTTTTTTAATTCATTTATTTGTCAGGGACAATACAAAAAACATTGTAGCAGGTTATAAAAACATAAAACAGATGTGTTGCATACAGGATTTGTAGCCGAGGCTCATTTGCGACCCCTGTCCCTGGTTAGGCTTTTCTACTTTAAATAAAAGTGGTCGTTACACCGCCTCAGTACCAGAAATTGGTCAGTTAAAACAAGCACATAATAAGTAGTGACACTCTTTACATGATCGTACAATAATGACATCACATTCCAATCATTTACATGTGTGACGTACGTCTGAGTGATCAGCGATCGCCGGTTTGGCTTTGTTTCAGTCCGTGTTTCACCTTTTCATTTAGCGTTTTCGGATCAGTTTGTGTTTTTCCTTCAGTTGGTCGGGCATTCCAAAAAGGGATCCCTTCTACCGAGAGCGATGACCGACCGCCAGCGGTGCTGCGCTGTGCCACCCTGGCACCCTGCAGCTGTTATCTGCCGATCCCCCCGTGGCGATTCTGCTGGTGTTTGTTTTCATCACATATGGACAAAGCACAGCTGGGGCGAGATGGTTCAGACCTTTAAAAATCAATTTAATAAAAGAGAACTTGATGAAGCTGTCAACTTGTACTTTTTCAGAATCATACAGCGGTGCCATTTCTTTTGTTTTTGATCCATTATTTTCAGTGCGTGTTTGTACAGTGATGTAACGGGGTTTGACAGTTGACTGTGAAGCCTGGCTCCATTCAGCAACACAATAGGTTAAGTGTGAAAACATCAGGGCAGGCACGAACAGTTGAGCTGCCCTGAGAGGTATGTCACGTGTTATCATTCCAAAACAGTTCAGATTTGTCTCTACGCTCTTGCACAGCTTTTTAACGTGTTTATCAGATTTGCGTTGGGTGTCCAAAACGACACCCCAAATTTAAAATCACTGACTTCCTGTATTTCCTCTTGATCTATTTGAATTGTGAGCTCATCTTTTGCTTTCCTTCCCGTGGAAAAACACACTGACACAGTCTCTTCAAGATTCAAGGACGGATGATTGTTTTTGAGCCGTTGGGATACGCCCCCCATTTCATTTGTTGATATCTCTGCTGCTACGCAAGGGGTTTTGGCTAATAGATATATGATTGTATCCTCAGCGTACATCTGACAGCCAGCGCTTTTACAGCATGTTGGTAAATCATTTATGTACAAGCTAAAGAGCAGATGGCCCAAGATCGAGCCTTGTGGAACGCCCATTCAGGATCGTCGGGGGATTGAATGTTCTGCATCGGCTTTAACGCGTTGCTCTCTACATTGGAGGTATGATGCAAACCAGCCGGTTGCTTGCTCAGAAAAGTTAAAGGTGCTAAGTTTGTGCAGAGGTACTTCATGATTCACGGTGTCAAAAGCCTTTTAAAGGTCTATAAACACCGCTCCCACTACTTTACCCTTGTCTAATGAGCTCTTGATGTCTCCAGTGAGATAGCAGTTGGCCATTTCCGTTTAGTACCCTGGCCTAAATCCGAACTGTTTAGGATAAATAAGTTCTTTGCTTTCAAAGTGACCAACCAGTTGTTCTGCAATATTCTTTCCAAGATCTTTGAGAGAACTGGTAGAATAGAAATTTGTCTACAGTTGCCTGCTTGGTCTGGTGCTCCAGCCTTAAAAATTGGCGTTATGACCGCCGTTTTCCAGCCTTGTGGGAATTCACCAGTTCCGATTGGGAGGTTTATTGAATGCGTGTAGAGAGAGAGCTGTGTATTTTGATATGCACACTATCCAACCCCAACAGATCCCTTGCCTTTGAGTTACTTAATTTGTTGATGATTTTACATACTTTCTCTTGGTTAACCTCCTTAATATAGAAAGACTGCGATGAGTCTGTCAAATTAACCTGTGATCGTTTTACTGGTTCAAAATTTTCAGCATCTCCTCCACTGATTGAATGAAGTAATTTTTAAATTCATTTGCAATTTTTACACTGTCGGTGCTAATCACTCCATTTACTTCCAGCTCTGTTATTGATTTTCGTTGACTGGGCTTAAGTTTAGAAGACTATTTGTGTGTGTCCAAAGGGAGGTGCTATTTCCTACAGATTACGCAATCAGTTGTGTAAAATATGTAGTGTTCCCAAGTGTCTGCAGTTCCTAAACTATCCTATTTCCCAGTCCCTTAAATATAAAGAGGTCTGTATTTGTTTTAGTGGAAAGTGCCTTTTTCAGTGCAAGATCTCTTTTTTTCCATTAATTGGCGAATATCATTATTTAGCCAGGGTTAGTCAAGTCAAGTCAAGTGACATTTTATTTATGAAGTGACTTTTATACCAGGGCAACACAATGCGCTTTACAAAGAAACACAATCAAAAAAATAATACAGTTGTGGGCTGGTCATTTCAAAAGAATGCCCCTGAAACAACAGCAACAACAAAAGCAGCAGCAACAACAACAAAAACAACGACAAATACAACAACAAAAGCAACTACAACCGCAGTAGCAACAACAGCAACAGCAGCAGCAACAGATAACAAAAACAGCAGCAGCAACAACAGCAGCAGCAGCCACAGAAGCAACAGCAAAAACAACAACAGCAGCAACAACAACAGAACAGCAGCAGCCGCAACAGAAACAACAGCAGCAGCAACAACAGAAAAAACAACCACAAGAGACTAAGAGTAAAGAGACTCTCCGTCACATGCATTTAAAGATTTGTGTATATTTCTCAATCAGTTCTTTGAGTTTTTTCGTCAAAGTGTTACAACAGTTGTCTAAAACATTGGTTTGTAAGACGTCATTCCAGTCAAAATTATTTAGTTTGTTTTCAAATTGTGGCATTTAATTTCTGGGAGTGGCTGCATTCCCTGGTTTATATTCATTCATTATCATTGGTAGATGCTGTTTTGTTCTTTTTCTGACATTCAGGGTCTTGTCATGGTCAGAAAGGTCCGTTAATAATTATACGTCCTTGTTGCTCCTTCGGGTCTGTTTGTGACTATCAGATCAATCATGGTTTTACTCATTCATGTAATACGGGTTGGACCCTTTACCAGCTGTTGAAAATTGCATTTCGACATTATCATTCTCAACCTTTGTTTCACAGCTTGGAAACAGCAAGAAGAGCTGAGAGTGAAGAGCTTCCTGTCAGGGAGGAAGATGAAGCTTGTTGACTTCATCCTGAGACGACGCAATGCCTTAGCATGGCACACACACACACACACACACACACACACACACACACACACACCTTGTGGTGCTGTATTGGCCTCCTGCTGGGACTCAGTTTCTTTGCTACTCTCCTTTGTCCTCAAACCAAGCGTTCTCTGCGTGGGAGGATCAGCTTCTAATCCTGTTCCAACTGCTTCACCTGGATCCACCACAAACAGTGAATCCTGGGAAAGCACAGCCACTGAGCTGCCTGACAGTGCTCTGAAGCAGGTGACGGATGAAGGAGTGGAGGGATGGAGGAGTTGGATACTTTATTCATCCCCAGAGGGGGAACTTCAATGTTCCAGCAGCACACATCACATCTCACAATGTGTTTTTGTTTGTGTTTTCTGTTAATGCTGCTGTGTTCTCTGTTAATGTCGTTGTGTTTTCTGGTAATACGGTTGTGTTTTCTGGTAATGCAATTGTGTTATCTGGTAATGCTGTTGTGTTTTCTGTTAATGCCGTTGTGTTTTCTGGTAATACGGTTGTTTTTTCTGGTAATGCAGTTGTGTTTTCTGTTAATGCAGTTGTGTTTTCTGTTAATCCCGTTGTGTTTTCTGGTAATACGGTTGTGTTTTCTGGTAATGCAATTGTGTTATCTGGTAATGCTGTTGTGTTTCCTGTTAATACCGTTGTGTTTTCTGTTAATGCCGTTGTGTTTCCTGTTAATGCCGTTGTGTTTTCTGTTAATGCGTTAAATACATTGGACGACGTCTGTGATATCGGTCAAATTTGGTCGGTTTTTCATTACGTTTTGCTCCGTATGTGGATCGACTTGGATGAAACTTGATCTACAAGATGTTTGCGACATACCAGTTCAAACGAGATGTAAACTGTGTTCTTAGCTACTGCCGTTCTGTTTCAAATTCAAATCATTCAGAGCAAAATAATCGAATAATAGCAATTGGATAATATCAATAATAATAAAAATAATAATAACAATAATAATAATAATAATAATAATAATAATAATAATAATGATAATAACAATAATAATAAAAATGATAGAGCAATACAAATTAGAAAAATGGCAATATATCAAAATAAAATAAACAAATAGAAATAGATCAAAATAGAACAAACGATGTACAATGAACCTAAAACCAAAGAATAAAGCGGCAGTGACACGGCCTCCTACAAGCTGCTGCTCTGCTCCGTGCACATAGAGCCACTCAGTGCTCACATCAAACGTGCGACTCACACACACCTGCCGCCGTGCGCGGCCCTCGTGCACGCTCCCCCCGCGCACGCTCCCCCCGTGCACGCTCCCCGCGGCCCTGTGTGTGAGTGATGACACGGTGGACCGGAGCTGCTCTACGAGCCCCGCGGTGGGAGGAGGCAGAGCGGTGGTTCGTCAAAGTGACGCTCTGTTCCACAGAGACGCTGCAGATATCCACCCTTACTACACCTCCCTCCCTTCTTCCCTCCCTCCGTCCCTCTTCCCTCCCTTCGTCCCTCCATGCCTTCCTCCCTCCTTCCTGCCCTTCCTCCCTCTGTCCCTCCCTTCCTTCTTCCCTTCGGCCCTTCCTTCTTATCTCCCTCCCTCCCTCCTTCCTGCCCTTCCTCCCTCTGTCCCGTCCTCCCTCCGTCCCTCCCTTTCTTCTTCCCTCCCTCCCTCATCTCATGAGCAGGATGTTTGGACAGGTGTCTGGAAACTGGACTCAGGACGTATGGCCGTCCGCAGCGAGCTCAGTGTCGCCCCCTCCTGGAGATTTACTCTTTCATCGGCTGGATTTAAAATTCTGTCTTCTTCTTCTTCTTCTTCTTCTTCTTCTTCTTCTTCTTCTTCTTCTTCTTCTTCTCTCTTTCCTCATCAGATGGTCTGTCGGCGGATTTCACTGCATCCCCCGGAATTGCATCCCATAATCTAGGTTTCTCCTGCTCTTTCTTTTTTCTTTCTTCTGATCCGTTGATTTGTTTTGTTTTCCTTCCATAATTTTTTCTTCTTTTTTTTTCCTGATTTTCCTCGAGCTGCACGGCTGCTGCACGGCTGCTGCACGGCTGCTGCACGGCTGCTGCACGGCTGCTGCACGGCTGCTGCACGGCTGCTGCACGGCTGCTGCACAGCTGTTGACCGACCGCACCCAGCGGCGCCGCTCGGCTGATTCACCCCGGCTGCCTTTCGCTCCTTGCGTGTGTAGCGGACCCCGCCGCCAGCAATGGAAAGCAGCATATAGAGGAGCAGGTGCATTGAACGGCTGGTTCTTATAAAGTTACCAGATAAATAAATATGCGGTTGATGTCAAATAGTGGGATTTAGCTCATCAAAATAATCTGACGGATAACAACTTTAATATCTGCAACTGATTAGTCTTGAAATACTGTTGAAACAACTTTGTAAACTTAACACAAAACAAATTCAATATTTTTATTTTGAATTGTGGGATAAGCTCTGAGGGTCGACACCTTACAAAACAGCCAGAAAAAAAAACCCCACTGAAAAACAAAGAGTTTTGATTTAACAATAATGGAAATCCTGTTAAAGTAAAACTCCATGTTTGAAGATTCTACTAAACTAAATTCTACTAAATCTTCTCCTTTGTCGACCTAACGGCTCCTGCCTTCCTCCTCCTCCTCCTCCTCACTCTCTCACTCTTTAGCATGAATCTTTATTTCAGCGCGGGAGGTTTCCCTGGGATTTGAACCCCTGACCTCCAGCTCCCCCGGCCGGGGAAACAGATAATGACCGTAAAGACAATGTCACAGCGTCGCACGGTGCCGCCCCGGGAACGAGGGATTCCGGAAAATTCAGTTTTTTTAGTTTTTTTTCCTTTTCCCAACACACGGTGTCGTTCGGACGGTGAATAACAAAATAAAGTTTATGAATGACGACCAGCTTCACACACGCGTCTCTTCCTTTGAGTAATAATTCCACCTCGTCGGCGTCGGACGGAAGCCGCCCGGTGACCGGGTGCAGGTTTCTTCCATTTTTTTCTGCACGATGGGAACGGGCACGTTGTGGTGTCACAACCTGTGAGAGCATAAATCATGGATTTATATATGCATTGGTTCTTTTTGGGTTTATTTTCAATATTTATCGTTCATTTTTAGGTTGAGCGCATTTCGCCGTCTTCCTCTTCTCCCTTCTTCTCTTCGATGTGAGCTGCTGTGACGCGGCAATTCCCCTTCAGCTATAAATAATAAAATCTATCCATCAAATCTGACGGTTTGGAAAACGAGGCCCGTTTCACAACGTGAAAAAAAAAATAATACAAAGATTTAAAAAAATCCTTCAGCTACGCCTTAAAAAAATCAATAAAATAAAAGCAAAAGGCGCCTCGGAGCAGTCGGCCCAGAGTCTCCCAAAAGACCTCATCGAATTCAGGGGTTTTCACCAAGAATAGCAAACTCTTTTTCCACAAACACAACCTCCAGCAGAATGAACTTCACTTGTACTTCTGCTCTGTTTAGTCATTGTGTATTACTGTACCATTTGTTGACCAGACGCCGTTCGGGTGGAGAACCTGACGCCGTCCCCCTGCGGGCGGCGTTCAGAAGAGAGGACGGCGCCGCCCTCACACCCTGCTGACGTCAGGCCGGCGCAGCGGCGTTTTGATATTCATGTTCACTGAAATTATTCTTCTAGTTTGTTCCACTCTTGATTTCATTAGCAGCCATTACGGCACAAGAGAATCCTCCTGGTAATTACCGGCAATTACAGCAATTAGCATTTCCCTTCTTCCACGGCCAGGAGTGCGGCCCCGTAACCCCCCGCAAAAAAACAGATTTGCTCCTTAAACAGCTTCCATGTGGAGGGGAGTGTGTATATAGTGTGTACCCTATAGTGTAGCGCATATAGTGTACACCATATAGTGTAGTGTATATAGTGTATATAGTGTAGTAAATATAATATATAAAGTGTAGTGTATATAGTGTAGTATATATAGTATATATAGTGTAGTATATATATCAAGTGTAGTATATATATAATATATATAGTGTAGTATATAAAGTATATATTGTGCAGTATATATATCAAGTGTAGTATATATAGTGTCGTGTATAAAAGTTTTTAATAAACAGGTCAGGTCATCAACATACTCCACTTCACTATTGTCATTGTGATTGAATAGTGTATATAGTATAGTACATAGTATAGTGTATATAGTCTAGGATATATAGTATGTATAGTGTAGTATATACTGTATAGTGTAGTTTATATAGCATATATAGTGTATATAGTGTTGTTTATATAGTATATCAATTGAAGTTTATATAGAATATATAGTGTAGTATATATAGTGTATATAGTGCGGTATAAATAGTGTATATATAGTTTATAGTGTAGTATAGTGTATATAGTGTAGTTTATATAGCATATATAGTGTAGTTTATATAGTACATATAGTGTAGTATATATAGTGTATATATAGTTGATATAGTGTAGTATATAAAGTGTATATAGTGTTGTTTATATAGTATATATAGTGTAGTTTATATAGTATATATAGTGTAGTATATATAGTGTATATATAGTTGATATAGTGTAGTATATATAGTGTATATAGTGTAGTTTATATAGTATGTATAGTGTAGTTTATATAGTATATACTGTATAGTATATATAGTGTAGTCTATATAATGTATATAGTGTAGTTTATATAATATATATAGTGTAGTTTATATAGTATATACTGTATAGTATATATAGTGTAGTATATATAGTGTATATAGTGTAGTATATATAGTGTATATAGTGTAGTTTATATAGTATGTATAGTGTAGTTTATATAGTATATATAGTGTAGTTTAAATAGTCTGTATAGTGTAGTTTAAATAGTATATACTGTAAAGTATATATAGTGTAGTATATATAGTGTATATAATGTAGTTTATATAGTCTGTATAGTGTAGTGTAATAGTATATACTGTAAAGTATATATAGTGTAGTGTATAAAAGCTTTTAACAATCAGGTCCGGTCATCAACACACTGCACTTCACTAATGTCATCGTGATTGAAGAGTTGTTCAGCTCTACCACCGACACAGTAAAACATGTTAAACTACATCCACATAGTACTGCACCCAACGCAGTGTGGTCGCATCCCAGAGGCTGTAGAAACACGCGGTGCCGTCGATGTAGTTACAAACAGAACACAAAACAAATGACAAATTTAAAAATCTACTACAAATTAAATCCTCATTTGACCTTTTTTAACCTTTGACCGCTGAGCGCTGCTGCCGCTCCTGACGCTGCTGCTGAAAGAGAAGAAGAGAGAAAAGAAAGAGATGAAGCAGAGGAATAGGTCAAATAAAGAGAAGAAGAGAGAAAAGAAAGAGATGAAGCAGAGGAATAGGTCAAATAAAGAGAAGAAGAGAGAAAAGAAAGAGATGAAGCAGAGGAATAGGTCAAATAAAGAGAAGAAGAGAGAAAAGAAAGAGATGAAGCAGAGGAATAGGTCAAATAAAGAGAAGAAGAGCGAAAAGAAAGAGATGAAGCAGAGGAATAGGTCAAATAAAGAGAAGAAGAGAGAAAAGAAAGAGATGAAGCAGAGGAATAGGTCAAATAAAGAGAAGAAGAGAGAAAAGAAAGAGATGAAGCAGAGGAATAGGTCAAATAAAGAGAAGAAGAGAGAAAAGAAAGAGATGAAGCAGAGGAATAGGTCAAATAAAGAGAAGAAGAGAGAAAAGAAAGAGATGAAGCAGAGGAATAGGTCAAATAAAGAGAAGAAGAGCGAAAAGAAAGAGATGAAGCAGAGGAATAGGTCAAATAAAGAGAAGAAGAGAGAAAAGAAAGAGATGAGGCAGAGGAATAGGTCAAATAAAGAGAAGAAGAGAGAAAAGAAAGAGATGAGGCAGAGGAATAGGTCAAATAAAGAGAAGAAGAGAGAAAAGAAAGAGATGAAGCAGAGGAATAGGTCAAATAAAGAGAAGAAGAGCGAAAAGAAAGAGATGAGCAGAGGAATAGGTCAAATAAAGAGAAGAAGAGAGAAAAGAAAGAGATGAAGCAGAGGAATAGGTCAAATAAAGAGAAGAAGAGAGAAAAGAAAGAGATGAAGCAGAGGAATAGGTCAAATAAAGAGAAGAAGAGAGAAAAGAAAGAGATGAAGCAGAGGAATAGGTCAAATAAAGAGAAGAAGAGAGAAAAGAAAGAGATGAAGCAGAGGAATAGGTCAAATAAAGAGAAGAAGAGAGAAAAGAAAGAGATGAAGCAGAGGAATAGGTCAAATAAAGAGAAGAAGAGAGAAAAGAAAGAGATGAAGCAGAGGAATAGGTCAAATAAAGAGAAGAAGAGAGAAAAGAAAGAGATGAAGCAGAGGAATAGGTCAAATAAAGAGAAGAAGAGAGAAAAGAAAGAGATGAAGCAGAGGAATAGGTCAAATAAAGAGAAGAAGAAAGAAAAGAAAGAGATGAAGCAGAGGAATAGGTCAAATAAAGAGAAGAAGAGAGAAAAGAAAGAGATGAAGCAGAGGAGACATTTGGACATGGATGGTTTTTCAACTTGTGCGGTTGATGTTGTTCCTGCGGCGGTGCTGCCTCCTGCTGGTCACTGTGGGAACGACACTACTCTGCGTTTACTGACGAATCACAACAACGCTCCTGAAAAACCATAAATCATAAATAAATAAATAAATAAATAAATAAATAAATAAATAAATAAATAAATAAATAAATAAATAAATCGTGAATTAATCAAAAATAAATCATGAATAAATCATGAACAGATCATAAAAACAATCATGAATCTCCTCCTGTAATTTGTAAGGTAACAGTTGTGTTGAACAACGCTCAGATTTCTGATTCATCAGAAGGATTTTCAGGATGAATCCTCTTGAGTCACGTCCGTCCACAGTGCGTGTGTGTGCGTGTGCGTGTGTGTGTGTGTGTGTGCGTGCGTGCGTGTTTGTGTTTGTGCGTGTGTGTGTGTGTGGGTTCGTTCGTGTGGTTTTCATGGGTCATTGACATTTATTAACATGAATAAAAATATAAATAGCAATTATGAATAGAATGTATTTATAGTACTCAAGTTAAAAGTGCAGTGTGTAGAATTTGGCAGAAATGGAATATAATATTCATATGTTTTGATTTGCATATAATGCCATGAAAATAAGAATGGTTGTGTTTTTGTTTGCGCAGAACGAGTCGTTGTTATCTGCATAGGGAGCGGGTGCGCCTCACAGCGGCCATGTTGCGCCGCCACTTTTCTACAGTAGCCCAGAAGGGACAAACACTGGCCCTACACAGATACTTATATGAATATGAATAAGGATTTGGACTCTCTCTCCCCCTCTCTCCCCCCTTTCTCTCTCTCTCTCTCTCTCTCACTCTCTATCACTCTCTCTCCCTCCCTCTCTCCCCATCTCTTTCTCTCGCCCCATTCTCTCTCTCTCTCTCTCTCTCTCTCTCTCTCCCTCCCTTTCTCCCCCTTTCCCTCTCTCTCTGTCCCCTTGTCTCTCTCTCTCTCTCTCCCTCCCTCCCTTCCTCTCTCCCCCTTTCCCTCTCTCTCTCTCTCTCCCTCCCTTCCTCTCTCCCCCTTTCCCTCTCTCTCTGTCCCCTTGTCTCTCTCTCTCTCTCTCCCTCCCTCCCTTCCTCTCTCCCCCTTTCCCTCTCTCTCTCTCTCTCCCTCCCTTCCTCTCTCCCCCTTTCCCTCTCTCTCTGTCCCCTTGTCTCTCTCTCTCTCTCTCCCTCCCTCCCTTCCTCTCTCCCCCTTTCCCTCTCTCTCTCTCTCTCCCTCCCTTCCTCTCTCCCCCTTTCCCTCTCTCTCTGTCCCCTTGTCTCTCTCTCTCCCTCCCTCCCTCTCTCCCCCTTTCCCTCTCTCTCTCTCTCTCCCTCCCTCCCTCTCTCCCCTTTCCCTCTCTCTCTCTCTCCCTCTCTCCCTTCCTCTCTCCCCCTTTCCCTCTTTCTCTCTCTCTCCCTCCCTCTCTCCCCCTTTCCCTCTCTCTCTCTCTCTCTCTCTCCCTCTCTCGCTCTCTCCCCCTTTCCCTCTCTCTCTCTCCCCCTTTCCCTCTCTCTCTCCCTCTCTCTCTCTTTCTTCTTTTCCGTTTCAGCTTCACTTCCTCCGCTTCCAGTTTTCCACAACATCAATATGCTGCTGATGTTGTTGTTGTTATGATAATGTGGAACATGTTTTACATATATTTACATATAGTGTGAACTGCACGTCCTGGTTGTTATTTTATTTTAATTCATACACTTATTCCAGAAGCCTCAGATGTACAATACGTTAAATGTGTCTGAATTCAGATTATGAAGCACACAGATGTGAATAAAATATTTTTTAATGTTATTCATGTTTAATTTTGTAATTAGTCATAATTATACATATTCTTGGCTGAGCTAATTGCCTTATTATTATTTTTTATTACCTAAAATAATTGTATATCTCATTCCCAGTTGAACCGTCACCTCCCCGGTGGAGTTATTTGCTTCAGAGTTAAACATTAAACTCAGTTAAACTGAAAAACACTCAGTGAAGTAAGACACGAAACAAACACACATTAAAAAAACACTGAGAAAACATCTCATCCCCCACATCCCATGCAGCGTTCAGTAAACATATTATTATTTTATATTATTATTATTATTATTATTATTATTATTATTATTATTATTATTATTATTAATAAATAATAATAATAATAATAATAATAATTATAGCGTCTTTCAAGAAACCCAAGACTTTACAAATTTATATTAGATAAGTGTGGTTGCCAGGTTGGAGTAGTAGTATTAGTGTTATTACCACTGTACTGCTATCACACTACTACTGCCACAGTAGGAATACTTGGTATATAGAATTGCAGCGTGAGGTTTACTACGGTTCAGTTAAATCTGTGTCATACACACACACGCGCACACACACACACACACTCACACACACACACACACACACACACACACACACAGACACACACACACACACACTCACACACACACAGACACACACACACACACACACACACACACACACACACCTGAACCTTGCCACCCAGCACATCGCTCTGACTGGTCAATGTTTCAGGTGACGTAGTGTTTGCAGAGTGCAGGTGAAGAGCAGGTCAACGCTGTTTATCACTGTGTACAAACAATATACTCTATAAATACAATACTAACAAATAAATGGGGGGATGGATGGATCGATGGGTGGATGGATGGATGGATGGATGACTAGATGGATGGATGGATGGATGGATGGATGACCAGATGGACAGATGGTTAAATGGATGAATGGATGACTAGATGGATGGATGGATGGATGGATGGATGACTAGATGGATGGATGGATGGATGGGTGGATGGATGGGCGGGTGGGTGGAAGGATGGATGGACGGGTGGATGGATGGGTAGGTGGATGGGTGGATGGATGGGTGGATGGGTGTAAAAGTAAAGTTTTACAGTTTGAGTTACTCATGATACATTTGATCCTCTTTATCAAACATAATCAGAAGAAACAACTTAAAACAAAAAATGATTTTTCTGCCTCATTCTCACACACACACACACACACACACGCACACACACACACACACACACACACACACACACACACACACACACACACACACACACACACACACAGGTTGATTCCTTGGGCTCTGAGATTCCTGAACCTCGGGCGAGCGAAGCCTTCGTTCTCTCTCTCCCTCCTTCCCCTCGGGGTCCTGGGGAGCTGCAGTGTGGCATAATGGGATATGGATGGTGGAGCAGGAGGGTGGAGGCAGCTGGAGGCGCCACCGGCCATCTTGTTCTCCGTGACCTGATTTCCCTGCAGCGCTGGAGTCTTATCAGTCCGAGACACATGGAGAGAGAAAGAGAGGGTGTGTGTGTGTGCGTGTGTGTGTGTGTGTGTGTGTGTGTGTGTGTGTGTGTGCGTGTGTGTGTGTGTGTGTGTGTGTGTGTGTGTGTGTGTGTGCGTGTGTGTGTGTGTGTCCAGTAGTGGTACTCGTACTTTACTGCAGTGGAAATGTTCTCCTCCTCCTCCTGCTCTTCATCCTGAAGCAAGCTTTACATCGAATGCGTAATCGCATCCGACAGTGGGATCCTCCTCCTAGTGGCCGTCATATGAACTGCGTCTGAGTCTGCGTTTTGCATCCCATAATAAGTAAAGGCTTTACCATTTTCCATGAATGACAGTTTTTATAAAGAGTTTGCAAAGTGTGAAATAAACACAAAATACACAGTTCACTGACATAAAAATAGATGTATTGATAATGAATTTGGAATAACCTCATTATTTTATATATGAGACTTATTTACTTGGTTTTAAGCCCAGTTCCAATTAAAAACAACAACAAAAACACGTCACTTCCTGTCGTGGTGTCAGACCCCAAATTGTCGCATGAGTTTAAAAGAAGGGACGGCGTCCCAGAGCCTCGTTCAGACCGCGGTGCGGTGGGGCTCGTATCTGAAGGGGCGGGGCGTGTTGCAGGGGCGGGGCTTATATCAGAAGAGGCGGGGTTTACTGCGGCGCGTCACAGCATTTCGCGGCGGAATCCGACTCTCCATAGGAACAAACTCCTGGACTTCCTGTTCTCTCTTGTCGTTTGTCGTACTCAGTGTAAAGCGAGCGTGAGCGTCACGCTGCCGCTCCTCAGACCTGGACCCAAGAAGAGAGAAAACCCAAACTGTTCCTCCATGTCCTACGTCTTTAACCCCGACATGGGACGGAGCTGAACTTGAACTTGAGCTTGAGCTTGTACAACCGCAGCCATTTCCTCAATATATGGATGTGGTGCGGGGATGGTGTGGTTTGAGCAGCCACACCTGTCCTGGGTCCAGATAACTGGGGACCCGGGGTCAGAGTGGCTGTACACCTGTCGCTCCTGGGTTGGTCCAACGGGCAACAGGTAAAACCCTCATCCCCACACTCACTCAGCCGAGGAGCCCTGGTCATGACACGTGTCCATCTGCTCCTGGCTTGTTGCGTCCAGCCCACGCTCTACAATAAACTGTGTCTGAAGCCACGTCCTCCCTCCCTCGGTGCCGGGGGTCCCTGGAGCGCCACTCGGGTGGTGTGGGGCAGGCGGAACCGCCACAGTGAAAACACTGGTTTAATGTGGACCGCGTGGTAACGTATCCAATGCTCTGATTGGTCCTCGGTCTACCAATGCTCTGATTGGTTGTAGGTATATCCAATGCTCTGATTGGTTGTAGGTCTATCTAATGTTCTGATTGGTTGTAGGTCTATTTAATGCTCTGATTGGTTGTATGTCTATCCAATACTCTGATTGGTCATTGGTCTATCCATTTGCGTCCAGAGACATCTTGGTCTGTGTCCGTTGGATTCCAGACTAATACGCATTGTGGTCTGGTGATGTCAGACTAACCCCTTTCCTTTATTTCTAACAATGGTTTGTCTTCCCTTTGAGAATAGTTTCAAAAGTAGGATTCAATCGTCGTGGCTTCTTAATGGTGATTACTTTTCAAATGTCAAATGGCTTCACTTGTTTCCTTCACTCCTCTCGTGTGTGTGTGTGTGTGTGTGTACATTGAAATAAATTAGAAATGGGATCACCCCAGGTGTACTGATCAGGATGTAAACAGCTGCAGTCTGCTCCACTGACCGTTCCCCAGGGAGCAGCTCTTCCTCGGCCCCATCAGGGGACAAAACTCTTCATCTGTTTTATCTGTAAAACCTTTCAGCATCTTCTGAAAAAGAGGAAACAGATCGTCTGTCCAGAGAGACTTTATTACACCATTTTTAATCACTTCATGCATACAAAGTTAGAAACACAATGTTATCTTTAAGATGAGAAAAATATTGCTTATTTTTGTGAAATGCATTTTGCTTGTTTGCTTTTTTAGAGTGTTGTAGTTTAATGCAAAGCACTATGTGTTGCATGTTTTGTATTAGGTTTAGAGGTTCTATATAAATTCTGGTTATAATAATAAAATAATAATATTTATTATTATTATTATTATAATAATAAAAACACTAACATAATTATCATTATTAATAATCATTTTTTTATAAGAACAGTTTCCTCATTATTATTATTATTATTATTATTATTGTAATTTCGAAGCGCCTTTTAGCAATACTTGACAACAACAAAAAAAAATCGATAAAATAGAATAGAATCAAAACGGGACATAATAAAAATAAAAGCGCTGAGAAAAACAAAGGGATCGATCGGTTTCGTTTCCTGATCGATCAGCCCACGCTCACGCGGCACCGCGTGGTCATGTGACCACCCGGAAGTGGGTGTCGGTGTCGGGTGGCGTGACGTCATATGGGCCGCCCGGCTCCCATTGGCTGAGGAGCCTCACCCGACTCAGCTGTGCGGTACGTGCAGGGCTGCGTGCGCGGAGCCCGGACTGGAGAGACCCCGAGCGGATCCGACAGCGAGGACGAGCCCCGGAGACCGGACCAGGTGAATATCGGCGATTGATCCCCGATCAGGTAGATGAACAGGCCGCGTGTCGGTGTGGTCGCTGGGTTGTCTGTGGATGTGGATTCCGATCACAATCCGTTTACGCAGCGTCTCAGTAACAGCTGCTGCATTGTTGTACAGACAAGCAGCATGAAAACACACGCTGAACGGAGAAACAGAACAAAACATGTATGTGTACAGAATATACAGAATATGCAGAATATGCAGAATATACAGAATATGCAGAATATGCAGAATATACAGAATATGCAGAATATGCAGAATATACAGAATGTGCAGGATATGCAGACTATAGAGGATATGCAGGATATACACAATATGCAGAATATAGAGAATATGCAGCATGTGTTCTCTGCTAAGTAGACTGTGACAGGGGCTCTGGGTATAAATATAAATACAGTTGAGATATTTCTGTCCAGGATAAATAAATATGTACACGATTTAATAAACATGGATAACAATGGATGTTGGTGGTCAACGTCTGTAAGTAGTATGAACTAGAGCTCTAATAGATTTGCAAAAAGTCTGTAAATAGTCCATATTAGGTTTGTAAATAGTCTGAAAGAGAAGTATAAATAGTCTGTAAATAGCCTGTAATAGTTTGTAACAGAGCTGTAAATAGATCTGTAAACACATGTCTAATAGATCTGTAATAGATCTGTAAACACATGTCTAATAGGTCTGTAATAGATCTGTAATAGATCTGTAAATAGGTCTTGGAGGTCCTGGCCCCTCTCACTGTTCTTCTTCTCCCCAGGTGGGAGTGCTGATGCCAGGGCTGGAGGACCGCTGCTGGAGCTGCTCCTGTGCGTCCAGGCTGGAAACCAAGGACCCGTCTGCATCGAGTTGGGCGGCGGCCAAAGCGGAGGAGATGCTGTCCATCA